>NW_020897732.1:3221289-3242404 GCF_003984885.1 Neopelma chrysocephalum | reverse complement strand
ATGAAGTGGGGCAACGAGGCCATCGCTGGCTACGCACAGTATTTCCACCTGGCCGCCTGGCTGCTCCCCAGCGTCAAGTCCATCGCTGTGCTGGCACTCAGTTCTGTGGACGGGGACCCAGTGGCTGGCATCTGCTACGTGGGCAACCAGAGCCTGGAGAACTTGCGGGGCTTTGTGCTGGCACCGCTGCTCATCTACTTGGCCATCGGCTCCATGTTCCTGCTCGCTGGCTTCGTCTCGCTCTTCCGTATCCGCAGTGTCATCAAACAGCAGGGTGGCCCCACCAAGACCCACAAGCTGGAGAAGCTGATGATACGCCTGGGACTCTTCACCGTGCTCTACACTGTGCCAGCTGCCAGCGTGGTCGCCTGCCTCTTCTATGAGCAGCACAACCGGCCACGCTGGGAGGCCACGCACAACTGTCCCTGCCTGCGTGACCAACAGCCTGACCAGGCCCGCCGCCCTGACTATGCCGTCTTCATGCTCAAGTACTTCATGTGCCTGGTGGTGGGCATCACCTCCGGTGTCTGGGTCTGGTCCGGCAAGACCCTTGAGTCCTGGAGAGCCCTCTGCACTCGCTGTTGCTGGGCCAGCAAAGGTGCTGCCGTGGCTGGGAGCGCAGGGGCAGGAGCAGGTGGGCAGGCAGCAATCACCGCAGCAGGAGGACTTGGGGCTGGAGGTGGTGGCTCACTCTACAGTGATGTCAGCACTGGCCTGACGTGGAGATCAGGCACTGCCAGCTCTGTCTCCTATCCCAAGCAGATGCCCCTGTCTCAAGTATGAGGAGGGTGAAAGAGGCCAAAGGTTAGGGATTGAGGGACACTGGCCTGCCTAAAATGCCCCCTCACTGTTTGGTGCCATTAATGAACCCCTAATGGTCCTTATTAGCCACAGCTTGTATAGAACAATGCAGCTGGCAGAGGCCCCAGGCTCCAGCCCCCTCCACCTTCCCCTCCATTCATATGCAGGGAGCATGTACTTCAAGGAGCCAGCTTATTATTTTGCTGGCAGAGGAGGGTAGAGGCTCACCCGTGTCTTACAGACGGCAAGGCACAGCGGCTTCTGAGTCACTCTGGACTAACAGCAACTCTTTACTCAAGGGAGGGAGGGTCTTCCTCCCCCCCATCCTGAGGTGGGAGTCTGCTGGGACTGCAGGTTTTTGGGATGTTGATGACCAGGCAAATGCCTTACAATATAGACTGAAACAAAACATGTCTTAATTATACACCCCAGCTAAATACGGGTTTCCTACATTAAAGGATGTATTTATATAATTATTTGTTACCTTGTACAGATGTGTAAAATATGTATATATCCAAAGCTATACAGTCTGTAAATTTTTTTGTAAAAATGTTTAGAGGCTACCCCTGTAAGAGCAAATATGAGTATTCTATTTTGTCAATAAAATGACTTTTGATAAATGACTTTTTCAAGCTTTTCCCCTACTCCTGCCTTGGTTCTTCAAACTGCTATATCTTTAGGTAGTTGTATAAACTACAAACTACATTCATGTTCTAGTCATTACCTGTTAAAGTATTGAGATATGTAGACACAAGAAAACAAGTTATTCAACAAGTTGTTCTGAAAAAGCGTTTGCTAAAACGGGGAGGTGCCTTGCCATAGTTCTCTGCTTTTTGAAAGATGACAGTATCTTTAAACTGAGCCTTTACAAAAGAGTCATCTCACATGGCATGTTAAGTATCCTTTTAAAATGGGTGTTATTTTAGGAATGTGCACACAGGCCTCTTGTATCTGTTGTCTGCACTTCTGTAAGCACCTGCCTTTCCTGGGATGCATACTGAAGTGTAAAAGGTTAATGTTTTAAATTCATAGATCATGTACTTTGGTGGAACAGCGAGTTGAGATTTGTTAGATCAATCTCTTCTTAACAGATTAAACTAACATCTTAACTTTTGTATATCAAATATGGTCCTTTTTCAAGAGAAAAGGTATTGTTCTTCTGTCAGGACTAAGCTAATTTATTTGAGCAGAAGGCTGTTGAATTAACAGAAGAATGCTTTGGCAATTGTTGAACTTTTTACCTGTCTGCCCAGTGGCTCAGAACATCATTCCTTTAAGAGGAGCTAAATGAATAGGGTTAATCTGTAGGGAACTTGGTTTCTTTTGAGTTTGGGAAAACTTTGATCTTTTCTCTTCACCAAACGTGATGTATAGTCTGAAGTTTCTTTCCCTGCTGCCTGGTTCCTCTTGTTGCAGACCAATTGGCCACCATGGAGCCTTAAAGTTCTTCAATTAAAGGGACATGGGACTTTTTTTTTTTATTTTAAGAGGAAGACTTGTAACAGTTAGTGAACACCAGAGGGGAAAGGGAGAACAGCCTTTTAAACAGCTTTTCCCTGCATTGTTAGCCAGACTGCAGGCAGCAAGGCATGGCTTGGAGCATTATAGAAAAGAGCTATGAATGCCCTACAGGTGGTCTGCTCACATAATCTCCCCAATTTAAAACATTTTCCTTTACAGGACAATTGCATTACAAAACTCCCTTCTCTTTTGCTCCTAATTGAACCAAAGAACTACTACAAGATTTTATTTAAAAAACTGAGTGTCTAAAAAAATTTAAAATGTATTAACTACATTCTAATCTGTTTTCTAAAATGCAAGTACTCACAATACCAGAAGTAAAAACTGCATTAGACATTATTCCAGATATTTTTATGTCTTCTGCTTATATTCTGTCAAATTAACAATCATTTAAAAGCAATTGGTTAGGTTGTGTGCTAGCAGTGAAAAGATAGCCCCAGGTCCCTTATTAACCTGCCAATCATGATAAGAGATGGGCAGCTACCCTACTAATGACACAGATATCAGTCATGATTTGTGGGAAAAACCTTGTTTCATTGAGCACTGACTTGATTATTGGTGTCCTTTTCAAAGATCTCCTAACTTAATAGACTTCACTTCTACAAAGTTACCGGGATCATGAAAAGGAGGAATTTAAAATGCTCCTAACTCCTCAGAGGGAAAAATAGTTTTAACTTCTCAAATGCAAAGGAAGTTCCACTGGAATTTGTTCATGGTACCTATTTATACGCCAATTGACCAGGATCAGAATATTGATATACCTGTAAGCTGAAAAGGCTCTAGTATTTTCCTGTATTGCTGGAAACATTTTTTTTCTTTTTCACAGTTGTTGAAACATTTAGATCAACGTGGCACTTTCCACTGCTGTCAGCAGGGCTGAGGTACAGGTCTTCCTGCTTGGGAAGCTCCACATATAGAAGCACAGTCAGTTCTGCAGATAAAAATCTGAGTTCCTTCCCCTCCAGCAGGTTCTAGCAAGGAAAACAGAGGGGAGCTACAGCCACAACTCTTCTCTGAGAATTTGTTTAGATAGGTCTCTTGCAGACTGCTGGTACAGGTTGCTAGTACTGAGATAAAAGCATTTCTAGTAAAAGAAAGGAAGTAGTCCTGTGACTTAACCTACTCTGGAATGAGCCAAGGGGTGTTACAGGTGAATTTAGGCAGGAAAGGAGTCTCAGAGCTAGTCAAGTTACCAAGATGCCTGCTTTGGAATTGACTGAGTAATAATGCAAAGGCTAAACAAATAAAAATGAGGCAAAATTCAAATCATTAAAAACACAAACATAGGGAAATGGTGCTAAAGAAGTTAACTTACAAGTGCAGATTTTTGTGATTCAGCATAAAATTCGTGTATAAGGAAAAACATAATCAGAAACACCAACAGCATGTCATTTAGGTATAAAAGAAATAAAAATCCACAACTATAAGTTCTGATAAAAGATATCCTAATAATGTGAAGTTCTTTGAAGACACGTTTCATATAAAGACCAAAAAAATATTGTTGTATAGTTGGTAGGAAATACATGTTAACTTTCAAGATCTGATAATAAACTGCCTTCTCCCTTACATTTGACAGAAAGCTATTAAAAATAGCGCCAGCAGACCCATGGCCCAAGCCTTTGCCTGCAGAGCAGGAGTGCCCTCGGCATCCCTGCTGGCACAGGTTCATCCATGGGCAGGGACAGCACCCACGCACACCAGCTCCAGAGAGCTAAGGGAAAGCTTCCCTGTCGCTGATGTGGCCCATAGCACAACTCGTATAGCAACATTTGGAGAGCTGCACAGATGGCAACTAAGAGCCTCCCACAGCTCACAGAAAGGCCTGACTAATTGCTCTGTTCAGACAAGTGACCAACCCAGCAGAGGAACATGGTTTGGGATTTTTTTTTCCCAAATAAGCAACATACCTTTAAAGTGTTATTTTTCTTTCCAGGACTCCTCTTTGCTTTACGTGTTCCTGCTTCAAAAGAAAATGCTATGGATTATTCTCCTCCTCCTGCTGCAATGACTAAATAATCCTGCAGGCTCCCACATTGCTGGCCTAGCTTCTGATGGGCATTTTAAAAGAAGGCAGAGCAGTGCAGGTGTGCTGGAGAGCTTCAGCAGGGACATCACACGTTCCCTTGGCCCTTCTGCGAAGTCCTTGGGGGCTATCTGGAAGTGTCCTGCAATGTACTCCAAAGCGTTCCCTATGCAGGAGAAGCTTTCCTGGAGCTTTGATAATCAATCATGGAAGGGAAGAGACTTCAGACAGGGAGGAATTAGGTCATTCTCATATGTTATAATAATATGAATGTGGCCAGGCTTTCTGGGAAGGCTATGAAGGCTAAGACTGGCACACAAGGAGTACTTTTTCCTTCTTTCTTATGTAGTATTTGAAAATCAAAGTATTGGGGTGGTCACCCATTAAATAGTTCTTCAAGTGTGCTTGAGCAGTCCTAAAAAGTGTCCCAGGAGGGGTAGGAAAGCTGGAGGCAGGGGTGTCTGTGTGCACACACTACCCACAGCTTCACCCTAGCTTTGGTGCCCAGGCTCTCTCCAGGTTCACTCGGGAGGACACCTCGCTAGGCACATGGAGGTGACTTGTAGAAGAAATTGGCAACAGTTGTTCACAAGAGGAGACCTGTACCAGGAGACAAGGCAGAATGTCCAAATTTAAAAAGGAATCAGTAGCTGAAAAAGAAATACATTGGGAGAATCCCAGGTCTACTTTGAAATACGAAAATTAATACAAGACCACTGCTTGATCCCAGTGACTGTGCTCAACACATTTATGTCACAAGCACTACGTGCAGTGCAAAAGCCAAACCGAGCCTGCTCAGTAAGTTAACCTTCTCAGCCGATAAAGACATGGAATTTTATACGGGATAGACAGGCCACTTAACATGGTGAAAAAGCAAACTGGTGATAATGAACACTGAAAAATTACAAAAGATGCTCCTGGAGTGAAAGCTCTCCTACAGTCAAGATCATGCTGGAGGAAAGCTCGGTGTGGGCCAGTCAAACCAGCTTGTGGAATCACAACCAGTTTCCAAAGTACCTGTTAGAACCTGCCTGTAGCATGCCCTGCTCCTGCACCCCATTCCAGAGCCACACAGCCCATGTTTCTCTAAGCACACACTTCTACTCCCACACACCGTGGTCAACACAGCTGCTGGCCTAATAGGGAAGCAAGTAAGGAACAACCTCTCTCCATTGCCCATCCTGACCATGTTCCCTCTCTTTTTGTTCTGCATACCAAAATTGGATGGTACGGAAGAGATAGCACATCTCTTCTTAAAGAGGCTGGGCAACAAAGGTCACCCTGAAAACAGTAGGATGAGACTAAGAAGAATAAAGGGATCTACAAATGATGGTCCAAAGATGGGCAGGCTCCCAGCATGTGGTCATGATGAGTTCTAGGCAGCCTTTAAGAGAACGTAATTAGAAATCTTCAGACAACTCTATTGATTTAAGCTTTTATAACTGCCCATCATTACTGTAATCAGGTATATGAATTTCACTAGTTCAGCAGAAAGGATCACACATCATAAATGCTATGGTGGTATGGAAATTACTGTCTGGTGTTAAAATGTGGAGCAATAATGTGAGGTGACTAAGGATAGTCAAATCACTTCAGAAACTACTACCTAAGGTCAAATGCTGAACCAAGCTTTTTGAAGGCTGAGATAACACTTTTTCACTCCTACAAGTCTCTTATCTGTGCTCTCAAAACACTTTACATTCACTTGTTAATTAATAATCGAATTTCTTCTTGTGAGACAAAAATTGCGGTAATAACACTCAGACTAAAGAAACTTAAATGCAAGTCTAGGGGAAGAACCTGGATTTCCTGACTCCACTCTGTGTTTTCAGTAAAGCTCCATTTTACAAGCATTTCCTCACACCTCTGCCCTCCCCACCAATTTCCCCCCAGCAGCCCCCCAAAGGCCACAGTCCCACATTCCCAGTTCCCAGGTACAGCACCAAATCTGTCACCGGGAGGGGCCATCGCGTTAGGCTGCCCGAGACAAACCGGGGCAATGGATGCTGAGGGGCTGGAGCCAAATCGGCTTTTAAAAGAATGGAGAAAAACGAGGCATTCCTCCAGTCCCTAAGGCAGGGAGGTGTGGAAAACAGGGTTTACAACAATTTTGGAGTTGCATCGGGCAAGGAGTCCCGGCAGATGGAGGGACTCCGGTGGGAATGAGCGTGCGGAGAGTCCCAGTGGAGTGGCAGGAGCGGAATTCGGGAGGGAGCCGGCGCTGCGCTTGCCATCCAGCAGTGCCCTCCACTGGAGAGACCTGGAATTCCACCACCAGGCCCTTCCACAGGCTCCGCATCTTGTCACCTTTTCCACAGCTTCTCCTCTCCCTGGTGCGTGGCGAGGCCGTGGATGGGGCGACGCCTCCCCATCCCTGCGCGACCCCCGCTGCGCGCTGACCCTGCACACACCACTGCTGTCCTCCTCTGGGCAGAGGTGACCATCATCACAACAAGCAGAGAAGAATATAGAACTAAGATGTCCTTTTTTGAAAGGCAGCTTTCCAAGAAAATGGAAATTTAGTCAGAAAGATGTGGCCACATTCCTGTAGCTGCCCAATGTATTATAAAAGAGAAAGCTGCGCTACCTCTCTTGAACACTGTCTGATTTTTTTAACATGTTGCAGAAAAAAAAATTGGTTCTTATTCCATCACTTTTGCCTTATGTGTGACTTGCTAGGTTCTTTCAGGTGTATTTTAAATACATTAGATATTCTTTCCTCCAAACTTTCGTCATTGGTAATTATATATATGTAGCATTCTATATATATGTAGCATTCACAAAGAAGCATCAATCTCCTCAAATTATTTTTTCTACTTGATTTTTTTCCCCAGAAAATAAACCTATGACTAGAATGTCCCATTTTCACGTCTTCTGAAATAAGAAAGAATAGTTTTTATGCTGTGAGCTGATTCAAAATATGTTTGACAGACAATACCCTCATCATTTTTAGTGGCTGAAATCTAATCAGTCTCTTTCCATGTAGATCAGAAAATGTAGAAATCTGGCTTATGAAAGAAATTACTTGCTTTGGATTTCTGTCCAGATGTAGAGCAGGAACAAAATGAAATCTGACTTTTAGGAAAGGAAGAGGAAATGTTTCCCGTGCAGCTACAGACTGTGCAGCTTTGGGCACCATGTGCTCTGTACATCACTGCCATATGGAGCTGCAGAGGGGAGAGCAGCCACTCCACAGGGAGCTGCACAACTTTCTTTCTCCAAACCTGCTGGGCAGAAAACACATTTAACACTGTGGTTTTTAAGCTAAACTTACTTTTTTTGCAAAGCTCTAGGGAAGTGGTATTTTGCTATGAGAGCTTGGAAGATCCCAGTTTTCCAGGATACGGAGCAGGGCGTTAGGAATAGCCAGATCAGGAAAACACAGAGACCCACACGGAGCTTCATTGCTGCCATCCTCTAGCTCATTAGTGTACAAGAATTGTGTGTGTTGTTTTAGCAGCTAAAGAGTTATTTATGGCTTCTATGTTCTCAAGCCAAAGTGAGTGAGGGGTGCAACCAGGGCAAACGCATCAGAGCAATGCAAATCACTGACAAGGCATCATGAATGCAAGCTGAGCAGAATTTAAATACAATCCATGAATGAGAGGAAAGATTTGCATGAGGGAAAGAATCATTAGAATCTGATTTAACAAGCAGTACGTAAAATGGGCCTTTGCAGCTTAAAATGAAGCAAAGCACATTCATGTTATACATTCTTAATGAAAAAAAAAAAGCAAAATCACAAAACCCCTAATTTATTAGTAGAGCTTGGAATAGAAATGGTTTTCACAGAATACCTTTAGATCCTGATTCAGAAACTTGTGGTTGATTGCTTTCTTGAATAGAAGTGGATCATAAGCATGTAGGGTGGTAAGGACTATTTAAGTGCATGCCAAAGTCCTATTGATTTCAGTGAGATTTTTTAAGATGCTTAAAGTAAGTATATGCACAAATGTTTTCCTGAACAAGAGTGCTTTTCTGAATTAGAGTTTAACCCATGAATTTACACAGTGCTTTCAAACATAATTCCTTCTGGGAAAATAGAATAGATGAGAATATTTTTTTTTAAATTGTATATTTCTGCATGTCTTAAAAGAAGGTAATGGAGAATTATTCTGGGTACGATTTTCTGTAAGGTCCAAAAGCCAACACTGAGTGTGGAAGCTGAAAGTGAATAAGGTTCACAGAGCAACTTTGATAGACCCTCTGTTGGTTTCATCCCAAATAAATTATGGAAGATTTTGAATATAAGGTGTTATATACATAATGTCAGTCTCTTGGAAGAAAAGGGCTATGTTGTTTTCCATTAAATAGTATTATATTCTGTCTTGGAGAAAAGTAAGAGAGTTGTTTTTAAGAAACTCCTACCATTTTTCATTTCCAGTCAATGGTCACTAACACTGGGCAGAACAAATTTTTATGTAATGTCTCTAAAATAAAATGTGTCTGTCTCTAAATGTCTTGTCTTTACAAGCAATGGCTGAGGTGGCAGATTCTGATGCACTGTGTTTTCTGATACTAAGAGATCATGTATCTCTGTCAACACTGGAAAATCTTTTTGTTTCTACAGAAGCATCAGTCCAGCTGCGTATTTACATCTCCTGGCATATTCCTGTGGAGCTACAACACTTCTTTTTATGTACTTCTCTCAACTGACTCAGTGCCAACAACACGTGCAAGAATTCAAAGAGTTCAGTCTATGGCCATGTAGCCATATTGACTGTACTCGTGAAAGTTCGACTTTAGCATCAATTTTTCTTTTGGCTTTTTAGGAGATTTTGAAGTGTTGCAGTGGTGGTTTGCAAGATGTCTTTTTGAAATCTATGAAAAATGTAATTTTTGTCTTTCCTGATCTTTTTCTAAATAATTCCACTGTGAAATTGTTTGACATCATATGATAGTCCAGGTCAGTAGCAATACTATTCTCCCAACTTTGCTTTCTCTGTCTCTTTTGTTGAATAAAAACAGTATCACATTTGTTGAAAGGTAACATCCTCTACAGTAGTACTTCTCCAGCTGTTATCACTGCTTAAATACTTCTCAATATTTTCATACTTTTTTTTTCTCTTCCCTCCACACCCCCCCCTCCCTGCAAGTGCCATGTTTAGGTGAAGGCTGAGGTTCAGCTCAAGACTAAGATGTGTAAATGCAGGTATCCTAATTTTTTTTTTAAAGGTAAGCTATTTTATGAGGTCTTGTTGCAGTCAATGGAGTGTTAGTAACGTAGTCAGTGGGTCCTGGAAGCTGAGTCCATTCTCTCTAAGTAACATGGGCCTTAATTCAGTTGCCTTAATTCAGGGCTCCAGGTGATCCTGAAGACTCCTATCCAGTTTCTCCCTGCCTCTCCAAAAGACCATGAGTCTCCTGTAACTTTCTGTCATGTCTGAAAGCTCCAGGTGAATATCCCAGTTACCCTCTGGCAATTCTAATAACATCGGATACTTTTATGGGCAACTTATTGGAGCCCAGATCTGGATTTCACCAGATCTCCTCAGAGAGTAGTGGGACTTTGGACACCTACCTCACAGCTATGTGACAAAATGTAGGTGACTTAACCTTGAGCTGAATCCTGCCAAGAGATGCTGGTGATTATTTTTATCATCAGTCACATCTCTGTTGCAAGATTTCAATATTCACTTGGCGATGTGTTCTTTAATTGCTGCTTCCTCAAGTTTCACACTTTTTGCTGGGCTCTGTCACGTATTTGTACAAGCTGGCACAGTGTATAGTTTTGATTGTTCAATAGAGAAGTTGCTCCTTAGCCACTGCTCTGACCTCTTTGATCCTCTTAAAAGCATTCTGCATACTATCTGCTAAGGATTGGGGAGGGAGGGGGATTGTTTTTGACAAGACCTTTGATTGGTATAATAAAATTAATTTATTCAGTATAATAATAATTTATTGAAAAGGTGATATTTTAGTATAATCTCTTGGCAGTCCCCTCAAGTGCAATGATATCTATGTGCTTTTTCCTACCTCATTGTGGTGTATTGACTTCTCTGTTATTTTATACTTTGAAATTTATTTTGCTGCTACTTCATTTCCTGACAAAATTTTAGAAAGGCAATTGTTTACTTTGGTTTGCTTCCTTTCTGCAGTTTTCTTCATTTATCCAAATTTTAGGACTGCTTAAGGTACATAACCATGTATCCTTAAACCATGCAAGTTCAATCAGCTCCTCTAGAGAGCAGCAAATATGTTCAAATAAAACAGGAACATGATTCAATCTAATGTTTCCTGAAACAGTCTTTGTTAACTCAGCTTGCTAAGTACTGTAAAGAGCAAAAAACTATGGGGAATGGAGGTCTTATACTCAACTCTGGCATTTTTAGACAGTCTGAGAACTGTCCTAGCCCTTCATTTAGTGTGCATGCAGCCCCCTACCCTCTCTAAAAGCCCTGCTTGAGCCCAACTCCAGCTCACCAACATCTTATGGCAGAGGGGAGAAGGAAGGCAACAGCGGTTCAGCCTGGGCCAGGGACCAGAATTGGATGCCCACCAGACCTGTGGGCTGTAAAGCTTCCGTCTTTACACAGGACTGTCAGCCAAGAGGAAGCACTCCCTTTAAGAAAAACACCCACAAGTTCTCCATTTCTCATGGCCGTCAGTGGGCGTTCGACAGATGGGACTCTGGTTCCTGGTGTGCACTAACTAGGATTTAAGGGAACTTGGCACCTGACAGGGAGGAACATTTTTTTCTTTTCCAAGAAAAATAGCCAATGTAATGAAAAGTCTTCCTAGCTACAGACCCCTTCAGACTAACACCACTATGTGTTTCGACCTAAATGATACGTTAAGTCTTCAAGAGAAGGACAAAGGTCCCTCTGCTCTTTGAGACCAGTATCCAAAACAAGACTGACAGATGCCTACCTGAGCACTCACAAAGCTGGCACAGCCCTCACAGCAAGGCAAACTCATTCTAACGGGAAAACCCATATAAAAGAGCTTCCCAAAACACGCTTGTGTTCACAGACCTGTCTCTGGTAAGGTTTTCTGCCACTAAGCTTCCTGGTCTATGCTTGAGCTTGTATTGACTGTCTAAAGCAGCTTTTCCAAAGGTTTTACTCTCAGATATAAGCCTGCCAAATTAAAGCAACTTAAGTCACCCCAGACCTGCAGAATGTCCATGGCTGAAGGGAGAACAGCTTCTCTTCAGTTTCCTGTAACCTACACTACACATCATCACCACTACCACCCTTGCTGGTGGCATTCCCTTCGAATGTACTGAGGTACAAATGGGAACCACCTTCCCCAAAGTAACCACCTGAGCTCTGTTAAACACAAAGAACACTATGAGATGGTTCTGGATGGACAGAAAACATCACCAGTGTAAGAGCAACTGCCGAGGCCACGCTGAAGTAAGGGGTCAGAATCCCATCTGGAAAATTAATTTACCATGAGTTGGCATCTTCCATTGCCTCGAGGATGCTCACCTCGTTATGTTAGCATAACATGGAGGAGATGGAACAAGTCAGGCAAAGAGGGGAGAGAAAGCAAGAAGGAGTGCTTTGTATGCAGCTGAAGACCATGTTTATCATGACATTTTCCCCTTTCTTGGGTCACCCTTCATACCAGGATCCTGTCTCTTCAGTAGCTGCATGGCACTGGCTGGCTTCTGCTGGTAGGCTGGATACAGTCAGATACAGCCAATACAGCAATGCAGGCAATCTGGTAACCAAGTTCTGCCTCATTTTTGGAAACACACCAGCAAAGATCCTGGGAATGATGGAATTGGTGCTCTAGGGTGGATAGTGGAAGCTGTACGTTGCTTCTTTTTGCGATGTGTGCTGGCACCTGCGACATCCTCACGCAGGGTGCAGCTGGTGTACTGGAAACACACAGCCTTCTGCACCGGGAGACCCCACCTGGCATCAAGGCAGACAGAATATAAAAGGGACAGAATATAAAAGGGACTGGCAAAGCAGGAAATAGTTGACACTCACCAGCACTTTCTCTTCACAAACTGATTCCTGCAAACACTAACATGGACATTGCATGCTGGTGTGCCAAATTGCAGGGAAGACTCATTCAAGGGAGCTCAGTCCTCACTGAGGTGATGGGTGAGGTCTTCTGTCAGGTGCTGACTGAAGCATCCATACCCTCATGATATTCTTTGTGTAGTCAATTTTTGAGGAAGATCCTGCTGATTCTCCAGTGAAAGTAAATTTATCTATAGCTAACTTTGCAGACACAGAGGTGTGCACACAATTGTATTACCTATCTATTAAAGGATTGCTCTGTGAGGTGGCCTTAGCTTTGCAACAGTGACTCAATGTAACCCTATAGCATAGGATTCATTTCAACTAATCTACTAAATTCTCATGAACCAACAGAGGAGGTGCTCCATGTTTAAGGTGTTCAGTCTGTATTGGCAGGGCCCGCAGGCTGCCTGCAGGATGCAGTGGAAAGTCATGAGAGATGTATTTTGGTGCCCCAGCTGAACTGTTCTTATGATGTCTGCAAACACTCCAAAATCAGGGCAGAATTTGTGTAGAATTTGATGTAAGAAGCAGCGTGGGACAATATTTAAACCAACCTGGTGCCCAGGTTCCTCTAGTGGACTGGAACCCAGGTCCTGCACAACAAGAGTATCACTGACTGGTATCAGCAAGCATTTCAACAGAAATAAACAGCCTAAATGTTTTGCTGAAGCCTTTGTCTTTAATTTGTAGCAAAACTTTTCAAAAGATAAAGTGTGCTGAGCCAAATTGTTTCTGGAAGTGAGCCTTGTAGGAATATTTTAGGAACCTCATGCACAAATAAAGCAACTACTTGGATGTTTTAATCAACTCTTTTTTTTTCCTGGTACCATTTTAAGGATTTTTGCTGAAGTACAGAGGCCTAACTAAAGAGGGAGCATGAAACTGTTGTTCTCAGGGATTGTCAACATATCTGTGCAGAAGTCATGGAATATGCAATTTGCATATTTCTCAGATAAGGATAATTTGAAGACATTATTTGCTATGGGTTGGGACAGATGGGTTGTTCACAGATCTTGGTAGAGTTTGGTGCTCATAACACCAAGGTTGTGGGTTTGATTCCAATATGGGCCAATCACTTAGGAATTGGATTCAATGGTCCCTTCCAACTCAGAATATTCTGTGATTCTGTCATTCTATTTATCTGCATTTTTCAATCCATTGCTGTAAACTCTGAAAATTAAGATTGATTTACTCTAAACTGAAGCATCTCTGTGTTTCACATAACTCCAGGCCGTGAGGTGGATTGTTACCACATCTCTCTCTCTCTCTCTCTCTCTCTCTCTCTCTCTAAATATCTGTGTTTGGACTATTCCTTAATATAGGGTCACCTTGTGAGTTTCATACAGGTTTCTGCTCCATGGGATCAGTTCTGAGTGACTGATGGGAGACGAGCGGGGCTGCAATGCAAATTCTGTAGTTTTCTCCAGTCATTCGAAGATCAGGTCATATCAATTCATATGTGAAAGTCTCTGGTGAACCTGCACACAACTGGTATCTGTCAATGCATCACATTTGGTAAACTGTGCTACAAATACTCTATGTTTATGTTTCAGCAAAATGCTTTAGAAAAAGGCTTGCTCCAGAAGAAAAAAGCTTGGATTTGTTAGCCAGTGCACATGAGTTGTTTAACTACCTACCTTTAATATCTCCACTAGGCCTTCAAAGACAGCACAGAGATTTAGAAAAAAAGGTTGTACCAGAAATAAGGAGCTTATTGCACTGTATATGGTCTGTTAAAAATAAGAATCACTCACTCTGACTTGTAGAGAAATGAGCAGAAGGAGTGGGTGTCTACGTGGGTGTCTAATTTATCAGGACAAGTGGGGCTCTAAAAGCATCCTGATTTCTCTTAAAAAAAAAGTGTTACCTATCTTCAGTGCAAGGAAGAGGCAATAAATCACAGGGGAAAACGCAAAAATTGATTCTGCTAGGTCAAAATCTTCTTTTTAGTTCCATTATTGTTATTTCTTTGCCAAAAGCAACATTTTCAGTGACAGAAAATGCCCAAATACACTCTGGTGTGCAGTGCCTAAAATCTCACTGGCAAAATAGATGTTACACACATAGGAAAGCCAGAACTGAAAGAACTTACTTGTGATTGCTGACCCCAAATCCCACATCTTTCTTGAGAGCACCACATACAAACTTCATTTTCTAAAGACAGGTTCAAAATCTGCCATCTTCTTCACTCAGTAAATTGTTCATCAGTGAAAGCTTTTCAAAGCTAATCCACTACTCAACCCAGAGTGTTACCTGCAGAAACTGAACTAGAGATAGGTCTCTAATAGATCTCCTGGCATTTCCATGGTGTGAATGGCCCAGGATCATAAAACAGTCCTCGGACTTAGTACTATATGTGTAGTCCCATAATTAATTTATAGTTGTGGAGATAGCCTGGAACATCCTGCTTGTCAAACCAAATGAAAGAGAACAGACAGTAAAGTGGAAGAAATCAAAAGTAGTGAAGCAGATTGTGATTGTAATCTATCTACATGGATGCTGGATAATTTTAATTGTAGAGATACAGTTGCTACACTCTGATCAGATTTTTGCCTTACTGGTGAACTCATTTTTCAGAACTGGCACTGCTGGGCATCACAGGCCAAGAGTTCATGCTGCGAGTGAATGCAGACCATCTAATCTGCAGAATATTTTAGCAACTCAATTACAATGTAAGAGCATTACATTGTAAAATTACTTCTCTGTCAGTTGAACATCAGGCTATTAAAAGTAGTACAAGAGACAGAAGTTAAAGAACATCCTTTTAAACTACTCTACTTTCCTATTTTTAGAGAAGCATTTCTTTATTGTCCTGAAATACCACAAGCAGTAATAATTTATCTGTTCTCCATTGTAATCATGACATTACAATAAAATAGTGTCCAATTAATATGCTCTTTAATGATTCCTTCTAGAAAGACAGTCATTGCAATAATGATGTATCATGTAAGGGCAGATAATTTTAATAACTTGAAAGAATACACTGAGGATCTCTCCACATTGCTAACTTCAGATTTAATACTTATTCTGGGCTGAACTGAGAAATTCATGGAGAACAACTGCTGCTAACAGGAAATTATGCATTCCCTAGACACCTGTCTACAGTGTCTTTCACAAGCAAAGAGAAAGCCACAGCTTTCTGTTATGCTGATGAGAGTAAATCAAAGTGACCCAACCTAGAGAGTGCAAAAAGAAGATAAAGTGATTATAACTGACTGAAACTTGGGGTCTGGCTTCTGTTTTGGTATTAAAAAATATATTCTAAATTAAAACAAAACAAAGGAAATAGAAAAAAATTGTTTAGGAAAAAAACCTTAAAATCTTTCTTATTTAGGGGTAACAAAATTGATTTTTTTTTTCTTTTCGATCATGCTGATACTGCAGAAACTCCCAGTGATACTTGATTTTGCTACACAGAAAACATGGAAATTCTAGGTCACCAGAAGCCTGCTTCCTTGCTTCACATCTATTAGTTCTTTTGCTCACACTTTCTAAGACATCTCTACAGCACCTTCACATTCAGTGATATTGAATGTAAGGAGAAATGTTCTTTCAAACAGATCTTCTTTGCCATTTTCTCCTCCCCATTGTGGATGCCCCTCCCAACCATTACTTTTCATTTCCTTGAGGTGTGGAAGTTCACAACAGTTCAAATACCTTTGCACATCTTCCCTTGCTGGTAGATCCATCCACTGTGCAAAACTATGCCTTTGTAAATAATAAATGTGACTTGGAAATAGTTTTAGAAGAGACTCTGAGACATTCCCCTAGGAGCAGGTTGCTGATGACAGAAGTTTCTATTTACTCTCCAGGGAAAAGCCTATATAAAATCTTGATCTTTTAATACACAGTTTTTATAAACACATTAAGTGCTTATTACACTGACTCTGAACCACACATCAACAGGTCCACAAGTCTCAAAAGCAGCCAAGTCTGCAGCAGAGTTACACAAATGAAAGGCCACAATCTCACAAGAAGTATCTGCAGACTAAGGAAGTAGTTCACTAATTTCACTTTCCATTTCAAACACAAACAGGATCTTTCTGATTTGAAATGAGACCCTTCATTCATTAAAAGATATCTGACTAGAGACACAAAAAAAGCAAACTGTGTCCAGCCACAAGGCATTTATAATTTATCCTACCCTATTTATATCTCATGCTGAGGGATGTATGCGATAGACTGAATCCACATTTGTTCCTTGCATTCCTTCTTGCAGCTGAGAAGATGCAAAGAGTCATAAAAGGTTTCATTGTTGCAATGTTTTGTCATGGTATGTGTAATCAGCACAGACCCCATTAAAGAGGGTTTGGAGGATGAGAAGTTTAAATATTTAATGTTTTTCTGCCTATGATAAGTTTAATAATTAATGCTGCTCCTACCTTGGAAATGACAAATCACACAACAAGCGTGCACGATAAAAGAAACAAACAGAGCTAATAGAGAAGAAAACCTTACTTAGAAGGTAGTAATTAAAAATGTCTGTAGCATACCTCAGGATCCCAAAATACTTTGCTCCTGACCCAAAGAGCAGTTCTGTCTATCTATTAAGCTACCTAATTTTGGGGGAGATGCAGAAAATGAGGGATAATTGCTAGTCTTTACCTTACACGCATGAGAAATGATCCACAGAGGTTATGAGGCAAACTGTCTTAAAGACTTCTGCACCCCTAGGAGAGAAAAGGAAGAATGTGAAAGCTGTTGTCCCTTCATGTTCTGCACAGAGGAGCCAGCCATTGAACTATTACAGAAGTAATAAGTTCACAAGAGACAGAACAAGATTAGATCTGTATCTGGTCTAAACAGTGTCGTAGCTGCTCCAGCTCCAAGAGGTATCTACAAATACCAGTTCCTGACACCCTCTGAATAATCCATTTTATAAGACACTACCACATTTCTCTGAGTACGTGCTCCTACACATCCACTCCCACTGATGATCTGCAGGTATATGCAACCTTCAACCCCCACTGACTTGTAGCTAAAAGAAAATTCATCTCACGCACTGCTGTGCTTCACTGCTGGACCACGCTTATGTAAATGCAACAGAATTAACACTGCAGGAGAGCACGAAGCATGACTGTAATAAAATCTTCTTCTGTGATTCACTCAGTTTTGATATGTTTTCAAATTATTAACATTAGAATTCTGTCAGACAAAGAGGGCAAGCACTCTGATATAGACATTGCCACTATATCCTTCTTTCAGGGTAGAAATCATTTTCCCTAAGCTCAGGTCTGAGATAATCATATTGTGGGAGAAACAGGTATATCTAGAAAGTGACTCATCTTACGTTCAGAGATGCCTAAAACAGGTCAGGTGACTCATTCTCACCTTCTGAAATCAAGAGTCCAGTGTGACTATTTCAGGTTGAGAGAGGTAACACCTGTAGACATGTCAGTGGCACATCTACATTAGGGCACAGTCAGTAGAGTCAGGGCACAGGCACTGCTGCTCAGTGCCAGCTGCTGGAGCTCTGACACCCTTCTGGCTCGCTCCTCCCAGCTGTCTCCTGAGCAATTCTTGATTGCAGGACCTCGCTCAACAGCTAATCTGGATGCAGTCAGTCCGTTCTGGAGACGATTGTAGTTCACAGAATCAGAGATTGGTTTGGGTTGGAAAGAAGCTTAAAGATCATTTAGTTTCAACCCCCCTGCTGTGGGCAGGGACACCTTCAACTAGATCAGGTTTCTCAGAGCCCCATGCAACCTGATCTTGAACACTTCCAGGGCCATCAAAAGCTTCCCTGGGCAACCTGTTCCAGTGCCTCACCACCCTCACAGTAAAGAATTTCTTCCTTATACATAATCTAAATATACCCTACTTCAGTTTGAAGGCACTCCCCCTTGTCCTATCATTACAAGCCCTTGTAAAAAGTCCCTCTCCATCTTTCCTGTAGGCCCCTCTAGGTCCTGGAAGGTGCTATAGTTGAATAACTCAGTCTGCCAGCTGACATCAGCATCAGAGAAAGGTACTGTCATGCTACATAGGAGAGGTGATGCTTTCAAGAAATAAGATGTTTTTACACATCAACACTTTGCTACAAAACAAGTATTTTTATTTTATTCATAGTCTAGTCTTCTTGCTTGAAAATCCTTTCTTAGAGTAGGCTTTGAGAGTTTAGTATGAGAAGATAAATTAAGTTTTTGACAGTAGACAGTATACAACTATGTTTAAAAGCCATGTCTTTCCTAAGCTTAATCTTTTGCAATAAAACTAGGTTAGGGTAAACAAGTGCTCACACATGCTCCTGGAAAACCAGGTCAGATACATCAGCAACAGTCTACAGCTTTTTAAAGTCACTTACACTCAGAAACCCATAAAAATGTTACATTTTCCAAAGAACACTTCATTAATGTAATATCCTTCAAACTCTTATCCAAAGCTTTTGCTTCTTTGTCAATGGATCATAGTAGAGTATCGCTGCAGCATAACCCCAGCCAAGGGATTCAGCTGAAACTCCCTGAAGCCTTCTCAGTGATGCAATGATTTGTGAAGGTCACAGGGTAGTGTTCACTCTGGGCTCTATACCCATTCTGACTTCTTTGACCTCAAGCAACTAGTATTGCTATAATTTGACTGTGCATCAAGGTTTTTTAGCTCAGCTGAAGGGTAGAATTCTAAAATCTTGCTCTGAACTGCAGAGGAAGAAACTCCAAGGTGACAGTTGATCTGAGGTCTCAAAACCAGGGCAGTCTCTTTAATGAAGTCTTGCTGAAGTCTCGGTCTTACTTGCCTGCATGTAGTTCCTTGCTGGTCACTAGCACACAAGGGTTCTTCAGTGCTATCTGGCTTAACAGCAAGATCTCCTGATACACGGTGCTTGTTGCTGGTGCTATTAAGGTTAGGGCTGGCAGTTTGCTGAGGGACAGCTTCAGAATGAAGAACAGCCTCTTCTTCCTCATCAGAGAGAAGTGAGCAGGAGCCATCACTGGTCTGGCAGCTATTTGATACTGGGCAGTCTTCATTTGGAGGTGGAGGAGAGCTTCTGTTCTGTAGTGGGGGAAGATTTAAAATGCACTCCTTCTCTATGCAGAGGTTTGCCAGCGGCTTGTTCTTTTGGCTTCTTGCTGTCATTCTCCGGAGAGCACAGACAAGATCTGCAAGGCTGAGCACAAAGGACAGGCTGCTGACTCCCCAGATGAAAATCATCATGATGGATTTCTCAGTGGGCCGGGAGATATAACAGTCAACTGTGCTTGTGCAAGGTGAATGGTAGCAGGAAAAGCGCTCAGGAACAAAGAATCCAAAAAGAAAATACTGCACAGCTGCAAAGGCAGCCTCAAGTAGGGTCCTAAAACAGAGATGAACAGTATATGCCCCAGAAAAATTAAGGACACTTAGGTTCTCTTCATCACACTCTACTCTATTGACAACAGCATTTCTACAGAGCTCCTTCATGTCTTTGGGGCTTGATAAACTCTTATTTCCTTTGCATCCATGCACCAGACAGTGCATTCTTACAAGGTACATAGCTACCTTGTGCAAAACATAAATGCTGAATGCAGCATAAGGTAGCAGGATGGACACAGTCTGAATGAGCCAGAACCTGAAGTGTGATACAGGAGAGAACAAGTCATAGCAAACGTTGGAGCATCCTGGTTGCAGGGTGTTGCAGACAAAGCGCTCCTGCTCATCTTGGTAGAGGGGATAGCCTGCCAACACTACCACTGCCATTCGCAGCAGAATTATTAACATTAGCCAGATCTTTCCTAGAAGGGAAGAAAAGGTATGAAAAAGAGTCAGAGCACTGAAAAGGAAAGAAGGTAACGTAGTGATGCTCTTTCTATACACAAGATATTTGAAGAAATAGCCTCTGTAATCAGTCTCCCATCTTAGTAGCTCCTCTTTGGCTTTGTTTTGACTGAGACTGAAAAACATGTGAAAATGTGTAGCTGACAGATTTCATAATCTTCATCTTGATTTCACAATGTAGGAGTTTTACATACAATAAGCCATGTCAACCAAAACCTAATGAAAACACTATGAACATGTCCAAATCTGATAAAAAAAATTCAAAATTTAGTTAACAATTTCACTTAAAGTTTTTCACTTGCTGTTGGGTTCCTACCCTTGCACTTGAATCTTTTCCTATTTCAATAATATAGGTCAGCTAAGACAGTGTGAAACTCATCTAGATACAAAAGACTGTTCTAGGTCTTGGCCATGAAATAGTATGTAAAGTTTACTACAGCCAACAAAACCTCTCTGTTGTGTCTAGAATGGTATTTACTAGCAAGCTAATAATTAGTTATTATTATTTTTATTATTAGCAAACTCATGCAAAATGTTCTACAAATGTACATTTGTGTGTGCACATGTGTACCCCAGTCATCTCCCTCTATTGCTTCTTTGGTTGCCCCATCTTCATGATGTCTTCCAACCTTCATTCATCTTGGTGTGCAGCTTTTCTCCATTCAGACCAAAAGCTCCCTTCTGTCTTGATATTGACACCAAGTGAAGTCTTACAAGTTCAGCATTTTCATACATTGCTTACTTCACCTTTCCCTGAATTCTCTCATGTAATTGCTGTAGGTGGGGCTTGGTCTCACCCAGCTTTGGTTGAAAAGATCAGGCCTTATCCTTATTCCATTATACTAAGAGCAGTGAAAGATCAGGCGTTGGTACAGTACTTATCATACCTTTTGAATGAGATTGTATTATTCATGATAGTTTATTGGAGGATATTTGGATGGGGTAGGTTTTTACTAATTTTTTTTTGTAAACTTAAAAATACTGCTGTATTACTGACAGTTATTTAATTTAAAAACAGGGGAGGGGAGGGGAAGGG
>NW_020897732.1:3081277-3220889 GCF_003984885.1 Neopelma chrysocephalum | reverse complement strand
GAAAAAGAAAAAAAGAAAAAGAGAAAAAGAAAAAGAAAAAGAAAAAGGAAAAGAAAAAGAAAAGCCCAAAAATCCATGGTAGGGGGTTTGGAATTAGATGATCTTTAAGGTCCTTTCCAGCCCAAACCATTCTATGATTCAATGAAAATCTAAATTCTTTTCCTGGGTAGGATAGGAAGGCTTAAATATATACTGTTATATTGGCAAAGCGTAAAAATACATTCTGTACAAATACATACAAAAATTCAACATCTGAAGTTAAGTTTAAGTTTCCTTTTGAGTCCTGTCACGAGTTACCTACATAGTTTCGAAAAAGGAAAAAAAATCCACTTAGGAAAAAAAAGAGGAAAAAAACATAAAAGAGTGATAAGATTAAATCTGTGCTTTAAAGAATGGTTAAGACAACATTTGTAACCACAGGCAGACAAACAGCAAATTCAGTGACTAAAGAGAAGCATATTATATGGAATTAATGGCTGAGAAATGCACTGAAAACCTCAAGTCATTAATAGTGAATGCACATCTCACATGTACCCAAGGTTTTGAAGGCAATCTGTGAAATAGCACCAAATACACACTAAAAAGACTTTTTAAAAATCCAGATCACAAAGCCTTTTGCCTATAAAATATAGAATTATTCATAGCTATTGTCTTGAAGAATTTTCTTTTGTATTTCCCATGAAGCTATTTCCCAATAGTTGGTGTGAATTTTAAATATCCAGATATATCCACAAAATTGTGTGATACCTATTATTGTGATGGACATGTAGTTCGAGTGCCCTACAGAAACCATTTGTGGCCAGTAGACTAATTATGGTCTAGAACAGTAACACTGTAATGGAAAGCCAGCTGGAAAAAGGTTAAGGATATATAAGGTTTATGAGGGATCATCAGAGAAACCTGCACTTGGCAAAATAATATATTATCTAACCATAAATAAATTGAGGCCTTTCCATTTTATCTTTAATTACATGAACCTTAGTGGTGGTTTTGCTGTGTTTCCAGCTTCCTGCGTTTTGCTGGCAGGATGTGCTGTTACTCACTTTTTGACATAGTGTGACATAGGTCAATAGAAAACACCAGCTCTCCAGAATCAGGAAGCCACGTTTCATCCTTAGGTAGCACTTTTTCCCTTCGAGGACCTCAAAGTGTTTCAAACGCATTAGTTAATTAAGCTCAAAATACTACATGCTATTTCACTATCAATTTTTAATTAGAACATGTGCAAGAGGGAGTGCTGCTTAAGAAAAATCAATGGCTCCTTAGGAAGTAGTTTAGTATGACATACATTTGAGAGATAACCCCTCCACGCATCACCTTCCCTAAAGACTCAATCTTGATTAAACATACAAGAACAAGCCCCTCCACTGCCCCTGCGGGGACTTAGTTGGATGTTCCCTGCAATGCACAACACAAACTACAACTACTGGCCACAGCTGGAGGCTGAGGGTCTTTGAAAGGCCCTTGAAAGTTTTTCTCTGGCACACACTTTGCTCAAAGTAGCCCATTAAAGAGGAACAGCACCCTATTCATATAAGAAGGGTAAAAAAAAATAAACAGTCAACTGTCAGCTGAGGAAAAAAACAACTGTATTTTGCTTTGCTTTGCCTTTTTTTAAATGAACACGATCTTTATTTGTTTATAAAGAATAAAAAGTGATGGTAATTACCCACAACAGTAGCAAACCACAAACCTCTCCCTGTAGGAGGTTTTTTTCCTTCTTTCAATTATTTTAATCCATCACTAAAGATATTGCATATATTTTACCATTCACTTTATGTGGTATAAGGTGTTACTTCTGTCTGTTTTCACCATGATCCCTACTTCCAGATGACCGGAAGCTCTGGTATCAAGAAGATGCCAGAATATTTTGCATAAAGTTCAGGAAATATCTATCAGAGAGGAAGCAGTAATCTGTTTAACAAGAAAAGAAATACATTAACCTCTTATATCAGGTATCAAGATAACAACTTACTCTAAGAATCAAAGAACTATAGCTAGAAATTAAAGTTGATTATCAGTAGAACACTTGGGTGGCTTCAAGATATGAAGCAGCAAAAGAAAGAAGGTATCTCTTTTAAAGTACTTACCTACAATAGTCACATTATAGTTGAGTGTGACAATCAAAAATCCCAGCGAGTCCCAGCGCTCCATGTTCGAACAGGCTCAAAACACTCCCAGCTCCTGATGTCCTAACAATTTTGTCATTTCCAAAGGAGGATAGAACTAGATAGGGAAGAAAGAGGACGGGAAAAGAGGATGAAGGGGAAAAAAAAAAAAGGAAGGAATTTTTGTGAAGGGTCAAAGATGGAAATCAGAAACCCAGCCACAACAATGTATTGATGAAGGATTATTTTGATGATTTGAACAGGACTGTTAGATTTGAATGTTGGAAAAAATCTTCTTAAGGCTTTAACAGTTTGTCTTGCAAAAGCTCCAGCTTGTCAGATCCAATTGCTCCTACCTCTTGTGTGGATCCTCTGTCCAGACAACTGCAAGTGGACAAACAACAACAGGAGTGATCTCTGCCATTGTAGACTATTCTTACCCTCCCGGGGCATACCAGCCTCCTGGCATTGCTGAGATATTTCAGTGGTGAAAGACAAGGAGAGAGGAAAAAATAGCATAGACCAGGAAATAACGGAGACCTCTCTGTCTCCCCACAAGAATTGCAGATGAATAATGGAAGGAAAGGGAGTAGATAAGGGTGAGCATCCCTGTGTTTGAAAGGCAATTTCAGTTCACTGGAAGCTATCCCATTGCAATTTCCCAAAATCATTTTGTTTCTAAATCACAGCCTCCCTGACAGAACACCATGGCCCTGTCAATCACAGCCACACCAAATTTTCCTCTGTGTGCTGAGCTAGGCAGCAGGCTGAGCCTCCCTGCTGGCATGACATAATACAGGGGAAGCTTTAAAAAAATAAACCCAAGGGTGTGGCTGTTTTTCAAGATGCCTCAAGTCACTTACTTTTAATTTATATTAGTTCTTTCTGCTGAAACTGCTTGGTACTCTGGACATCACTCAAAAGATCCTTGGGCTACCTGACCAGCATTCTGAAACCCCAGCAGCCCCTCAGCAGTGATGGAGTGAGCTTCCCCCTTGGAGCAGGATGCCTGCGGGGTCAGCAGTCCTTGAGTGCAAGGTGCAACTCCACAGCATGTCCTTGACACTGTGTGACTGTGCTGTACACCAGGAAAAAAGCAGGGGTGAAATAACGCTCCCAGCTTTTCTTTCCTCACCCCACTTCACCAAATTCCCTTGGGGAAAGTTATCTACCACCATCTCCCACTAGCTATGGGATGTTACTCTGTCCTTTTTAATCTGTGCTGTGATAGGGACAAACATAATGTGGACACTTAGTCAGGAAATAGTATCAGTCACTAGAAAAACAGCTGAAGAGGGAGTCTATGTGTGATACAGCAAGGGAGAAAAGTGATGTCATGACATGCTGACACCTGCAGGGTGCTGACAGCCCAGGCACAGGCAAGGTGAGTTGGCTCAGAGCAAGGTATATGCTGATACTGCATGACTTATGGGCTTTGTGACTAGGCTAAGCTTTATAACTGATCACATGGATAAAAGGTAAAACTAATAGTTTAATGAAGTGAAATATATCTGTACAAAGTCCTTCTCCCCAGCTCTCTGCTCACAGGCCTTGCAAAGCCTTGGGAGACCACACTGAGGATCCTTTCTGTAGTAAGCCCCATCCCAAGGAAACCCTAAAAGTGGGGTTTGAAAGGACAGCCCTTAAAAACACTTTATCCATTATCTGTGTAAAGAGATTTTTAATTGCGGTAGTAAAAAAAAAAAAAAAAAAAGAGTTTTCTTGGTTTCAGAATTGATTTATGCAAAATATTTGCCAATCAACCATTTCTTCTGTTACCAAGTTTTATTTATGGTGTATGATGATGGCTTTAGCTTCACTTCCCCTCACACACACCCCCAACTCACCCTTTTTTTTTATTTTTTCCTTTTTTTTGTTTTCCCTCCTGAGACATATGTGTGTGAGAAGTATGGGAAGAAGGGAAAGCTGTAGGAAGGGAAAGAGAAAGGATGCAAATGGACAAGATATAAATTATGCTGAGATAGAAAGGTATTCCTGGTTAAACATCCTTTGTCAAAAATAAAGTCAGGAATGCCAAGATGGTGGCAGGATATGAATGCTCAGCAGCTGCATCCACACAATAGACTATAAATTGTCTCTGACAATAGTGCCAGTTAAAATATCCTTGCTCGTTGTTGCTGTGAGACCTCTACCATTTGTGTAACAGGGATAACAGCTAGGAATTTAAGCCTCCAAACCATTGCCTGTGGAACTATACCAGTCAAAAACATCTGATATCCCATGGCATGGATGTCCTGAGGTAGGATGGCCCATTTTCTTCTAAAAGAAAACAAGAACCCTCCAGACTCAAAATGCAGCTCTAGCTTAGGTCAGAAAGCCTGAATTCTATTTAAGCTCTTCCAGACAACTTTATCCTTTTTCTTTTAGCTTTTCTAGATAGCTCATATCCTACTTGAATCCAAAATTTCTCCTTTCTGTGGTGTGTCCTCTACCCAAGTCCCTGTCATCAGTCCCAACTTTAGGCTCCAGGCAGACATGGTTGTTATAAAATGTTTGGTCTCCACAAAACAACAGGCTTTAGTTTCTTCATCCCTTGGCTCAGCACTATCTTTCAGTTCCCATCTGAAGATATTCACCATACAATTCCCCTTGTTTACTACTTATCTTCAGCTGTTCCCTGTAGTCCCTGTTTGTCTGTAAAGACTGTAAAGAAATAGGGAGAGCAATATTACAGACATGGATGTAGCAGAGGGACTCCAGCTCCACAGTGCCACCAGTTGGTTTGGCACCATCTTCCACATCAGAGGACAGGCACGTGTTGCACAGCCCCATCCCTCCACCCATGCTCCAATACTAGAATCTCACAAACAACTCTTCCCAGGCTATAAAGTTGTCAAATGTGTGAACTTCCACTGGATTCTAATTAAATAAGAGAGGCAGGTAGAAAACACTGAAATGGTTTTGGGTAAAGTTAGACTTTGAAACCCAGCAGTATCTTATCACATCTGAATTTAGGAGGAGCCCTAAAAACCACTGGAAAGATTTCAGAGACCAACAATGAAACATAAGAAGATGCAATTAAATCTATTTTAAAATTCACAACTGCTGTCCACATTTCTGACCCCTTACCACAGATCTAAGGGTTGATCCTGCAAAAATTTCACAGGTGTGATTCTATCATTGTGAATGACCCACTGAAACATTCTGAACTGCTGGAACTGCACCTCACTGCAGTGTGGACCTCTGTCACACCCCTAAGCTTAGACCTGGCTTACTTGGCAGAAAGCCCAGCAAAGACACTTCAGCTAGACTTTGGCTCAGAATGATATCCAGAGGTAAGGTACAGTCAGCTTGAAGCCACTTCAGGGCTTCCCAATCTGGGATCAAATCAATCACCTGAAGGATTCCACAATCTACATCACACATCAAAAAAACCCCAGAAACTAGAGGTAGTCCTCTGGCATAGCAAATCCCAACTACATCTGTCTTATCCAGTCAATACCTACAATAATGACACAAGTGGGAGTTACTAAGGGAGACTGCCCCCTACAAAACAACTGACAATGAAGCAACCTCCCTCTTCCAGTTTAATTAATGTTGAGGCAAAATAAGCCAGCATAGCAGCTTCCCTTATACAGAAAGAGATCTGACATTTTAGTCTAGGTTCTTTAGCAGATCATTATTTAAGAAATAAAAAACACAGATGCATATCTAATATTTTAGAGTCTAATTTTAAAACCTATTTAGAATTTTTCTAACTAGAAAAATTAGTGATGTACTAGTAAATGATGTATTAGTGACAAATCTTGCAGTAAAACTAGCTCTTCTGAAGGTGATCTGTAAATTCAGGGGGAGAGGAGGAATCTATTTGCAAGGGATAGTAAACAGTAAAAGGCAATTTATCTTGATGGCCTTATTTTTAAAATTAGAGAAATACAGCAGAAGGGGGAGAGAAAGAAACAAGCTGGACATGAAGGATAAAGAAGTAGTAGGAAAAGCTGTCCAGAACAAATGCTCTTTTTAAGACACACATAATACATACACCTGTCAATCTTCAGAGCACACACATAGTGAAGGAGCCAGCACAGCATGGAAAGGCCCTGCTTTACACAGGCACATGCAGGACTGCACACTTATATTCCCTGGGACCTCTGTCCAGCTGCCCCTCGGATATCCCTGCAGGAGTATGTTTGAAAGCAGCATCTCTCCAAAACAGCCATTGTAGCTACACAGAGATGGAGAAAGCAAGAAAATTATAACTCCAGCTGCAGGGCTCTAGAGCCTACACACACTGAGGAAGGGGAGAGGTGAGTGTTTTCCATCATGAACTCTTAAGTGGAGAGCGTAAACAACGTGCTCCTACTCCCCCCACTGCTCCACCTCTAACCCCTGATTACCCGAAGGTGGCACAGCTCAGGGCAAGGAAAGGAAACTTCCAATGAACTCCCATTCCTCTTCCCCTTCCCCTTCTGTCTGCCTTCCACTCTCAAGAAGGAGCTACAAACACACATGCTCAAATATATATAAATGCCTAAGCGTTT
The DNA here is from genome assembly GCF_003984885.1 of Neopelma chrysocephalum. Lineage (NCBI taxonomy): Eukaryota > Metazoa > Chordata > Aves > Passeriformes > Pipridae > Neopelma > Neopelma chrysocephalum. The sequence goes on along the minus strand of NW_020897732.1, from coordinate 3,214,279 downwards.
ATATGCATGTGTCTGAAACAGTCCAGAAAGACCTCCAGAACAGTGAAGTTCAGCTCATTTTTAACTGCTCATATTGATTGGACTCAATCTTGTGACTTCCACAGTAGCTCAGTCATCTCAGATACATAAGCCTGGTAGTGCCTCACATGTGTCGGGATGTCTCATTCTCTTCCTCTACTAATTTAGTCAATCTAAAAAAAGACTATGTTTTACTGCATGCTCTTAAGGATTTAGACCATTCTCTTACTTTGTCTCAACCAGAGCCCCTTACTATAAATATTTGAAGGTTCAGAAAGCTTTCTGAAGGGAACCTGCTTCTAAGACGACAACAAATGGAAAAAGCAGACTTTCTTCAGACTTTGGTTCAGCAACATCAAAGCTATTCAGCCATTCGACATTTCAAGACTGCTCCGAAGGAAAATTAAGTAATGGGAAATATTTTCTCATTCAGGAGCTCAGGGCCAATTTCTTCAAAAGTATTTAATTTACTAAGTAGTAAAAGTACAAAGTGAGTCCATGGGATTTTCAGAAGCATATTATTAATATCTGCTTAACTCCCACTGAAATAGGTAGCTACATGAATACATTACATTATTACTGAAATTTGCTCTGCTGTAACTGAAAAAAATCTTGCATAACAGAGGTTCCAGCTATTTTTTAAATTTTGCACTTAACATTTGACACAGAGTTTTACACCTACCTTTTTTCACAGTGCAAATGCAAATCTGAAAGTTTGGAAAGTTTAAGGATCATATATTTTATGACAATGCTGGTGATTTCATGTTGCATTAGTGCCCAACGTCTGGCTCTAAGGAAAGGCTGAGTTCTTCCCTCAATCAGGTCCACACACAGCAATGTTGAGGCAGGCAATAAGCACTGTGTGCTGAGATCAGGGAAATTGTTTAAATAAGAAAAATGCCTTAAGTAATTGGGAAACAAATTTCATAATAAATAGAGGATGGCAATTATATCTTTGGCTCACCATGCTTTAAATTTAATACTTATGTGCTATTGCTTCTAAGTATGAATATTGCTAGGACTGTGGAGAGCAAATAGATCCCTGTTCGCAACATAGACAACAAAAGGGGTTACTGTGTCACTTCTGGATTTCAGCAAATAAATCTGTCATCTTAGATTTAACCTACAGGCAGCTACTGTGGAATTAAAATAAGAGTTCTTTACACCTTCTTGTATTTCACAGCCGATCATTTTAAGAAACAAACCCCATACTGTTGTCTATTGTTATTGAACACAGACACTGCTTTTTCTTTTGCCATGGACAGATGCATTGTAACTACGTGGTCATTAATCCAAGTCCTGGGCACCATGGGGAAAAGGCTAAACTAACATAGAAATGAAAGAAGGGAGCTGAAAAGAGAAATGGTATTTTTTCCCCACTTTATTTCACATACAGTTTAAACTTCAGGAACCACTGCAGGCAGTACCAACCGTGGATTTCTTCTCTCATGTGAAGAAATGTCATTTTCAAGTCAAATTCAGGAGTCAAAAGGTATATTCTTTTAAATCTCACCTGCATATTGAAAATATGGCTTTAAATAAATAAAAAAGCTGCATCTTGTGCGTAATAAAGTCCTCAACCAGAAAAGTATTTCTGTCTAAAAAGAATGTGTACTTTTATCATACTGTTTCATAATGAGAAACTTTGATCTTCAGCTGTGTTTAACGAACAATGAAGGGAAAATCTATTATTCCTCATAGGTGCTACTCACAACTTACTAGAGGAAAAAAAAATATTTTTGCATCAATATCAGGATGTACAACTTATGTATGTGCATCTGGTTATAGGATATCATTTATAGGACAATACGTAATTCAGTTTTTATACCTCATCTTGATTTTATGAAGTTTGTTTTGACCTTAAACCATGACCTGTTAATAGTCTGTTTATTAAAGTTTAATGTGACTCTGTAAAAGTCCTTTAAACAAAGTTCACATAGGTAAACCTTCACAACATAAGGAAAAAAACGCCCAAACTTTTATTTCAGGATTTGAATTTTGCACACCCCCCCCCAAACATTTGCTTTACAATTACAGCCCTACCATGCCAGCTGCCTACAGTTTCCATGATTTCTGCTTTGTTTTATTCCAAGAGCATTTTTTAATAATCATTGCTAAAGAGCTCGAAACATAGTTGGCAGTACACAAGGAATTTCTTTGTTAAATTGCAATAGTAGTCATACTCTATGTATTCTACCAACCAGGATTTTTCATTTTAAAGAGAAGAGCATCATAAACTTCAGCTTCATAGCTCAGTCCTTAATAAAATGAATAGGACTGCAACACACGACTCTCACCCATGCATTTGAAAATTTTTACCATAACCTCAAAATATGGATCCTGAAGGATTTATTCTCATGGTTTAGAGAGCAAAAGAAAACAGACAAGAGTGGAATTCCCCACAGGACCCACCCCCAAGGCAGGCTGCAGCTGGGAATCCACCAGCCCTCCTTGCTACTCTGGAGCAGCTCCTGACATTGTCCAGAGGCAGGGAAATCTCACGTGATAAATACAGACATCGGCAAATGTCATAGTGGGGTCAAAGAGCAGAGAGCATAGGGAGAATCTGGTAGGAAAGTGAACCACTGCATAAATGTACAAGAACACCAATTTAGATCCTGGTTGTTTTTAAACAGTTTGAGTCTGTTTTCCATGAAACAGGAGGGATTATTGATTATGGTCCATTTACTTACTCACCACTCATACAGCACTGTAGTCTTTCGGTTGCCTGTGCTGCTGGCACACAGAGTAAACTGCCTCACATTTCTAAACTTGCTCTTCTTAAGCTTTGTTCCAAAGGTAGTTCCCCCCAAGACTTGAGAAACATCTCCAGTCGATCAGGTTTTGCCTCAGCCAAATCTTTCAGATCACCTGGGTAAAGTGAGCCCACTCCAAGATATCAAACAGTTTCCAATGAAAATTCTTTCAGTACCAATAACAGAAATGAAATTTCATTACTATGGCAAGCCAAGAATGCAGCACACAAAGACAAAATAGAACCATTAGCTCAATCTTTCCACCTCCTCTGCATTATGACAGATACTTTGCCATTTCAATTGAATCTACAAAATTGCTACCAATTACTGTGTTCCTGACACTATTAAAAACTGTATTAATTCTTTTAACTGGCCACAGATATTTATGGATATATTCCCTGTGACCTACATTGTGCCTCCTAACTGCTGGTACTATTTCAGTTTCTCTATTTTTTTCCTTATTTGTTACATTTTGCTGCTTTCTTTTTTTTTGCTACCATCATTCCCTTCATGGGAAAAAAAATATTTAGGACATCCTAAACCTCTTACGAAATACCTGAAAAAAACAATTGTTTAAGTACATTAACCCACACAATTTGCCAATGATGTTTTCATTTCTGCAGAATCAATCCTATAAATCCCTAAATAGAATCATGGTATATGATATACCTGCATTCCTGAATATAACTGTATTCTCTTATGTACATGACAAATGAAGTTATGTCATGTTTATGTATATCTAAAATGATTGAACTTCCCTTCAACAACAAAATTAATTTATATGCAAAAATATAGATTTTGAAATGTTATAGCACCTTACATCTTTGATAATCAGCATGAGTGCTTCAGGACATGTTTAATCTGCATTCCCCCATAGCAATACTGTGGTTTCCCCACATTTAGTCAGGAAGATAAAGGGTTTGACTTTATTGTTACAGCTACTCATATATTGACTCACCCTCCCTTCAGTGGTTTGTGGTAGAATCCCCTAGACCCCTATTTCTGATCTGCAGGAATTCCTGTCCCAGGTTGCAATGCTCCAAAGTAGGCAAAGGTAATTTTCAGGTCAAATAATGTGCCCCCTTACCCTTCCTTCCTTCCTATGTTCAGTAATTACATGATTCATCCCTCAGGTTTAGAGGTTTCAACTCCTCTAACACTGATGAAATAACCCTGTTATGCCTTGGGTGAGCTCAGTGTTTCAGTTCAGCTCTACCTCTGCTCTTGGGGCTGGTGGTTGTTACACAGTTGTAAATGACAAGACTTCCATCTTCTCTGGTCACTGATTTAATGCACACAGCCCACTATATGCACTGTTGAACTATTTGCAGATTAATCAAAGAAACCAGGTCAGGCTGGATGGGGCCTTGAGCAACCTGGACTAGTGGAAGGTTGGCAGGCACATGGCAAGGGGGTTGGAGCTAGATGATCTTTACAGTTTTTTTCCAATCCAAACCATTCTATCATTCTGTGGTTCCATGAAAACCCACTGGCTACCAATCCTGCTCTGCTCTGAAAAGCAAAAGAAAAGATTTTGCAATTTCTGATGTAGCCTCCAAATTCCATGTTACCAATTATCTGTGTAATCTAACACTAAGAGCAGCATTGCTGCTAATGCAAAAGTCAGCTACTGGAGCAGGGAGGAGACTCAACTAGGTCTGCATAAAAATGCCAGGAGGTCTGGCCAGCATGCTGGTCCTGAGACCTGGCACAGCCCACGGTCACAGGAACAGCATAGGAGGAGGCCAGGCAAGATGGGGAGGCCAATGCATCAGGTGGATTCAGAGCTGTAAATCTGTGTTAGGTTAGAGATGCACTGGGGCTGCCCAACCATACAGACCCAATTTCACTTCACTGTGTTGTGTACATAAACTGGTAACACAAACCAGCATGGATCTGCAGAATCTGATGATTTCAATGCCCAGGCTTCAGGCTGCAAGGATGAGGGTAAGGAACTTGTGGCCACCATGGGAACCTTGACCTCCTCACCTGCTTCCTTGGCCTCGGTGCTGCCTCAGCCCTCTTCCCCCACTCCCCTGCATTACCACGTTATATTGCATTTCAGCCCAACTTCCCTGCAAGTGTACCTCAGGTCTTATAAAGTGTTGACAAGGTTGGGGTTTTCTGTTCAAATCCTGAGCAACCCTGCATTCAGGAGAACACAGGACATTCACCAACAGATGCTGAAACTTTTTGTAAGGACACTTTATGAAGAAAAAAAGCTGAGGGAGACAGATTAGAGTCTGCTGAAGACATCAAAGTCACAGTTTTCTTCTGTTCCTTGTGCCCTCAATCCTCTAAATCTCTGAGTTTATACTGCAAGTGTTGGAAACTTGTAAAATTTCTTACAAATACTGGTGATTTGTAAAATGTTCATTGCTCATGTAACACGATGAAGGGCAGGGCCAAAACCTGCAATCTTGTATCATTGAATTCACCTATTCTTAGTAATTCACAGAATCCAGATAAATGCATTCCTCAGGGGGACAAACAACAGGTCCAAATGACACTAAAATAATTGCTTTTTCTATTAGCAACTGCCACAGAAATTCCTTATCTAATACAATTAAAACCAAAAATAAATGCTCGCATGCACACTCCCATACTGAATTGTCATGGAAAATTTAGCTCAAGTCTGAAATTACAAAAAAAAATCAGAAATGGAAAAATTAAGATGCTGATTTTCAATCTATGTACTTCATAGAAAATTTAAAACTGAGTTCTTGCCCTGGTTTCTTTTTCTAGCAGAAAGTTGTTTTATAAAAGTTAAAATAAAATATTGCAGCTGGGTATCAGACATCTAAGCACACAGATCCAGCTAACACGTGGTTTAGCTATCTGCATGCTTTAAGGGGCAGAACAACTTTGTTCTGCCACATGCCAGCGAAACAGAGCAGAACAAAAAAAGCCTTTCTGATGTACTGCAATGACAGGTCACCAAAGAAAAGCAATGATTTCATGGTCTAGATTTCTCACAGGTCAGAAACACTGACAATGTTTTCACTGAGATTCATTATTAAATGGGGAAGCAGAAGAATCAGGCCAGTCCTTTGTTCACTGAAGCTCAGTGTCAGGGTGACATGACCATAATTTCTCTACATGAATTCAGTACTGTGCCTTTATGCTTTGTAATATTTATTTCTGAATAAATACTTCAGCTGAAGGAATAATTGATCCAAAGTCTTAAATCCAAGCAGAATTGGGCAAACACTTTACCTGACAGTATTCAAAAGTATCAAGATACACCCAACTATTTTCCTAGGTTACAAGAATCATTCCTCTAGTTTCTCAGAGGACAGATTTAGAATAGGTGCCCTATAAAAGACTGCTAGAGTACATATTCAAACTGTGGACTCATTCCTACGGTAAAATGTAAGATACAAACCTGTTGTCAGTAATAAACAAGTTAAATATTTAATGGTACAAATGCTGGTGGTGATTGAGACATTTAAACCATTTTCACTTCTGTGCAAAGCAACTACATAAATAAGTTGGAAGATAATTTTCCCTCTCTATTAAAAACTATGCTATGGATAATGCAGAATTACTTAACTACAGTAGACTTGGGTTTGGGTTGTTTTTATTTGGGGAGGTATTGTCTACAATTTTTCTCACCCTCCCACCCTGTGACTTCAAAAGTGTCACTGACAGGTATTGGAAAGTGTCACAAACAGGAGACTCTCTTTACCCCTCTCTTTACCCAACATTCATAGTGATGAAGCCCCACAGCAGCATCAGTTACACCCTGCAGCTTTTGTTCTTAACAGGAGCTCTTCTACCTTGTCTTTTTTTTTTTTTGTAAAGTCTACACCAAATATTACTGATCATATTCTAGTAGTTGACAAAGTGTACTGAGCTTTTGCCTACGCAGGATGACCTTTTCCTTTAAGGCCACAAAAGGAACAGGATGTTTTTATGTAAGTAAGGTGACCACCAATACTTTCCAAACACTGCTAGATCGTGTATCAACACCAAGATAGTTCTGCCTTCTAATGCATGATGTTCATGCATGCCCATCATGTTACCTGGTGTATGTATTTTACAAGTTCTTCTGTGCCATTTTGCTCAGTACAGCCTAGTCTTCCTCCTCCTAGGATCTATGGCAAAACAATCTGCATATCCTGTCCCATTGAAGGAAGACAATAATTCCTTAAGCTCTTTGCCCAAGAAATTAAACATCATCACACTACTCCAGGTATCATCAATGCCTGTTGGTATTGACAGCACAGAAGGTACATTTCCCAATCTTTATTTCCTGGATTATTTGAAAACAATGTACATCTAGTTGTGCCTCATAACCCTTCTAGCACATCAATCCCCATCTTTTTGGCCTTTCCTTTTTCTACAGAAGAACGCTTCACTTGCCTGAAATACGTGAACAAAAAGCATGTGGCCACAAGATGATCTGTATTGTTTCAATATAAGACAGCAAGTGTACCACAGCTGCCAGTTCCCAAGATACTGTTTCCATGGAGAATAATTTGTATTACCATCTAAAATACAGGGGCAGGAAAACCCAGAGGCAGTGAAGCAAGGAAACATGCAGGGAAGAATTAGCTCTAGATTTAAGTATACCATGGAATCTCTTAGGTGAAGGTGATGTCTTACTCTAATGCCTGTTTAGTTAAGCCCTCATGAGTAAGTCTTCATCTGCTTTTTGAGGATTCACTTCACTGCCAGTGAATTCAAAGAGGTGGCAGTGCTAGTTCCAGAGATTTTCCAGCTTTGAAGTTCTACTGCGTTAGTTACCACAGCATCCCAGTCTGTGTCCAAGATGCAAGGAAAAAAGGTCTGAAACTAAACTATGTAAGTACATTAAGTAAACTATGTAAGTACATTGTGAAATTGTATTTCACAATATACAACTTGCGACATTTTGTTGTCATTTGCTGCTCTCCATCCATAGAGACCATTGACATCTTCCTAAACCATCTATAGAGACCATTGACATCTTCCCAAAAGATACTGCCCAGAGCCTTGAGCGAGCTTTACAAACTCTTTACAGCGATTCTGGACAACTCATATAGGAAACACAGGTATACTGTCACCTATCACCACACCAAGGAGCTTGCTTAGAATATCATCACCAAAGAATATCTCCAGCTGTAACAGTTAATCTCTGCTGATAATGCTGAAACATATGGTGTAAAGGGCATGAAAAAACAACCCTCTTTTTTCACAATAAATTGCATCAGACCAACTATTCTAGAAGGAACAAAAGAAATGCAGTCTACCTGTACTGGTCTGTCACCTGACTTTCTTCAATCTGCCATCCTGTTGGCTTCTTCCTTTAATGGGAAGAGCCCAATGATTCAGGTCAGGCAACAGAAGTAAACTCAAGCAAGGCTTTCTTGGCTTCATCAAATCATACAAAGGCTTGAGTTGGAAGGGACCTTACAGATCATCTAGTTCCGATTCCCCCACCATGGGCAGGGACATCTTCCACTAGATCCAGTTGCTCAGGGCTTCATCCAACCTGGCCTTAAAAACTGCCAGGGATGGGGCATCCACAACTTCTCTGGGCAACCTGTTCTAGTATCTCACTGCCCTCAATGCATTCAGTCATTTTCAAGCTGTGGTTCCACAATTCATCAGTTACTTTTTGTGGATTCTCGTAAGAAGATCCAGAAAAGCAGGTTCACACACACAATGAAACAATCCTTTTCAGCATATAATCTATGTCTGCTAATGATTCCTTACAATCAGCAGCTTTTCTTCTAAATCTTGTTTCCCTTTTTAAAGCACTTTCTCCAAACACTGGTCGCCACATATTTTCAATCATTACCTTTAGTTTATGCAAATCAAAGACTCATCAATTCTGTGGTTTCTTGAAGAGAAAAAAAGAAAAAACCCTCAGCAGAAAGACCCAAAGACACACTGCACTTTGGGTGTAGATACATTCCCATGTGCATCTAAGGTCGCACTCACATAGGTATGTTTGTGTTTATATTTGAATTGGTTCCTCAGAACCTGTTAGAGACACTAAGTGGCAACTCCACTGCAGAGTAGGCAAATGTTGTCAACAACTGTCAATACAAGTGAAAAAAATAAAATTCTGATTTCAGAAAAACGCGTTTGAAACAGAAGTGAGTAAAGTGCTAAAAGCTAGGTTGAGTGAATTCCATATGAAGGCCTAGCAGGAGCAGAGAGCAATATGAGTCTGCAGTGGATGTGCAGCACTTCAATTAGGAGTTTAAACATGTCATTCCAAAATGCAATGTTCATTACCAACCAAGGATGACTGTAAATAATTTGCTGCTTCAGCTGTTAAGACTTGAGGGGTTTTTTCTGCCCTTTAAGTTCCTCTATCCCTTCCCACATACTGCTATTTTTATATATAGCCAACACTACCAGATGTCATTTTGTCATCTGCCACCATTACACCATCACCTTTTTCTGATGAGGTTTTTGCTACTTCTAATCTTTATATTATAGTTAAGGTTTCTGTCATTAGGAAAACTGGTAAGTAGAGAAAGAGGTGTTAAAAAACAAAGTCTTAGTTCAGCCTCCATAAATGTAAACAGTAACTAAGCCATATATGCTGATCTCTCTCTCTCAAAAAAAAACCCCAAACCAAAACCAATTACTGAAAAGGATACCATTACCTTGCTATCAGGATTTTGTATGTCTTTAGCAATAGAAAATGTATATCATTTGAAAGACTGATTGGGTTTGTGGAAGATGGAAATAGGTGATCTGACTGTTTTATTCTTGTATTTTATCCTGTGACTCCAGTGCTCTCAAGTCCCAGGGAACAGTGTCTGTCAGAATGATATATATCACTGACAAACAATAAAATATAAACAGCAAATCAAATATAAACAAGTCTGCAAATGGAAAGAGGAATTAGGGAAACATCTCTGGGCTGCATACAGATGCAATATTGATCCAATTACCAATGCACAAATGACCAAACAAGTGGCCAACTGGTTCAACATATAAAAATAATTCATTAAGACAATGATGTTTGAAGGGACAGGTTTATTATATCTCCCACACCTTTTCATTTCTGAGCCGGTGACCAAAGCAATAATGAAAATCTTTATCCAGAAAACATTTACAGCAAAACACAATGTATCTGTGCTGTTAATTAAAATGCTATATTGTTCTCCTCCCTTCTCACATCCAGGGTGATTCTCTAACTTTGCAATGGCATTTTCCACACAGTAATGCTTAAAAAACTACACTAAACACAACATAATCCTAAATAATAACTCTTTTTTAATAACCTGGTATAGAATACTTTGCAAACGAAAGACACTCATTCAGATTTAATGACATGTACTGTATTTTTGGCAACCCTGGAACAAACCAAAGAAAAAGCAAAGAATTATTCTATAACCATGAGGGAAAGAAACATCCATCTAAATGTAGAGGATTCATCTGGCAAAACTAAAGAAAAAATCCACACTTACAGCAGATTTTTTTTTTAATTCTTAGTGCAAGAAACATAACCAAGTTAATCACAGAGTCAGTACTAATTAAGAATATGGAAAATTCTCCTATACAGAGGTAGAGTCCAGTGCACAAGGCTAAAACGATATTCAATAGTCTAAACAAGACTGAGCCAGGTTTTACGGAATCCACTTTTTAAAGTATCAGACTGTATGTACATACATACAATAAATAGACTATACAATCTTTAAAGTAGTTTAATAAACTTCACAAAAATTATAGTAGATGCATTGATATCTTTACATAATCCAAAGTTCGTATCTCTATCACCCAGAAATGGATAAAACCAATATTCCTGATATCAAGTTAAATGGAAAATAGTTTAGCAAAGTGTTGATAAATCAAAATATTTTACACATTTTAAAGCCTAAATTTATGCTTATAAAGGATGAATTTCAAATGCTCTGAAAATGTTCCTTTTGATACTATCTGTAAAGAGGTTTCAAATGCTGTAATTTGTTATAAACACTTGCCTTACATTCCATGTTCAAGGGAAAAATGGACTTGGATACTCACAGTTCTGATGCATTGGCACAACGAGAAGTGATGAGAATTAGATTATTTTAAAGGCCCAAAGAACACCAGGAGAATTTATGGACGAAACCTTCATGTCTCAAACTACATAAATCACATTAGAAAGTTAACAGAAAACTGTTTGGTTTTACTACTTCAAACCTGTTGGTGCCTTTCTGCCCGGAGGCACCTCATTAGCATCGCTCTGGGAGTCAAATGTGCATCTCTGGGCCCCCAGGTTTGCTACAAGCCCATAGGGCTTAACAAAACAAACACGGAATCTTTTATGGGTTACAACAGTAGTGCATAAATCAGGGACGTCTGTTGCCATTCATTTCAGTGATAGTCGCAAGGAAAGGATTTCAGGGAACTGAGAGCTTTCAGCTGTATCTTTCTAAACTGTGCAAAAAAAATTGGGAAAAAAAGAAAATCACCCTGGGGCATTACTAAGCAAATATGCTTCTACTGACAAGTTATTTTCTACAAAAGGTTCTTTCAATTGCCAAGGGGGCAACAGCCTCAGTAAGACGGAAATAGTAACAACAGTAAGAGTTTAATAATCAAAGTTGGAAATTATGTTCACAGTTCGGTTACTTTTAATTTCTATAAGCACCTACGCTGAAAAACATGAGGGTTTGTATTTTAGCTTCCAAATCAAATCTCCTTGTGACAAATACCTTGTTAAGATTTCCATTCTGCTCTTCTACAGGCCTTTTCATTGGAACAATTTTTTTTATTATTTTTTTATTTTATACAAACAGACTCACTTTGATTTAAAGTAAACATATAAAAATTGAGAATATTGCTTGCAACAATGGACCTGGAGGTGAAGGAATGAACTAGTCAGGCCATAGAAAAAAAAAATCTCCCTCAAAATGAATGAATTCTGCTAAACTTCTAATGCTATGAAAATCTGCAAAAAGGATCACAAGATCTGTTGCAAATTTCAGAGATTTGGCCCAAGTCTTATCATCATCATCATCATCTCAAGACTTTAACAACTGTATCTTTATATTACGGAAAAATAAATGATTCCAAGAACTCAGGAAGGCACACACACCCAAGTATACTATAAATAAAATACATCATGAAATTACTAAGATCTTCTGATCCCTGTACACACTTTTGGTTCAGCACTATGGTCAAGTTCTCTCTTTTGAAATACAATAAAAGGCATACAAGAAATGTAACATATGCATAATAATTAAGAAGAATAATGCTAATAAGACAGCTTACAGAGAAAAGTGCAGTGAAAAAAACCCAATGCTATTTATCCAGGGGCTTGTGCTACTGTAAATACAGACTTTGTATTTCCTGCTGTGCAAGGGGAAGAATTTATCCTGGGAAGCAGCAATGAGGAACGCAAAAAAAACCAACAACAACAACAACAAAAAAGATATTAAGAGAAACCTTTAAGATGGAAATCTCCCAACTTCTCCTCTAGTGCACAGTCATCTGACTACATGGTTTATTTTCATGCTGCCATTTCCCTTCATGAGTACAGTATAATAGAAAATGGCACAGTTCTTAAATATTTTTCTGCCTCTACTTCATTTTTTTGTTTCTTCTTTCAAGCACCTGATTTGCTGTTTCCTCATAAAAAGTGTAAAGCTGTTAGTGAAAGTGAGAAAAAAATTGTTGCTCATCATCTCTCCCAAACACCGATTTCTCCACTTCTCCTTCCTGTAGGTTTTCACTCATGTGCTACACAATGGGGAGGCACTGTAAAGGCAGCTTGACAGATTTAAAAATAAAAAAATCCAAAGTCTTTTTTCTTTATCCCCCCGCCCCCAGCCCACTCTGAAAAAAATGGATGGATGAAACAGTACGTCCATAGGAATATTCCAGTCTCCTCTGTTAGGAGATAATCGCAGGGGACCATCTAACCACAGTCAGATTGTCAGCACTGACCGACCGTTTCTTTGCAGCTTTCCTGAAGTCCTTGTATTTATCTTCACACAAGCGAGAAATGGCCTGTAAAAGACAAAAAAACCCTCAGTTGCATTGCCCACAGCTGCACAGGTAAAGTAAGGCTAAATCCAGATTCCTACATATAGGTAGAATTACAAAAAGTCACTTCATTAAGTGAAACACATGAAGGAGCTTCTCCCCAAACCCTCACTTTCAGTTCATTAGTCTTAAAAGAAAGACTTGCATTGCCCCACACTTTTGAAGGACACAGAGAGCATATCCCAAGCCTATTCTTTTCAGGTTAACCATCACAAATCTCACTGAGGGAACTGACGGTGCTTACCCACTGCTACAAGGCAACTGATATACAGCACTTCATCGGTGAAAAATTGCAGAAAACTTAATAAAACAATTGTAGGATATGTAAGTATATTTGGAGAATTTATAAAGAGGATGGCTCTTAATTTTTTTATTTTCTAAAAAGTTTCATAGTAATTTTTTTTTTTCTCTACTGAGAAATGCTCTGGCAGAACACTTGCCCTGCTTTGTTTCCAGAGCTAATATTTATTTGCCTTTCGGAAGCAGGTGGTGATTTCTGTGCGATCAGGCTATCCTACATAGCGCCAGAGGAAAATGTAACTCATATTCGGAATACTTTAATTTGCATTACAAATACACAGCAATTTTAAAGCCTTTTAAAGAGAGAGACAAACATTATTCAAGCATTGACTCCTTTCATACTATACTGGATTTAATGTTTTATGTTTCTCCTACTGTTTTTAGTGAAGTCTAAAACAAGTATTTTTTATGGACCTTACATGCATAAATATACTGTGCCCTAAAACAGCCTGTCTATTAGAGTTCATATGGCTGGGACAAGCTATGTTTGGGATCAGTAGAGATGTCATCTCTGGTGATCAAACACGCAGAACTGCAGAGAAAGCTCACTGCAAGGAGTACTCAAGGTCAAATGAAAAAATAATATGAACTAAAGCAGTATTTTTATTTACTCAGGAATGGTTTCAAGTGGTACCTCAAGATAAGATGTTTAATAAAAAGTACTGTACAAACAAAACCAGTACAAGTGTTTGATTATAAAACAAGGCATTACAAATAATTAAACAGCCTGACTCTATGGATCATCATTTTCTTTCTTGATCTTTACTTCTACAGCACAGTGAGTTGTAGCAGTGAAGAGTCCTTTACTTTAACAGTCCTGCAAAAACCAGAGGCAGGTATGACAGAAGCACACAATTCACATCTGAGAGCAAGGTCACCCAGTGCTTTGGTCAAGCCAGCCAGAAAACATCATTAAATTAAAAAACAAAACAAAACAAAACAAACAAAAACTCCAAAACCGCACACACAAAAAACCCCAACCTCTAAAACAATAAAAACTACCACCACCACTAAGAGACCAATTTCTACTTTTCAGTTGAAAACTGAATTTCCTTTTATTAAGACTACTCTTGAACACAGTTTTCTTTCATGGTGCACATGAAGAGAACAAGAGAATAAAATAACACAAATACTCCTATTGCTTTTTAGAACATAATTTAACTCACTTAAAACTGCAATTTACCAAGGAACTTAATGGACTAAGAGTTTATGCAATTCAATCAGATTTAAAATTCAATAGGTCAAAAGTGTTTATTCATGAAATAATGTGCCAAGGTACGGCTTGACAGATAGGTACACTGAGGTGGAACTCAGCTTCTTTTTGCTGCCAAAAATACTTTAGGCTTCAAACAGTCAGAGAAGGTAATCACTTCAAAATTGCCTGCTTCACAGGAAAATTTCTGTTCTGGGACTTGGTCAGACAAAACGAAATTTTGCTTGGAAGTGGCACTTAATATTTTGCATCTCTAGGCTAAGCTGATTAATTGTATGGATAAGAAACACAGTGATTCCCACTTAAAGCACTTTCTGAACCTAAAGGTGCCTCTTCATTCGCAAGTAATTTACAAAATTGACATTTGGAGCCTATTGGGCAAGGTGGTTAATCAACTTTAGAGTAACACATGGGGAAACAAGACAAAAGCAGAAAACTGTAAATATTTATTATTGTCTTTCAGTTAAAATATATCCAGATAGCTTATAAACACCTTTCTGTCATCTGATTTCTGCTGCTTTTATGGCTAGAAAAAAAAATATTTTTTGACAGTTGCAAGGGACCATTTCTCATATGAAATCAAAACATTATTTAAAACAGCAACACTATTCCATCAAGTGAAATTTTGTTGGAATTGACTGAAATATATGTAATCAGCTAGAATGAATACAAATATATTCTTCCATTATATACGTGCACACAGAACTAAAGTCAGTTCCTCCGCTGAGTTATGTGAATCTAGATGAGAATTTGTCACTGGAGAAGGGGACGAGTAAGGTGAAAGGAGGTGGAAGAAATGCAGTAGTAGTAGTAGTAGTTGTAGCAAGTAGTAGTAGTGTAAATATTGGCTGCATGCATGTTTGTGCAGGGCAGGAAAGCAGCATGGCTGGCTGTGGCTTCACTACCAGGAATGCACAAAGGCACACAACTGTGAGTGCTGCACTGCCTCCACTAATTGACAAACCAGAGAAAACAGCAGGGACAGGCAGCACCAAGTCTGGAAAAGTTGTATATGAAGAAAATGTATTGTTATGATGGTGTATGAAAGAAAAAGCAATTGGTTACTCTTAACAAAAGAGAAGGCGAGTTTTGCTCTGTTCTGCTTTCCCTTTGCTTCTTGGATAAGAGGGATCTGAACGTACAAAACACACAAGACTGCAATCAGTCTCTGCGACATTGTGAAGCTGAAGAGATAGGAAGACACTTCTCTACTTGTAACTTACATATTTTTCCCCTCTTTTTTTGTCTGTTTGATCTATAGAACTGTATCTCCTAGGGCCAAGACAATATAGCATGTATTTCAAAGGGTTTGAACTATGTGCTCAAGTACCATCCTAACAATAAATAGCTCAGACAACATACAGTTAAACTGGGAGTGCACTAATGCTCTTACAAAATCCAGCCTTGAAACAAGCACAGTGCTAAGATCACAAGCAGTAGTAGGGTAGGCACGTTTTGTGTACTTACCCCAAAGAGGATAATCTGACTCATATTTAGCTCAGCACATGGGATAATAACCAAGCGTGAGAATAGGAAATTACAAAATAGTGGATTAAGGCTGGACATCCAAAACCTTCTTGGCAGAAAAATCTCCCATATTAGCAAATAGTCCTCAGGAGAAGCAAAGGAAGCCTTGACATTTGACATAATTAAAAGGAAGAAGAAAACACACTACAACATATGCTAGTTGGAACAAACTGCATTGGCAGGTGGACAGACCAGATGATGTAATAAAAGTTTATTTGCCATTTTCAACTTGCTTGATTCCATACAACAGGAAAAAAACCAAGAAGGGTCGTAAAAATGGTTTCTGACTACTAGGTGGACTGGTGTAACAACTCCAGGACACTTTAGTCCACAGAACAATGAAAGATAAGAAAAAATTACTGCCATTTAGTCATTTAAAAGACAAAGCTGCTTCTTAAGTGACAACTGTAAGAACATCAATAAGGAAAAGCATCCACTGCAGATGCTTGAGAAAGCGATGTAATTTTTAACAAGTATTGCAATGTCTCATAACACCTCTAAGCTGATGGATCTTTTCCAACATTTCCATTTGATGAGGAACAGTATTCACTAGCACTGCCCTTGGTCTTCTTAAGGCGTTTTTTTTATCACAGATGTGTCAACCTCATGATGTTTGCAGAAATTGTAATGCAGATTCTGCCACATCAGATCTAATGCTCCTCCTTTAGATACATGAAATAGCTTTAAAATGCAAAACTAGCAAAAAAAGCATAATAATATTACCGTTTCTCTATGCAAGACCTTTTGTGATCTCCCACGCCAGTAAATAAGTTGCTTTAAATCTTGGGACTGAGTAAGGTCTTTTCAGTTTACCAGACAGGGCAAATCCTTCCACTGCATGTGTACATTTGCTACAAGGCTGCTGTCTTTCATCACAGACTGCAGCTTTTCCCTTAGTATCAAAAATATCACAGCCTGTGTGGTACTACATCTACTCTACTTGACAATCCAGGCAACTGTTTTAAAAACGGAGAACTCTGGTCTGAACAGCACACAAGAGACCTAGAGAAGTGCTGCAAATGCATTTTGATAACTCTTGGCAAGCTAAATGCTTAACTGTGTTCAGGGAACTAGGCTATAAATTATGCTGTCAAGTAGTTTCAAGGGCACACTAATGACAACCAAGTACTGCCATGGAACAAGGCAGTTCCCTCCCTTCTGGCCACAGAACAGAGGCAAGGAGGTGGCAGACCAAGTTGGTTTTACAGCAGATACTCTTTCTCTGCCCTGAAGACATCCTCTGACTAGCAGGGTTATTTACAGCCAACTTCTGCTGGCAGCACGAAGCATCCTCAACATGGGGAAATTTTTAATAATACAGGTTTATTGAAAAAATATTCCATTAATTCTTTTTAAATATGCCTTTTCTTTAGTTAGTACAGAAGAATCACCAGTATTCTCTGGGTATTTACAGTCATTTCCTATTTTTCTTTTCTTCTAAGGTTTTAGGAGCTATCATTGTCACCTTCATTTGTAACTTGCTATTATACACTGTATGTGATATAGACTGACAGTGTTAAAAAACTGTGTGCTAAATCAAAAAGTAATTAATTTTATTTTCAGATATGAAATGGCATTTATTATCAAGACTCCCATGCCTCAGTAAATCACCTCTTTTTCATTTAAGATTACAATCCAAATTATTTTTCTTTTTTTTAATATTCTCTTTAATATAAACAAAATCTGATGCAAATTTAGATCACACTCCATCAAAGAATTAAGTTCCATTCTTACTGGAGCTACCTGTGAAATTTAGAAAGAATATTTAGAAAGAATGAGAAAGCTAGTGAAATTTGCTTTGATTCTTTCTCCAACACTTTCTGTTCCCACTGAAGTCACAAACAAGACAATTAACATTCCCACGCACCATTTCCCCCCACAAAAATGTGCACAGTACTGCCTGCTTGTTTTACAGGAGCACTAGGAATTTCAGAGCATGCAAAGCTCACTCTAAACCACAGGTAAACAACCTCTAGTGCAAAGATGTTATGTAATTAAAGATGTGTTATCTTAAAAGCAGTCAGCATCTAATAAAAATCTTCAAAATTAGTAACAAAATGTGCACACACTCATGCAATAATGCCCCTGAGAAACATACCAGAAAAATCAGGAAAAGTATATTCCAGTCTTGCAAAGGGCCCACAATTAGCTGATGATTTAAATTCCTCCTGTGTCTGTGGGTATTCTCTACGGTGCCCAGCCTAGACCAACATAGTGCTTTTGGCATATGGTATATTCAGGTCTCATAAGCATTCATGATTTATTCACTAAAGGCATGTGCTCATTTCTGCTCTGCCATTACTGAGAGAAACACCACAGGAGATAACAGACTTGGATCCACATGAAGTGAATCAGTAGCAGATAACAAGAACATGGAATAGCTATTTGCAGCAACACTTGTTAATATTCTGTCCTTTAAGGTGGATAATCGGTTTTAAGAAACCAAATGAACACACAAAACTAGACTGTGAGCAGAGTTATGATAAAACTTGTGGGTACTTTCACAAGGCCAATACAGACAACTACAATTGAAAAAGAAATGGAAAGCAAGACAAGATATGAAGCAAATTGGGTCAAAATGCTGTCCCAATAGCCAGGAATACTCAAGGCACTAACAAAACCATGATGAAAACTGGGCACAAAATACTCTAATATGTCATGGGAGTATCTGGGAAAAGATGGAAGAAGGGAGAAACAATGCAGAAATTCCAAATCCCCTTCTATATTTAACACTGAGCATTCCAAAAAGAAAGTGTCTTACCTCAAGTTTATATGCCCTGTCTCTGCTGAGGGGCTCCAAAGGAAAACTCAGGTTATTTGCTTCTGCCAGGGAACGCAAATCAAAATAATACTTGGCATAAACACTGGAGGGAACATTAATATTGAACTGCAACAGCTCAAGAAACTGGCGTTCCAGCTCATTCCTGTAGAAAGAAGATAAATGTGAAGACATATGTCAGACTAAGCATTCAGAACGTAATTTTACTTTAAATTGCAAATAGTATAAACCAAGTTCATTTCTTATTCTTGCCAGATGCAATTATCCCAGCCTAAGGTTTGACCTACCCTACCAAGTTCTATTGGCGTACGTATGCCAGTGAGGAATATGAGAGATGCTGCACCCTGCAGCTGCTACTGTGATGCCAATCAAGTCCAGGCACAGTTTTGCTAGTGGAAGGGGCATCTTTATCAGTTTAGCTCATACAATTTGGGAAAGAAAATCTAGCAGGAAAAAAAAGTTCTTGTAGTTTCTGCTGTACCTCCACTAGGTGGGTCTGCACACACAGCTATGCCAAAACAACATATGCCCTAAATTTGTCAGACATGTCTTATAAATGCTGCACATTATTCTAACACCTAAATTACTGGAGAACTTATTTATTCCCTTCAGCCTTTCATAATCAATCACTTAGAATTAGACACAGGAAACCTGAATTTTTCAGCATACTCTTTTTATGAACAGAATAAAGCAATTTTTCCCTTAGACGCAGAACCAAAATTCACAGTGGTGATTATTTGTTTTCCAGCACCTAAAACAAATGTGTTTGTCAAAATACCTTATAGGAAGAGAGGTTCTATTTGAGCTCCCACCCTGTAAAGCTTTGGTATAGCAATATGCTATTACCTACACTGGTACCTTAAAAAGTATGTTGAGAAATAAGTCAACCAACAAAATTAAGGAGTGGAAATTTTCATGAATTGTACAGTAACTAGATATCCTACATAATATTTATGCAGGGACATATGATACATTTAAATCAGTGACTTCAAGATATGAGAAATAAAAGAGATAAATGTTTGGTGAAGAGCACAGTGACTGCACAGCTCTGTTACCAGCAGGCATTGACTATGATATTGCTTTTAAGTTACATTTTGACTGCTGTGTAAGTGGGCAAGGAATGTGCAATAGAGGTTGCATAGTTGGCAATAGAAGAGGAAGGATCTGAGGATAGAAAGTACTGGCACAGTAGCTTTTCAACACTGAATGATTTTTCTTCTTCTCCCTCTTTACTCTTATATCACTTTTACATCATAATCATTGTCCTTCCTTATCCTCACTCTCTCTCTGCCAAAATTCTATGTTTACATAATGATAAATATTAATTAACATTAAAAGACTAACTAAAAGCTAGATAGGGACTCTTTGGCATGAATCCACATTGCCGAAGATTGCAGCTTTTAAAAAATCCAAATAAAAACATTACATTTTAAGATGTCTATGAACAAATACAGAATATTATCTTTTATACTGCCAAGATTGTATTTTCTCCAAGTTAAGCCTAAGGGTCTACATTAATGGATAATACAAAGCCTGTTTTAATGGCAAAAGACATTGGCTGCACCTCTTTTGAAGAGCACCCTCAAACCTGTAAGGAAAATACATAGCCTGAGATTCTTACTATCCCCTAACTCCCAGATCTGAAAGTCAGCAGATTAACTCTGGCTGAGAAAGGAAAAAAAAATACAAATATTTTTTATTTCAACTAATGTAATTTAACTAACCACCATATCCTTCTTCCACCATACACCTACCTGAGACTGCTTTAGCATGTGCTTTCTTGGGGCACTCCTCAAATTCCCACAGAAATTCAATGTAAAGTTACATACAGGACTACAGATGCCCACTGCACTTCAGTACTCCCAAGTTCTCTACTAGCTTTCAGGCACAGTCCACTGTACTGATGCTGACTTATGAAACAGTGAAAGGTCTGCACCATGTTTTGCAAGATACACTTATGCTGAAGGATTCACAGCAGCTGAAGATTTTGACATATCTGCCTTACTAGTACAATGAAAGGCCCCCTCTTGCTTAGAGCTAGACATTTCAAAATCATCATACTGTAGCGTACCAACTACCTGAAAAATAAGAAGGAAGGAAAAAATCCAACACACCACAGATGGGCAGGGGGAAAAAACTGGCAGCAGGAATATAAGCGCCAAGTCAACAAACACCAACATCTTTGCTGGGGGAGTCACAAGGATCCCTAAACATAAAGTCCGTGAACCAGACCACCAAGCACCATATAGAGAGCTCAGGCTCCCCAAAGGCTTATGGTTCTGCAGTTTGTGAGAACCCTAAAATCTTTAAGGAAAGGTTAAGAAGCCAAAAACCTTAAGGACAAGGACTTTGGCTTAGGTGCAGCACAGAAAGAGGGCCGATGTTAATACGGGTCTGCCACGTGAGTAATGGTGTTATATAGCTCGAGTGCAACTTCTAACAGTAGCACCATCGCGTGTTTGTCAAAAACAATAACCTCTTTTTCTGTTTCCTTTCACACCACCACAGTATGACTCATCACCTGCCTTCAAGAAAAGTCCTGAGAATCAGCAATTTCAAAACTCACACTTATAACTATTCTGATTAATACTGTCATATGGCACAGTCTAACCTGTCACTCTGCTTCAAGCTTTTCAGCACTTCAGGTCATGTCCCAGCTTCATAAATACTTTAAAAGCAATGAGATTTGCCTTGGAGGAGTAGCGAATGGAGGGAGACTCTTACTGCTACTGAGAGCTCAAAAGCATGAAAAGGATCAAGGGAAAAAGTAATTTAGAAAAATCATTTAGGAAACAAACAGTCAAGGAAGCATTATCAAATTATTCTGCATGGAATAATATTGCACACAGAAATGCAAAGGGCCTGATTTTGGTTTTTGTCCCTATTATCTCCCTCTCTCCCTTTTATTCTGTAAACCTCATTCTGTCTGGGCTATGTCAGAAAAGAAGCATCATCAACCATTCTTAAAGTAGCTTATATGTTTTAAAACAGATACTGAAATGGCATTACGTGGTATTTCCTACCTCTATCTTGAAGTAAGCTTTCCCCAAAACTAATGAAAGTATCTACTGCATACCACAGCAATGCAAGTGTTTTGCATTGTGTTTTTCATTTTGACTTGAGGAAAAAAAGCCCACCTTATTACAAATCTCTTGTTAATACAAGATTTAGAGATAACTTTCCTAATGCTTGAGCAATGACAGCTACTCAGAATTTATAAGACTTATCTAGCAGTGCATGAGCATGCTTAATTTAAAACAATCAGCTGACTCCTAACATTCAACCTTTCCCTTACAGATCATTTTTAGACCAGCTATAAAACTGACATACAGAAAAATATTAAGAAATTAAATTATGGCTGCTGTAGCAGAAACACTTGGCCTTTCACTGCTCTGAGATTGCAAACTGAGATTCAAAAAACATTCTGTCTGCATAAACATTTCTTCTCATGTATTTCCCTCCTTACCCTCCTCCCAGAGGGATTATCTACAACAAACTCTCTCCATTGGCTGTGATCCTGACTGAAATGAGCTAAAGCACAGACAAGTCTCCATAGTTTTCATTACAGATACTTAGCTCTGCTTCAAAGAGCTCTGAAACACGCAGATACTGTACTAAAACATATTTTTCATAATTTTATTATTACTGGTTCTTATGAAAAAGGGGTGCACCAGTAGACTGGAAAAGTCACTCTCTGAATACACAAGCTGCAGTTGAGGGATCAGCCACCCCCAGCACCATCCCAGTGCCAATTCCAGCTGCAGCCCTTCCAGCACTGTTCTCACACACACACCAGCTCAGGTGAGGGCATCTCAGAAAGTGTGCACAGCCTGTCACTCAGCCCTGAATGTGCACATGATTCAGACCCAGGGCACTTCAGCCAACATATGTAACACCTGCTAACCCACCAAACCAAAAAAGCATTAGACTATTTACTGAAGACTCATTCTAGTATTTGTGAACATTATGATACTAATTGTGTTTGTTCTTATTACATTTATTTTTCTATTGCTGTTGGAATGTACCCTCAATAAGACTGGAATATCCAGCCACGTTAGAATTCTCTATGCTGTTAAAATACGCACTTAAGAATGCCATCTAATTAAAAAATGGAAAAATGGAATTTTCTCCCATTTGCAACTTAAAATAATGTATTTCTAACACCTTGGAAACTAATCCAGCAGGATACAGGGGGGAAAAACCTCTAAACCCAAAAGCACCAATTTTGAAGAATGGCAATAAATAAGTGGGTGATTATCTAAGGGTCATTAGGATCACAATTTTTTTCCTGCTTTACATGTTTGTCTACTGTCTGTATGGAAAATTAGCATGACAGTAAATGATGCTGGAGTGAATAAATGCAGGCCCATTGGAAGTGGGGATTTTTGTCAAATCATACATTTAAATATTCTGCAAATCTGTCTTCATTACTGTGTGTGAACATCCAGTGGTAAAATACGCTTCAACCAGAAAACACAAATAATTCACGTATTTCATGTAAGCAGCTGCCAAGTAGACCTCATGCCATCTATCAGCATTTACCATGTTTAGATGCAACACAAATATACAAACTTCATATAATTTATGAAAGAACTTCCTGTCACCCTCATACACATAAATCTTGGCATTCATTGACAAAGATAAACAAACTGCACTCACATGTCTTCGACCGTGATATCTTTCAGGATCTGGCAGTAATCCACATTCCACACTGCCTGGTCGTCCCAAACTTTGGATGCCAGCAGAATTGCCCCCAGTACAATTCGCTTCCAGTTTGCTGGACAAATATCTATCTCTGCATAAGTTAAAAGTCTTTCAAGATATACCTGTGGAAACACATTAAAATCAAGACTTGATCTATTTTGATATTAAGTATAAATGGATAAGAAAACTATTCTCACAAACCCATACTGGTAATTTTAAGACAGTAATCTGGTCTCCAGAAGATTCTTTTATTATAAAAGTTGTAAGTTTGAATGTATACATTATGACAAGCTCATAACTGGATGTGATAAATCCATTTTAGTTGGCCTTTGCCTTCTGATCCTATTAACCATTTCAAAAGGCCAGACGTCAGACTCCTGAATACAGCATTTTTTCTTTAGCTGTGACTTGCTCCTGCCTGCCACCCTAATGCTGAAGAAAATCTTACCATTACCTTATAATACTGTAAAACAAAATATCACTAATTGTTCAAAAACTTATTTTTCTTCACAAGGAAGGTAAAACAATATTTAAGTACAAAATTACAAGTTCCAAATTATGTGTCAAGCCCATTACTAACAATGGAGGTTTGTCTTTTTATTCAGAGCATCACTCTGAGAAGATTTTGATGTACAAAATTTGGTATTGGGAGACCACAGAAACACAACGCTCAGTGAAAAGGCTGCACATGGATCTCCCCAGAGTTTGCACTACCTGAAAGTTCTGTGTAACAGGTTGCCTCTTGTTTTCCAGGCAGTCTGTGTAAGCAACCCCCTTACACTCTATATTGCACAAAACAACATGTAATCTTTGCAAGCAAAACTGCTCCTTGAATTATGAACAAACAGCATTCCTTGGAATCGTCCTTGGAAAGCAAAAAACTTCTTTAAAGCAACACACTGTGCTAACACAGGCAGCTTCATAAGCAGAAAGCCTATGGAAGCCATAATATCATGCCACTCAAATTAGGAAATTAAATTTATTTGCTTCACATCAGTGCAGATTTTGACTTCTTACTGTAAATGCAAAAACTTTCAAATTTCAGCTTTTCACATCCAGTTTTAGTAGATCTTTTTAATGAATACTCCACATCTACAGATACATAAAACATAAAAAAATCAGAAAATAACATCCTTTCTTACATGCAGCTCTAGCTTAGAAAGAGAGAGAAAATAAAAAGAAAAAAAAAGAAAACTAAGTAAGGATTTTTTGTGTGGGCTCAAATTCAAAGGCATTTAGAGGAAAAAAGTAAACAGATGAGAATTATATTGCAAAGAAAGACATAGAATCACAGAATGGTTTGACTTGGAAGGGACCTCTAAAGGCCATCTATTTCCAATCCCCTGCTGTGGGGAGGGACACCTCAGAGCCCCATCCAGCCTGGCCTTGAACCCTTCCAGGGATGGGGCATCCACAGTTTCTCTGGGCAACCTATTACAGTGTCTTACTACCCTCACAGTAAAGATTTTCTTCAACAAGGCCAAGTGCCGGGTCCTGCACTTTGGTCACAACAACCCCCTGCAGTGCTACAGGGTGGGGACAGAGTGGCTGGAGAGCAGCCAGGCAGAAAGGGACCTGGGAGTTTGGATAGACAGGAAGCTGAACATGAGCCAGCAGTGTGCCAGGTGGCCAAGAAGGCCAATGGCATCCTGGCCTGGATCAGGAACAGTGTGGCCAACAGGAGCAGGGAAGTGATTCTTCCCCTGTTCTCAGCACTGGTGAGGCCACACCTGGAGCACTGTGTCCAGTTCTGGGCCCCTCAGCTCAGGAAGGATATTGAGGTGCTGGAGCAGGTCCAGAGAAGAGCAACAAGGCTGGTGAAGGGACTTGAGCACAAGTCCTATGAGAAGAGGCTGAAGGAGCTGGGGTTGTTCAGCCTGGAGAAGAGGAGGCTCAGGGGAGACCTCATCACTCTCTACAACTACTTGAAAGGAGGTTGTAGCCAGGTGGGGGTTGGTCTCTTCTCCCAGACAACCAGCAGTAGGACAAGAGGGCATGGTCTTAAGTTCTGCCAGGGGAGGTTGGATATTACGAAGAAATTCTTTACAGAGAGGGTAATCAGGCATTGGAATGGGCTGCCCAGGAAAGTGGTGGATTCTCCGTCCCTGGAGGTTTTTAAGATGAGACTGGATGTGGCACTTAGTGACATGGTCTAGTAACCACAGCAGTGTTGGATCAAGGGTTGGACTTGATGATCTCAGAGGTCCCTTCCAACCTGGTTAATTCTATGATTCTATGATTCTAACCCTACCCTCTTTCAGTTTAAAGCTATTTATAGCCCTTGTAGTATCACTACAAGCCATCATAAAATGTCTCCCTCCAGTTTTCCTGTAAACCCTCTTTAAGTACTGGAGGTGCTATAAGGTCTCCCTGGAGCCTTCTGTTCTCCAGGTTGAACAACACCAACTCTCTCAGCCCGTCTGCACAAGGAGAGGTGCTCCAGCCCTCTGATCATCGTCATTACCCTTCTCTGGACTCGTTCCAGTATATCCATGCCCTTCTTATGTTGAATACCCTGGACCTGGACGCAGCACTCCAGGTGGGGTCTCACCAGAGCAGAGCAGAGGGGCAAAATCACTTCCCTTGCCCTGCTGGTCACACCTCTTTTGATGCAGCCCAGGGCACATTTGGCTTTTAGGGCTGTGAGTGCACATTGTTGGGTCATGTTGAGCTTCTCCTCAACCAACACCCCCAAGTACTTCTCCTCAAGGCTGCTCTCCATCAATTCTCTGTCCAGACTGTATCTGTGCTTAGGATAGCCCTGACTCAGATGCAGGACCTTGCACTGGGCCTTGTTGAATGTATTTGCACAGGCCCACATCTCAAGCCTGTCAAGGTCCCTCAGGATGGCAGATGAACTTTCACCTCAGTAAAAAGGGAGCATGAACTTGCCACTATTTTCGCATCAGCGCATACTTGAGAAATTAGCTTTAAAAACTAAATAGGAGCTTGATAAGACATTATTCCTACACCACCTTCATTACCATATTGATGCATCTTCCAATAGCATGTTGAGGGATGTGAATAATTGCTCTTGCTTCCTTGGTGAGAACTTGGGCTTAATTCCAGATATACTGTTTGCTGCAATGAGGCTCTGTATCATCCTTGGATAAAACTGAAGATGATAAATAGCTCTCCAGCAGAAAGGCACTTAGTGTAACTTTCAACTCCTTTCTTGAAATTACTAAAAGAGCATTTTGTTTTGTTCACTTGCTGTGGCCTCCTTGACTCAGGTCTTAGCACATGTGTTCAAGTAAGAGAAGACAGAAAAAGCTAAGACTTCTTGCAGCAAACCTTTGTAAAAATTTACCAACGTCCTCAGCTAATGTGGGAATTCACTGTAATCCAGGACTTGTGACAGCATCAGCGTTATCTTTGAGACATTAGTGTATTTCTTCAACTTTCAAACAAGCTCACTCAGCCACACACAGAGTCTTTGTTCTAGCTCTCTCTAGCTCTAGTTTGGAGAGAACCCACTGACTGCAGGTAGGGAAATTTAGGCTGGTACATAACTTGAGCTCTCACCCTGCTGATGTAGAGCAACCTCATAACAGCAGCATACACACAGCCAGGTGAGCTCTGTCTCCGACGCAGATGTGCCAAAGGTCATTATTCCTGACAAATAGAGCTCTTGACTGCTGGTTTCATCTCGGAGCATTTCAATATACGAGGCCCTAGTGGGATGTAGTATCAGCCCAAGCGCCACTGACGGGACATGAGAGTAGGACAGGCAGAGTCTGCCATGCACTCACTACCAAAGGGGATGCTTCTGGCGCTGCAAAGATGTGCTGAATCAGTACAGACTTTTGGAGAAGGGCCAGGTGGCTCTCAGCCTGTTTGAAGAGGAAGGCTGGTGGGGTGGTTAGTCACTACGCTACTCATCCCAAACAAACTCGTGGCTGGTGGGAGAACACCACCTGCTTTTGCTGGTAAAAGCCAGCCAGTCTTCCCACACATGCAGGCAGACATGCTCCATCTCATTTAAAAAAAAAAAAAAATCACTGAAAATGTTGGCCCTGTAATGGTAAATGCGAGATGTGGAAATACCATTTGTATGCAATTATGTCTACACATTGAATAGTGTCTTAAACACAGGGGTCATCTTCTTAAATATGGGGTTTGTGTCAGACTGGGATTCTGAGTGTACTATGGTATTTGCCTGTTGTAATGAATTTCACCTGCTTAATTTTCAAAAGCAAAACACTTTCTACATTCCTTTAGAACTAGATGCCATGAAGTCATATAATAATGCAAATTTTAAAAGATCACAGTAGAAAAGAATATTACAACTTGCATCCCAGAAAGCTACAAGAAATTTACTTTTATGTCAAAAGACAAAAAAACGCAGAAGAAATAGTGTGAGAAACACTTTTTTTTTTTTAACAAAGTCTGAGGACCTCCTGTCTTCTGGATTACTTTGGTAGGCATTCCTTTACAGAACTAGAACTAATGAGCTTTTAGTATCTAGAAGTTAAAATATGATTTGCCTCCAGCCACCTTTAACAGCTCTATCCATGCCCAAAAATGGAACTAAAGCTTAAAACAAATTGAAGCTATTCCAACATTGTTACTTTTCTTTAATTTACTTCATCCTTTGCAGTGCCTGGAAGTAAGCTTTTGTGGCAAAACTTTTCAATACTGCTCTATTAAACATTCAAAAGTTGAATTCCCAAAAGACATAGATTTATTCTGCCTTAATTCAACACCTAGTTCTGCTCAAACACTTTAATAGCATCCAAGACCCATCTTCATCATACTTATCATTGCCGACTAACTTCTATGACTATATGTTTATATAACTTTTACAGAATGGTAACAAGACTACTTATATAGACTAAAGTACTGATGTGACATTACCAAAAACTTTCAGTGGCTTCAGTCAAACAACATATCATTCTGAATTTTTCCCAGCTTGCAAAGAACAAATACAACCCAGTGTTAATATCAACAACACTAAAATAGTCAAAACTCATTTTTATCACAATTCAATTCCTAGGTGAAATGAAAATGCAATTCTGATTGGGAAAATGCCAATGGACATTGGTCTATCAATACATTTCTACTTACAAACTCAATATCTCAGAGTCTGATACCTCCATTATTAGTCTACTGCATTTGGAAATTAATCACATGGTTCTACATGACTATCAGTCTAATAAGCTTTGATGGACAACAGTTACATCTCATGGGAGACATTTTAATAACTGAGCACAGGTCAGAAGATACACTGCACAGAGTTAAGATTTCAGAAGAGCAATATTGGATTATTATTTTCCATCTCTTCCCACAGACTCACACCAAGATTTCTCAATTACTGACTTTCATACTTGGAGTATCAGCAAACTATTATTTAATCATAAGCAAAACCAATTTGGTGATTTGCCTTTGTTAAGAATTCATTTACCTGAATGAAAAATAATTTATTTCTACTAATTAAATAAAATTACCACTCCATGGGTATAGATAATCCCAAACTGGTTCTAAGTTTAATGAACTCTGGAGAGGTTCATTAAGATGCAGCAGCCCAGGGATGTAGTTGAATGGCTTCCAAAGCCATTTCAGATCCAGAGGTACTGAACTCATTTGTTTCAGCACATACCTTGAGCTCATAAATCTTCCAGACCTGAAACAACTCCATGCTGACCTAGTTTGGATGCCTCTGATCTTGACTCCCAGGACCTGGACTTGCAGTGGCATGGTGGAGAATGGCATTTAGCCATCCGTTATAACCACTAGTCCTGGGAGGCTTTTTTTTATCCAAACACAGAACAGTAACATGGCACAAACTAAAAGGATCAGCAAGAGCATCCAAGCTTCAGCAGTGCTGCTCCAGCAGGGACACTGCTAAGTTTGAACTAATCCCCAGGGTGATTATTCGCAGTTGGATGAATCCATCCTGGACTAATAGCATCTAATAGTAACTAACCACAGTATCCAGTATCCAGTGTTGCCCCAGTTATCTAGGATGTCAGGCTCTCCATGATCCTGGATAGCAGAGTGTTGGTTACACAACATCCCAATCAACAGAACATAAATCGTTTGAAGAAAACGAAAACTAAAGATAGCACTGAAGAGTTCAGTTTTAATTAGTGTGAAACAGCATCTCATGTTTCCCATCTCAGAGGGCATTATAGCAGATTTTGGATATTATATAATATGCTCAAGTAGAAAGAAAAGTTAAAATACTGGAGAAGGTTTCTTTCTCTTTTTTTCCCCTTCAGGAGGATATATACCAATACGAAAGTGTCAAATCATTCACTTCAATATTTCACAATCACAAAAACCACTCAAATGTTATTAAAACCTATGGGGTTCTTATAGAAGTTTTGCATCTCTTTGCTACATCATTTTGAAGCTCTTCAACATTAACTTCCAACACCCTACTGATACATCTTACCACACTGGAGTTGCAGTCTAAGTACCCAAAATACCATTATTCTTTTTTTTAGGCTTCCCTAATTATGAAATTTCCATCCTCAGAGAAACTCAGAACTCAACAGGTCAGCCTGAGTCAGGTAGCTGTGCTTCGAGAAAAGGCCAAACCACACATGACCCCCAGAATTCCCTTCCAACCTAAATTATTCTGTGATTATACCTGTCTGCAGTACTACAATTTCCTGTGGTGCCACATGGAGAGGTCAGAAGTTGCGCGTTGCCTCCAAGGAGGCTGACAGGGAGTCTCAGCACACTAAGTGGGCAATCACTGAAGAACATCACTGACGTTACTAGAGTAATTCTGAATTTTGAGGCAGCAGAAAGAGCAAAGCACTATCTTCTCTCATGTGGTTTTTATATGCCTTTAGGTCAAATTCT
Organism: Neopelma chrysocephalum; assembly: GCF_003984885.1. Lineage (NCBI taxonomy): Eukaryota > Metazoa > Chordata > Aves > Passeriformes > Pipridae > Neopelma > Neopelma chrysocephalum. The sequence continues at coordinate 3,184,191 of NW_020897732.1, read as the reverse complement.
ATCTCTATTTTACCAATAAAATTCTGGTAGCTTTAATTATTTCTCACTTGATTTACACTGGTAGAAAGGAGACAATGTTTTTGGTATTTTAATTACCATAATTGAGAATCTACAAATGAGTCTGTATTTGCAAAAACCTCATTCCCTCCCTCACCAGGTAACCCGCGTTGTAAGTTGCAGGAGCACAGAGTAACTAATGAAGATATTTCCATCCCAACAGATCATGGAGAAATACACAGTCCTCTCACTTTAATGAGAAAACTTCAGTGTGTCACAATGCCTTGAAATTAAAACAATATCTATACGGAAAAGATTCTAGTTGGTAGTGGGTCTCATATAGCCAAATCACGGCTCTAATCCAATCACTAAATTGCCATATGCTCTGTTTTATGCAATCAGCCAGTTCCCTACCACGACTCTCCAGAAATAACTGTGCTTTGCAATTGCCCAGCTGGGCATTTAAAATGTTCCACAAAGGCCTGGTGCCATCCATTTGGTGGAAAAGGACATCACATCATCATGGTTCTTGCAAATTCATCCCATTTCTATTTTTGAGACCAAATGGTAAAAAGAAGTAACAAAAGCAGTCACAAAATTCTGAAAAAATGTGAATAACTGCTAAATACCATTGTAGATAATTACAGGAAACACTAATGGAACTGAGAGAAAGGTCACATTATCTCCAGGTTTGCCCCGTAATTTACTCATTTTAAGACGAATATCTATAATATATATAAAATGCACTCAAACTATTAGGCCTGGAGCACAGCTACAAAGCCTTTGTTCCTCTTGGCCTCCTCCAGAATGTTCCCTGACACATGTCCAGCTGCCAAGGGGCTCAGGATTGACACCACAGATGGAGGGACCTTCTCCAGGTGTGGCCAAGTGCTGGGCTTCAGCCACCTCTCAGGGAATGCTTGAAGCCCAGGACAAAGGTGGACACCAATAATATTGGATACACACAACTCTCCTCATGGGTTTCTTACACAAGACAGAGCCCAGCTTCATTGCTCTGCCTTCCTCACCACCCATGAACCCTTGTGGTCACTGGATGGAGAGTGACAGCAGCACACCAGGCAACAAATATTACTTTGCATTGTCCTCCAAGGTCTTCAGAGGAACCTGCACCCTCCATCAGCCATGTAAGGGCTGATAGTTCTACTGGGCCACCTGAAAAGGACCTCTGCTGCAGATCAAGTGTCTCTATGGACTCTCATCCCTTCATTTGTGTTTTTGTTTTCTTTTAGAGAAGTAGCAGATTTTTTTATATGTCAATTGAAATATATATTTTTAAAAAGGTATTTTATCAGCATTTAAAAGTAAAAATATTCCAGTGAAAGGAAATCAATAAAAAACTTTTTCCATTCCCCTAAACACAGAAAACAAAATTGTCCTAAATACAGTCATTTTCATACCACAGTTCAAGAGCACTCTCTCTTTACCTACTTGCTGAAAATATGACCAAAGAGTACAATAAGAACTCAGGAACATCTGGCTGGATTAATTAAGTCCCTATTTTGCATAAGGAGAATTTATTCTTACACACTTCAAATTTCAGATTTCCCAATATCAAATCCCTTCAGTACAGTACGAACTTTGTACCGTATTTCAAAAGCATTCTCCTCTGAACTTCACAGAATAATTCAGCTCATGTACTATATGTATTTACATATCACTTGTCTGATCAGTGTATAGCATACAGACCTAGCATATTTGCAAATGCAAAATGTGTCCTCTCTGAAACTACTATGGACACAGAAGTACATTAAAAGAACCTTAAATCTGACATATTTGCAAAAACTCAGAAAGTCATGTCAAGGCAAAGCAGAAAACTTGGACCATTCTTCAGGCTCTTCAGGTCTAGTTCATAGGATTGTTTTCACAGAAAAAAGAACAAAGCATAAATATTTAATTCTTCTGACGTGCAAACACTGTACTGTTTTTCTGTTGGTACACTCCTGTTCACATTTTTACTTGCCATCCAATTAGCAGATGAACATAACTACAACTTGCCACCTCTGCACTTAGGGAGGTGGTAAAGAGGAAACAGGCATTTCTCAGCTTTGGCAAAGGTGAGAATACTCTGGAGTGAGAGAGACACACATGTGCATTACTTTCCTCATGAAGTCAGGTCACAGAGTATAGTTCAGCTATTGTCTGGGATTAAAACCACTGTCTGCAACGCTTTAAATTGGCAACATGATTCTTAAAATTGATTTTATTCTTATGATATTATTTTATAAATAAATAATGTGAATTTGTACTTAATTGTTTCAACCTGAGATTTTAATTTTCTACCTATCAGTATGGGAAATCTCTTGGCAGCTCTGGAGGCTGTGTGAAAATTAAATTTTTTGTTTAATTATAAATTGGTTTTGCTGTAATAGTGGAGGCTTTAATTGAAATATTTTAATTAAGTGCTTGAAGCAACACAATGCCCGTTTTCTGCTGGAGACTGGCTTATCTTGCAGTCTGGAGTTTCACATTTACTCAGCTCCTGTGCTGAACACAGACTGCTATAGAACTAATTGTTACTGCTGCTTCTACCTGGCTAATGGCAGGTACAAGAAAAACAGCGAGTGCATTCAACCACACACCCTGGGCCACGTTAATAGTGTGGGCAGTAAAAAGGGGTGCTTAGGACTGTTTAAAAATAATTAGCGTGAGTGAAAGAAAGATAAAGCTGTAGCATCTTGTTCAAAATGTACTGTGATCCCCACAGATACACTTCCTGCCTTCTGGCAACCCTCCCAGGGGGAACAAGTGGCAGACAGGGCTATCAGATTGCTCTCCGACGGGCGGCCAGACTATGGCAAAACATAAGCTCCAGCAGGGAATGCTGATCTCTTCTTCTCCAGACAGGATATCAAAATTGAAAGCACTTGCAAGGTTCATGAGTAGCAGCATCAACACTATCAAGATTTCAGGAGTGTGGGGAGGGGGAAGGGTTCATTGCTTTTTCATAGATTAATTTCCACATTTGAATATTTCAGAAACAACACAGTCTGTGTCTGGGGCCCCTCCTGATGACATGAACAAAAATAGAAATGGAATCTACAAGTACAGAGGAAATTGAGAACAGCAGCAGCAGAATTTCATACTTCTAAAACACCAACTGAAAACTCTGAAGGTTTCTGGAGAGACAGGTCAGGCAGGTGCTATTATCCTGAAAACAGGGGCAAGAATAGCTGAACAGTAAACTCTGATCACCTGCACCAAATCTGTCTGTAAACATCTGTACGGCTGCTTTGAGAACTAGGCTGTAACACATTTTCCTGTTACCATTGTGCTGGGTAAAAAAACCTAAGTCACATCTTTCAAGCACTAACAACTATGGAAACTGCTTCTGTAATAAAACAAATGAGTTAAAAACACCTATACTTCACTGGAAGTCACACCAAAAGAGTTACTTACAAGGAAACCGTGCAAGAACCAGAAGTGGCAAGGAAGAGGTTAAAAATGAAAGATATTGAAATTTATGCCTGAGTTAACAAGATTTGCAGCAAAAAACTTTTCATGCATTGCAGTAACAGGAAGATATTGCTACTAAAAAAAAAAAAAAAGTCCCCCTCCTGTTCTACTACACAGTGCCCACATTGATCAAATAACCTAAGATTGAATAACAGATAAACTACAAGACTGAATTTGACAGTGGATTAATTAAATTACAGAAGAACATACTGATTCACACAACATATCTTGTCTCCAGCAGAAATCACTTAGGAAGAAAAGGAAGAAGGACAAGCACTTAGTGCAATTATGTAAAAGAGAAAGGCAAAATGTCATTTCAGGAAACAAGTAATGGCTGGGTCAAGTAACTAGGTAGAGTAATACTACAAAATGTAAGGGTGGAGCACTGCAGGGTGTTTCTTGCCCTATTTCTCTCATATTCCTGTTCTGTACTGGCTAGTGCAATTCATTCTGACTGTCTGAAGGAGAAAAACCTGCCAACTAATCTTAGAAGCCAAGGGAAATAGATTAACAGAGGAAATGAGTAGGCCTGGGCTTCAAAATCCACCTTCTCCTATTTCCCCTTCTTCCATCTAAAATGCATAAAAAAGCTGTCGTGAAACCACATGTTGCAGTGGTAAAAAACCATTTTGTTATTTTAAAATCTCTAAGTCAAGAACATGGCCAAAACTGTGCCTGAAAGCTGAAGACACTTGTCAGAGTTGACAGGATAAAAATTTCAAGAAAATTAAGAAATTCCCAGCTGGTGGAGATCATTTTAGCTCCTTCAATCCACATTGCTATGCTGATCCACACCAGCTGAAAATTTGAACCTTCTTTTGTGTCGTGCTATTTTTAAGTAGCTAAACTTCAGACTTGAGTACAATTGTTAATCCCATGACAAGTATAGTGGAAGTAAAAAAGAGCCATCACCAACATGCCCCAGTCACTCACCGAATTCATGTGCCTGTCAATTCTTATTAGTGCTATCAAACTACCTACAGCTGTTTCCAAGCCTCTGCTGAGAGCTCCAGCGACAGACAGCAAACTCCCCAAAAGATGAAGCCTTTCTGCTTTTAACATTCCCTCCTGTTCTGACCAACTATGCCACCTGCATTTTCTAGGAGTCACATTAGTGGCCCATAACATTATCACTCTGGTAGGGCACCATGAGTTTTGTGTCACATGCTACCCAATATCTTCTTCCATTACTTACTCTCCCCAAGAAAAATGAACTGTATTATCTCTTCCCATCAAGAAATCTCCTTGGTCTCCATGGTGAGAAAAAATTTCCTGGCAGCACCTAGATCTATTAAATCATACAAACCCAGGCTTTGAGAACAAAACTGGGTCTGTCAGATGGCTGATGTCATCTCTCAGACACTCACCAGGGTGACAATGGCACATTCAGCAGTCAGTTGAGCAGCACTGAACAACGTCCGAACAAAGCGGTAAATCTGTTTCTGCTCCGGGTCATGTTTGTCATAGTCTGGTGGCACTTCGGATTTCTAAGGAAGAAATACTTCCAAATAGGTGACTGAAACAAAACGAAGCAGACAGAAAAAAAGAAAGACAGTTCACATGAAAGGGAAGGAGAGGCAGGAGAACTTACCGAAAGGGGATGAAGGTTTTCATCAAAAATATCTAAGAGCATTCTTCCGTCTGTGTCCCTAAAAAGCATTAAAACCAAAGCAGTGTCATTATCTGAACACAACAGCACACAGTCCTCATAGACGTATGTATTGTTAAAACTCCAACGCTCCCCATGCTGTGGGATGCTTAGAAACACTGACGAAATGTGATTTTCAAACAGAAGTTGGACATATTCTGCCATAAGGTTTTTGTGTAATATGAAATTCCTATTCAAAGTACGCTACAATATTCAGCTTTCAATGCCCACGATACAAAACTTCTGTGGTCTTCACTGGGAGGATTAAGAAGTACTACTACAAACTTGTGCTAAAATTATCCCAGCTTACTCTCCTTTTTTAAACTTCATAGTCTCCACCCTTGCGATCTCTTAACTCCTCCTCCTCCTTTAATTGTCAACATTGTGAATGCTTACCAATACACAATGCTATTTTTAGAGTAATCCTTTAGTAAATACATACATACTTCACTTTTTACTTTTTTGGAAAACCCTATTGTACTAATAATTTCTGACAGCAAAAAGGAGCATATACAAAAAAATTCAGACAAAATAATATTCCTCTTTGTTGGTTTTCTTAGCTATTTTTCTCTCTCAAATCCCTGTAGCTCAATATCAGCATGCAAGTTGACGCAACTTCACAAGTCTAACATCCAGGATGCAATATAAGGTGTTTGCTGTGTGTAATTTTGGCAGGAACACTAACAATCACAAAAGCAAGTGGTGTAACAGTACCAGTTAGAACTGGCACTTTCCAGACAGATGCATCCATGTGACCTACTTATTACAATCCCATCTTTATTTTTAGCATCTCTCATACTCTGGTCATAGAGTTCTTAAGAGAGAAATCACTGAATATGTCTTCTATCTTTACTCAGCAGCACGTGTCTCTCAGAGCATGCAAACCACAAGTTTTACAGTGGCTTCATGTCTGCAAAATGTATTTATTAGCAGCTAACATTCAAACCTCAACATCTGAAGGTGGCTTTTTTTCCTGCTAAAAAGTAAGCTAATGCTGGAAATAAACACTTAAAAAAAAAGAGTACCTAAATTGAAACAAACAAACAAAACCCCACCACAGACTGGGATAATTACTAGAAAATTCCTGATCAGCAAGGATTTTAGGCCACACTCTCTTACCACTCTTATACCCCTACACAAAAAAAGGTAGTATCTTAATGCAGAAGTAGTCTCCTTGGAATCACTGATGTGTTACAGTAAACTATGGCCCTTGATAATGAATGAGGAGAGAGAAAGAAATAATATCCTAGTTTTAGGATAGCTGCTGCATGCAGCTATGAAGGCACATTTGATTGCCCTCAAAAATCTATTAAAATAAAAGTTGAGATATTTTCATCTTCACTACAATTCACATTGTCCTCTTTCAAAACTGGACCATCTACTGATTGATCTAAGCATTCTTCATGGTTAAATTTGATGGAGTTTATTTTATTTTGTTTCTTTATTTAGAAAATTCACCAAGACTTACGCATTCCTTTAAAAACAAGATGGGTGTAGTTTTTTACTACTTGTTGAATAGCTAAGCACAACAAAAGCTGCAGAAAACTGATCAGTATAACTATGATAGGGAGGCACTGGGAAAAGAAGGAATGATAACCAGAATGTTACAATCAAATGAAATGTGGGAAAAATATGAAGAAATATTACACTTCACGTATAGTTTCTCAAAAAAAACTGAGATTAGTGAGAGTTTAAAATATTAGGAAGTAATTTAAGCCTCCTGTGCAGAAGAAAAGGAACAACTAAATACTGTCTGAAAAGAATTCTTCTCTGGCAGAGCAGATGCTTGAGTTGTCTTCTGTCAAAATCACCCTTGAGTCTCTGTAAGAGTTACATACTCCCCACCCCCCACAATCTACCACATACGTCAACAACTTCCTTTTCGCCTATAATAGCAGGAAACAGAACATATGTTTTGCTCTTGCTGTTTCAGCAGCAAGTACAACTGAGTGCTGTTATCACGTTGTCCCTCCATTCCTAAATCAGAGACAACCAAAGACAGAGCAGTCATTCCACATCCTTCATCTCAGAGTTGCTAATTGACACACACGTCCTGCTCCAGCATCACTGCCAAGACCGCCTGTCTCAAGTGTGTGCACGGCACCTCCCCACCCCAGGCACATTCTGGAGGAAGCAGCAGTGACCAGTTTCCTGAATAAATCACCTCTCCACCCCAAAAGTGAAAGGACAGATAGCAACTTTCCCAAGAAGGTAACATTCAGGAGGCATTTGTTTTCAAGATGCTGACATGGGGCTCTTTATTTTATAAAGGTTTAGTCTCTCTGTCTAGTAGTTGTAGGTCAAATTTGGATCAGGTTCTGCAAACCCACAAATGGGTATATTTTACTGCAGGCAGAAACCAGCTCCATGGCAATTGGCATGAGACGACACCAGTGTTCTGTGGCTCTGGATTCTTCCTGCTCACCTGTGAGCTCTTACTGAGGTTTCTCACCCTTTGTAGCTCCTAATGTGCCCCATTCTCCCGAGCCTTTCACTCAGCTGGCATGATACTTTAACGAAGCCCTTAATAACTTATTTCTACAAAACTCTGGAATCTGATTATCTTTGAGATCTCTGTTATTTAGTTGAGCATAGCAGAAATTGACTAGTTAACCAAACTAATCCAGAGACCATGGAGAGAAGGTGGAAAAGGAACCACAGACGGATAAACAAGTAATCCAAGCATGACCACTCATGCCTCATTTCCTGGGAAATGAGATTAAAAGTTTGAGAGAAGATTTCACTCCAACTTTTGCTTTATACATTGCCATGTTTCAGTCCAAGGTCCACTGATGTCTTGGAAAATGTTCTAAGAGCTTTCAGCGGGAATCAAGCCCTAAGCCTTTCTGCCCTTGTGCACTTTTAAAGATTTCTCTTGAGATGTCAGCCTTGTTTTAATAAGTGTGGTGGGTTCCAGTGACCTGAAACATGGTCCCGAATGACGTACCAGCTGAACTTTAAACTCATAAGTAACTCCTTTTGTTCTAGTTGGACTTCTTATAGTCCACAAGGAAAAACATCTAAGTGGCTTGTTAGATCAAGATCTAAGCCAAGTTCTCTGAAAAGGCCAATTGAAAAGCCATGCACACAAAAGTCACTTAAAGTATTATACAATCTCTCCTTAGAAATGTCAGGAAATATTATTTTAGGATACTGTGACATATCATGAGGACAGGGAATTTAAGATACAAAAGCACAATTCAACATGAAGAAAGCTCATTTATGTGCCAAGTTACTTTTTAGAGGACCATTTTTCTATTCAATTTCAATCAACTTGACTGAGCTGAGATCTAAAACATACTACACCAGAAGAGATAAGCCAGAACCTGCTCTGCTTCTGAGGACTCTTGAATTACATCTATTCATAATGTCTCCCTTACTTTATAATTCATGGTTTTTCTTTCAAAATCCATTAACTCACTGGTCACTGACATGTACAGTTAACTTTACAAAGGTGTAGCTAAAAATATAAAACTGAAAGACGCAATTTGGATTTTTCTATATGTAATTGCAGCTTATAGCAACAATGCACAAGTGCCCAATGCACATAAAATCAAACACTGAATCATCAAAGTTTTTCAATGCTGAACTGTACTTCCAGATCTTTAGGGTACTTAATCCTCCAATTTTAATTTTCCTATGTAAAATAATATATATAAATAAAATATATATGTTTCTTATTTCCAGTACGGGAATCAAGGAAACTACTACCCAAAAACATTTTGAAAGAAAAAAAAGCATAGATTTTTAGGGCTTGGGCAGTCCATTTGTTATGATAAAAGATATTTTCGGTACAAAATTCCATTATTCACATACCTGTTTTTGATGTGGTAATATATTGCAAGAGCTACGCTGTAAAGAAAAATACAGAGTTAATATCTCAGGACTGTCAAACGATATTATCAGTCATATTAACATGTAAATTTAAAACCTAGCACAACACATGACAAACAGTATGCTCAACAGTCTGTTTTCTTTTGTTCACTGTTAGATACCAGGAAAACTGCTGTAAGCAGACAATTTTATAGTATTTGTTCACCACACTTCAAGCGCGTGCATCCTTTTTACTGATAATTAAGTACCTTACAAAAATACTCATATTCCACATATCAAGTTGCACATACCTTCCCTACTCCACTACGTTAATGATAAAACTCCTACTGACTTCCAAGGTTGAAGATAAAGTATCACAGGCTAATATGAAATGTTGAATCACCATTGGCTTATGATTTTATATTTAAATCCATTAACTTTTGTCTGTCTTTCTATGTATTTATTCACATAGCAGACTCAAATAATAGGTTCCTGCAGTTTTATGGCATCAAGTTACTTATTTTAATTCAGGAAAGCCGACTCCCTGAATAACTTAGTGCATTATGCCTTTCTCATGTTCTCAACCACACACCAAAGCACCTCTGTTTATCTTCTGCACAAAGACAAGAAGTGTCCTTATATGCACAGAAAGTTAAGATTTTGGTTACATACACAACTAACTGATCTCATTCACATTTGAGATGGAAGGAAATTAAGGCATGGATTCTCATGGTTATCCTCTAGTTTCCAAGTCACGACTCATGCTTTACTCTCAATATGGTTTTATTGAAAGATAAAGCCAAGCCAGCACCCTCCCTGCTTACTCCAGCAGCATTAAACACAGTCAAAGCTAAAGGGGAAAGAGGATGGAGCAGGGAGTTCACCAATTCTATTTGTTGACAATTTGTTTTGTCAGTGATTCATTGTAAGATGCTTATGTCTTAGACTGATGCGAAATTTCACCCTTTTCTTTTCCATAAAAGGCATTTTAAAAGAGTCAATTTTGGTGAGAGTAATTTCATTTAAGAGTAATTTTATTCCAGAATTTTTACATGAAAACTGAGATAATGCATGTTAGGAAAACTATGTTTGAGCTACCTCATTAGTAGAATTTTAAATTATTTTAGGTTTGATTGGGGGTTTATTTTGAACAGCCATATAGGGGAAAATATTTTTCTCAGTTGACAGTAAATATATTTCACTAAATTTGTATGAGCTTTTACCTGGCTGCATTAGAAGATTTTAGATCATAAATGCCTTTTAAATTTGACTCTTTTTCTATAGATACATATTTAAGGAATTAAGAAATACTGAGTACCATGGACATTTAAAGTATACAGTTATTACTGAACACAAGAAAACCCCACATTTATGAATGAATTTTATTTGACTGAAAGCTATTCCCAAAGTGAATTAGTCCTTAAAATCTAATTTTAAATTATGCCCCTGGGAACACACAGCTCCAATTCACTTTATGAAAGCAGATGGGCAAGAATCTATGGGCAAAGCTCTGCTTGGTGACCATATGGTTGCCTTTGTAACAAAATGTCAAATGTTAAGAAAATATTTAGTATTTAGAAATCTATCAGAATCTGAAAGTCCTTCAGAGCTGTAACAGATTACTTCATCCACGTTTCATTTTACTTTTCATATGCTGGTTCAGCTGGCACTCAGTGTGCAAGAAAGGTGCTCATGGAGCTTTCCATCACCCTACCCCTTCAATGCTGCAGATCTCCAGTAGAGACACTGATAGAGACACATGACCCGGAAGAAATAAATGAGGTGGGCAAAATACCTCCCTCACAGATTTACCTACATGCAATAGTCCTTTACCTGGGGAGACTGCCAGGATTGGGGCAAGAAATGAAGTTGTACTACAAAAGCAATAATCCTACAATCTCCCTACCCTTCATCCTGTTAAATGTGCATCCAGACAGGAGAGCCAGAGGCCTTCTGGACCAGAGACCAGTTTTTCACCCCATGTAACCCCTTTTCAAGCCCTCAGATCCCTTGGGGATTCCCCGAAAATGCTTCTTGGCTGCTGCAGCCAGCTGAAATCACCTCTTCTTCCCACAAGCAGTCTCAGTTCTGATGCAAAAAGGATCCCAAAACCCACGCAAAAAGCTGCCCTTACAAAAATGTGCACACAAAGGATTTTAGACCAGAAGAGTATGAGATTCCAGGATGGGAAAAAAAAAATCACAACAAAAAAACACCACCCCAAAAATGAAAAACCATTTCCCAGCATTCATCAGAATTATTTTTAAGTTACTAATTACAGAAACTTGACAAAAAGCAAGACTATATTTCAGGCAGGAATAGCTGATGAAGAATCAGTCAACTTGACTGCAAAGCCTTTCTCCTTTCCCCTCCTTTTTCCTTACACAGTAAAATTAAGAGCTGTCTTAGTGACCACCAACACTACAAACTCCTTTGTATGTGTTAGTCTGAATATATTTGTCTGTCATGTAACTATCTTTGCAGCACAAATATTGACTTAATAAATTTTTGCACTTGAGTACGCCAAGGTAACCAGCCCACAGACAAGTCAAGCAAGGCTATCAGCAACTATGAACAAACAGCATAAAATGCCTGAGAATTTGGTCTCTTTTTTCCCCTTAGTGTACAAAATGTAAAGAACAATACTCCACAAACATCAATTTAATTCTCTGCAAATGTAAAAAGGCACCAGTGAAACCTGAAATGCTCATCTGAGACATTACCCAAGGGTAAGCCCATGTGTACACCACATAAAAAGCTCCCCACTGCTGCGTAATAAATGTCCAGTGCCTAGTATAAGGAAAGGAATCCAGAGGCAATTACTTTCTATTTAAAACAGAAAACTGACAGAGAAGCTAAGCAAACGAGTATTTTCTCATGAATACTCTTCAGTTTCATATAATTCCAAAATTCTGCATAAACTAGCACACCAAAGTTTTTAGGACTCCTCCAAAGCATTGAATGCTGAAGCACGAGGATTTCAGCTGCTGAAATATGAGATCCTTAACTGCTGCTTTCTGACCTACCATACGAGTAATATCCATTGCTCATACTATTCACTAACTCGAGCATGACTGACTAAATAAATTTACTACTTCAAAAACTAAAAACTTTGAAGTTTGCTTAGTAATGGTTCAGAAATATGTATACATAAATATATAAATACATAAATATTTTGTTCTAGCAAAACCAAATAAATTGTAAAACCCACCATTTGATGGTATACTTGAGGTTTGGTTGACTGACTGTGCTGTCATCCAGGAAAATAGTGGAGCAGGAACTGTACTTCCTTCTCAACTGCCCAGGAGGATGCTATGAAAAACATGCAAAAGAACAATGGCAATTATGTAATACCAAAGCATTTTTTGAGGGGAGATGTAAGAATTAAAAAAAGACAAATTTCTGTCTCTCACAATGACGCACACAGTAATGTGATCGCGTTTTGAAGCAGTTCAGAAAGTTCAGAAATAATTACCATTGCAAAAGTCACAACAATTCCTGAGACTTGACTAATGCTTTCAAGTCCCAAACTCCCCTCCGTCCCTCCTTCCCCAAAACCATGCAAAACTTTCTGTGCAGAATTTCTCAAATACAGACATACACTTGGAAAGCAAAGATGAACAAGCCCTATGTTTCTGTCCTCATTCCAAAAGAGTAAGTGGAAGAGTGAAAAAGAAATCATGTTAGTAATGAACACTGATTTAGCAACAGATATAAAACCATGCTTGGAGAAAAAAAAATTTCAAACTCCCAAACAAACAAGTCCTAGGGAAAGTTCAGAAAAAAACAATTCATCGATAACAGACTGTTATCAGAAAGGAAAGAAACTGATTGAAGGACATAAAAGAAAGTGTATAAAATACACAAATAAAAAAAGGAAAAAAAGAAACATCTCTTAACAGAAAAGGTTTTCAATATATTTTTTTCAAATATATTATTTTCAAATCCTTTTTCTGTACTACTGTAGGAAACACTAGAAAACTCAACCAAAAAAACCCTGACATTTGACAACACTACACATATTTCTGAAGATTTTTTTTGCTGAAAGGGCTTCTCCATCAGCTGTTTAGAGCAGCCTGCACTCCACCAGTCTAACAAGAACAGTTTCATCACACCAGCTAACACTTATCACAATCATTAACTCTCTTTGATTTTATCCTTGCTTATTCTATCTACACTAGTGAGTAACTTGACCAAGAACCTATGTCAGGAATCTCAAGACCAGTCAAATTACACAGTTAACTTGCAACAGAAGAGGTTTAAAATTCAGTTGGCACATCAACATAGAAATTCTGTCTTACAATTAATGTTGTTTCCAGTGTTTCAGTGGAGAGACCAATGTCAATACCATCAGGGGAACTCACAGGCATTTACTAGCCCAGAGCAATTGGGTATCTAGGATACAACACTATGACTCCTACCTCAGTACATCTTCCCCTGCCCAATTCCCAGAACAGATATTACTACAAGTGCCAGCATCCACCATCTCACTAACTTTCCATTTTCCATAGGCAGTAGACTTCTTAGCCACACTCATTACACAGAGACACAGGCTCCTGATAAAACCTACATGCATCTAATTCTTCTTTCTATATTTCCCAGGTATGAGTAAAAAAACATACAAAGTCTTCTATTAATTGAAAAAAATCATTATCTGAAGTTGTCACAATAGTAGAAACATTACGTTCAAATTATCTGAAAGCTCACCAACAAATCCTATCAAAGTCCCTCACATGACCAATAAAATCATAGGTTAAACTGGTTTTTTTGGAAGGCAAAAAGTTTAGCAAGAAAATTAAAATTATCCCCTTTCAAAATTTCTCCAGGAACTTGGAAAGATACTTAGCAATAATTTGGAAGCTGACAATCTATCTACCTTCCAACCTATTATATGTTAAGCAAGGCAACAAAGAGAAAATTTACAAGCACCGGAAAGATTAATGACAAAATGTATTATCTAGCATGATGCATACAGAGAGAATTACTAGGGCACTGGTGCTTTATAGCTTTTATTCTACCACAGTTTAGTTCAAATTTCCAGATTAATCTGTTGAGTACCTTCCACAGGCAAGATAAAGGCAAAGCAACTTAAAGCCAGGTAAAAATGAGACTGTCTAGTGGTTGGAAAAAAAAGGGAGAGGTACAGCACCCAGCACTATTATTAAAAAAAAAATAAAAAAGCATATGGAAAGTTTTCATTCTGCATTTTAAGTGTCAACATGTTTTAAAGCTTTAGATAAAATTTAAGACAAATGGACTGGATTCATTCAAGGGAAGCATAAGCGAAAGACAGAAAACTCTGTAGCAACATCACTATCAGATTTAAATTTTCTTATGTAAACAGCACGCTAACATTTGACACACGTCAAATTAGAGCCACACACCTTAATTCTGAAACAAAACTCTTTGTGGATTTTCAGCCCACATCACACTTCATTAGGCTTAGAACTTTTCACACTTCAGGAAAACAGGTGGCGTCTCATGCCTCACTTTCTGTTTGTACCAAGTTGGCAGGAAGGAGCACCTCTCCCAGCCTGAAGAATGGTGCCAAATGTAAAGCTACTCTCTTGGGTATATGTACACACATTTGTGTCATGCAAATAACTAATGTATCGATAGCTCAACATTCCCAGCTTCTACTCAGATGTCCAACTGTAGCCATTTGGTGCACCGGGTAACAGATTTTCTGCCTGTTCCAAATTACTGGAAAGCACCCTCAGTTCCACATTCTAGCTTGACTAAGCTGGGAGACATCTGAGGTCCCACAGTTCAGTCAAATAGGCTTTCTTCAACCTTCATAAAAATGCTGCTCAGGAACCTTCTCCATCCTTGCGATGGACAAAAGAGGTGTTTAAGCATCACCTCAGTATTCAGCACTATCCTACAGACAAACTCCCTTCTGTGTCCATTTCAATGGGATAAGTCTACAGACAAAACTGTACAGGAGCTTAATGCCTTTGCATTTCAGATCCATCACGTCTGATCACAAAAATCTTCCATTTAGACAATCAAAGAGGCTCTAATTGAGAAAAATCAGGAGAGCTGAGAAGGACTGTAGAGCCTTTGAATAAATTAGCAAACCCTCTAACATTAATGGGATTCTTCTCAGGTTCTACCCCACCATAAGGCTGACACGGGAAAAAGAAAGGAGTGGTATAGCTCCTTTTGTAAATCTTCATATGCAAACACAAGCATAGGACACATGTGGAGCCTTGAAAATCTCTGCTATTACAAATATTCACAAATTAAAAGCACCTCATTGATTATGAAGAAGGATTCACTTTACACATACTTTAAGTTGCAGTAGTACTACTGTTGTACCCAAGCTGAGATTCCATAGATGTTATGTCTAACAACTTCAGCAAGACTTCCAACTTCACTGCCCATAAATTCCCAAAGAGGAAGCCAAGGAAAACATGGCAGGTAAAAACTACTCGGAAAATTATACTCTGGTTACCCAGGGTTCGCTTTCAAATTGGAAGGCTGAAGCAAGGGACGTTCCACAGAGGTTTGGTCTACTCAATCAAAAATATTGAGTAAAAACTCTGATAACAGTATCCAGGTTTTTTTAATGAATTTGCAGCTGGCATTAATTTTCAGAGGACACTTTTTAAAAAAAAAAAAAAAAAGGAAAACATCATTTAATATTTATAGAGTTACCATGTATACAGCAGGGTAGTGTGCATGTCCACTCTGCTCAGCTGGAATTTTATGCGCAGTTTTGAACACTGTATTTCAAGAAAGAGGAATTAATTTCAGAGAGTCAGGAGGACAGAGAAGAAAGATTAATCAGAGATTGGAAAAACACGATTTAGAAGGGAAAGCTGGCAGACTGGAGAGGTTTTCTCCAGGAACAAAGCAACAATAATGGCCTTCAGTCACTCAGCTCAAGGGAGTTCCAAAGAAGAGAACACTGTTCTCCATGACCATTATGGATGGGATAACATAGAGCAGGCTTATATTAAACTACAGAAAATTAAGACTGGACACGAAAGTGTGAGAGGAGGTGATGGCAAGAAAAATCCCAAACCATCACCTTTTTCTAATAGCAGGGACAGCTTGAATGACTTGAGCAGTGATAAAATCTCCCTCACTGAAAGTTGTAAAGAAAAGGTAAAACAAACATATGCCAGGAATAGTTTAGCCACAGGCTTCTGCTCTTAGACAAGAAACCAGACCAAACAACCTCTTGAGATGAATTCTGGACCAATTTTCTATCATTGGTGATTTCTTTTTGTGGAGAGGATTTGTAGCTCTTTATTCCAGAAGCAGTTGCTATTTTTCTAATTTCAACCAAAGACATTCACTAAGAAATGCTGATACTATAGGCCAATACAAATAATGGGTATTTTTTGGAATTACTTTCGTAACAGGAAAGGATGTATAACAGAAAAAGTTACAGAATAAGCCCTAAGAAATCAAGACAATGTATTCCCATTTAAAGCCAGGTGTTTCTAGATTCTAAAACTTGCAATTTTCCCCCCCTGTACAGTTAGTACTAAACAAATATCACTGCTTTATTTTTCTTCCAGCTTCATGCTGAAACTTACCAATTTTCCAAATCCCAGTTGTTTGAAGATGTTTGAAGAACAGGTTTTACTTGAAATTTACATAAAAAACATTTTATCAGGAATCAAATGGCTTAGATTGCCATCAAAATCACACAAGCTCTGCAGAACTGCTTCTATGTACCTGCTGTGAAAGGAATCACAACAAATTCCTAATTCACAATGAGAATACACAAAATACACTCTGAAATTAAATCTAAATTTGTGGGGAAAGAGGAAATGTTACTATTTCTTTTGTTAAAATAGTAATTTCGGGGAGGTTGGGTAGAAACATCTAACAAAGGGCCAAAACCCACACTCAGAATTGACCAGAAGGGGTACTGGCCAGCTCTGTCCTCTTTAGCAGTACTAGGAGGGTTGTGGCTCTCTGCCCTGGTGCTCAGCAGGATTTGTTCAGTTGGGCACAACAGTCCCCTAATGAAGCCACACAGCTTTTGTACCAGTGCTGGCCTGCAGCCAGGCAGCTTCCAGTTTTGCAGAAGAGCTTCAGCCTTTTTCCAGTGCTCTTTTGCACTTGTCCATCAAAAGATAATTTGGAGCTTCTGTACTAAATAATGATAGCACTGTCTCTTCTTCCAGCAAACCAGGTGTAAGCTACTGCATGATTTTAAAAGGTACTATTAAATAATACTTCCTCCATGGAACAATTGAGGCTTGCTTGCACCCATCTGTGGAGACATGCCCATTAGCTTCCAGGCAGTAGAGCCTGCTGGTAGGGCCAAGATGTTAAAAGGCAAAACTGGCATGTAAAAGTACACATGAAGGCAAATTACATCAGCAAGCAAAAACAGCAGGACTGCTTCTGACTTGGAAAAGGGAGGTTCCTATCTTGGAGATCTGTTGCTTCAGGACATGATTTAGTTCTGACAACATTTTTTACAGAAGGAACATGATTTTACAGGTCAACAAAGTGCTTCCAAAATCAAGTAAGCCAT
Source organism: Neopelma chrysocephalum (assembly GCF_003984885.1). NCBI lineage: Eukaryota > Metazoa > Chordata > Aves > Passeriformes > Pipridae > Neopelma > Neopelma chrysocephalum. The sequence continues at coordinate 3,166,756 of NW_020897732.1, read as the reverse complement.
GCAACACAATTCTCTGCATGGCTCTGCAAAGCTCTGCACTTATTTTCATCTTGCATAATGTCAACACAGCAAAATTGTCTAAATTTGGTGTAGATATATTCACCTGAACAAAAGTAATAGGAAATCGCACCCTTGTATGCTCACCTGCCTCTGCCAACAACTACAATTAAAAAAAAGATCCAGTCCAACCACTCTGAAGTAATACCCCTTGTACCTCATGATTCAACTTTGTCCTCAGCTGATTAGTTTCGCAAATGTTTGATAATGTCCAAAACTAATGGCTTAGACTAGATCTGCACTTGCAAGGTTTTTGCTCTCAAAGCTTGTCCTTACTCATGTCAGCTACAGAAAACTCTGTCAGTGAACAACTGAGCTCTTGGGGAGCTCAGCAACCACTGGTAAACCCTTGTGCAGCACACGCAGGCCCTACTTAACCACTGATAAAACACCCTGCTTTACAAACCTGAAAGATTACAGATTTCTTTGAACACTAAAATCAGCTCAAAGGCTTATATTTACAAAGCATGTAATTGCCAGTGTTGTGCAATTTGACCAGAGGGACTTTACTATGCTTCCAGCAGAGCAAGTATTACATAGTACCTTGTAAAAGAACTCCCTTGCATGTTCTCATTCTACCTTAAAAGTTATCTTTTGTTCCTCCCCTTAAAAAAGTTTGTCACTTCATATAACTTATTGCCTTGAGGCTGACAGGAGAGGTAAAATTCTTCACCCTAGAGGACAGGAAAAAGAGCAAGGGGCTGAAAGACATTAGAAAAACACATTTCAAACAGTATGTTTAGGTAAGCCATTAAAGAAAACCTGTTAATTCTAGCTTACTGGGTGCCTGAAAAAGAATCTTAAACAGCAACTATCAGGAATGGCATCAGTACAGGGAATCTGTGACCAGGTGGTCCAGAAAGGCCCCCTCTAGATCTGTTTTTCAGTGACCTTGCAATGAAGAGGGGCAAAGACCACAATAAACAATCTCTAGGAGAACTTCAAGAGCACCTGAGAAGCCTCTAATCTATCTTCCAGTTTATCCTGTTCTTCTCTCGTAGTTCAGAATGTTAATTAAAATATCTTAAGGAATTTGACAGCAATTATAAGCCTTTACAATAGCCAGCCTTGGGCAGTCCACTCGAAAACAACATTTCACATTTTATGTTGTGCTTTGCATTTTTCATGGATTAAACTACTTTTCAGACTATGTTTCCATTTCAGCAAGTATCTTATTTACTCTTTAATCACTAGTTGAAAGTGTTTGATTATCAGTCACATGCCTAGTAGTTTTACAATAGGGAAGCAGAACAGCCTCTTTATCCAATCTGACAGGAAAATTTGGGGGTTACAAAGGAGCAAGTGCCATACATCATTTCAAGCATGCAAAAAGGCTCACAGAAATTGCTTGTGCCACACCACATACAGCAACAGACCTCTCTGTTCACTGTTAGTCCCTGTCACCAGTACTGCCTCTGGAAAGAAGCTTCCCCTGATGTGAATCACCACAGGGTCACTTACAAGGACCAGGGTTGTGACGTGAGTGATGCCCAGGAACCTTTCCCCAGGATACTGAAAAAAAAAATGTTGCTCTATACACAGATGTAATTTTTCCTACTAGGATTGATAAAAACAGTATTAGCCTGCTGGAATTTGAACATCCAGATGCCAGGTAGCAGACAGAGGAAGTCATGTCCAGATCCCTAAAAAAGACAATGCAGAAAAGACACTGTTGCTACAAGGCTGGTGAAGAGTCTCCAGAATTAAAAATATGTGAAAGTGAGATATTACTTCCCTTTATCTTATCTCCCTTTTCCTACCCTTTATCTTCCTTCAAAAATATTCCAATAGGCAAAAAATGTCCCTTTATTTTTACTGGATATTACTGTTTATAAACACAATTTTAAGAGTGTATCTTGTCAAGAAGAGAAGAAATTACTTGCGCTAACAGAGCATTTTCACCTTGTCCGAAAGGGAAAATTTCTAGAAAAACTTGAAGGGGAAAGCAACCTTTTTTTCTCCCTGTCCTGCTCCCTTCCCCTGCAAAAAACCAATCACCCAGTACAAAGAACTAGATACTGCAATCAATAACAAAAGATTCACTCTTTCTCCACCACCTCCTCAAAAAACATAAAACGTCTTCCTGTTTGCTTTCCTTGTACAAGCAGAGATACTGATGCAATCTCTCTTCTCTGAAAAAGGAAATGCCTCTATCTCAGTCTGCATCTTTATCCCCCTCAGCAGCTTAACTAAGCAGATTAAAAGACGTGCACACTGAAGCAGTATGAAAAGCATAACAAAAAACAGCAACTGCCGGTGCAATGGGGAAGGGAAGCAGAGTCTGCTGCAACTCCTTACAAATTAAAATAGTCTGGAAGAAAGCAAAAAGTACACTGTAGGTAGGGAACTTTCAGCACCTAGAATGGGGCAAAGGATCCAGCAGCATTTCCCAACCTGTCATCTGTCTCCTTGGGCTCCGTGGGAAGACTGAGATGACAGCTTCTCTGTAGCACTCTGTCACCCTCGACTTTCATTCCTTCCCCACCCCCAAAAAAAAAAAAGAACAGCTGCTGGCTTGTTCCATCACACCTACTGACAAGGTGAATCTGAAACAGGGCAACTGTCAGCCCTTGACAAAGCATAACAAATCAAAGCAGGAACCCACTATTTGTATCTGGGGATCAAAGGAAACTATTCAGCCAAATAAAACGTCTACAAGCAAAACCAAGTAAGAAAGGAAAAGAACAGTGGTGTGATCATGCTGAGAAAGTGAATTTTTAAATGAGGAAGAGTCAATATTAATTATTTTTTTAATAGGTAATACTTCAAAACTGCTTTTGTATAAACTACTGTTCTTATCTGTTACTACACAGAACTTGGCGAGTTAAAAAAAAGGGAAAGAAAAAGTACAGCTTTTCTTGACAGTTCCCTTGATAGCCATCCATCTGATCACTCGGGAGAAATACAACTCTGCCTGCAAAATAACCAGTTGTGCAGATACTGCAGAAAAGGATAAAAATATTTTGTTGCTCATCTTGGTTATTTATCACAAAAGGAGAATAAGTATAAAAAATAACAACAACAAAAAGATGACGCTATAGAAAAACCACAGAAAAGTGCTGCATATTATGATGAGGAGTTCTTGTCAAAGAAAGACAAAACAACACTCCAAAATTTATGTCCTCTGGCATGTCTCCTCCAGAGCAGATGTGGGGACCAAGCACTTCACATCAACAGGGAAACAGATGAGTAGCAATAGCTTCTGTTACAAATGCATTAGCACGCACTGAGTAACAGTGGAAAAGAACCGATCAACCAACAGGGTATTATCACAAACTCACCATGTAAATACAACCCATCGTTTGTCACATACATTTGTTAAATCTAACTAATTCCTTAAATTTCTTCCAACAAGGAGGTCTAGGAAAATGGTTCCCTGAAGTCTGAAAACCTAAACACAGTTGCCAGTTAGAAGCCACAGCTACCCCTTCCAAAAATGATCAACGGTTTGTGCATTAGCTTTAGCAGACTGAAAATTTAGGAGGTGCTGAATCTCAGGTGTGCTGAAAGAACAACTTAAATATCACAGGTCATATTTGAAAATATAGTTTATCTATGAGTATGGTCTAAAAAACTTAACTACCTTGTAAGGACACACACAGAGAAAGGACTTCAGCTTCATAAGGGTTATTTTTAGCTTTATAATTCAGAAGAAGTACTTTATAAGTACAAAGAAGTGAGACTTAAGGAAGCAGTAAACCAGAGTATTGAGGGAAGTTCACCCTACTGCAACCTCAGCCAAAGCTTTGAATTGCACCTGGGGGGGGGAACCAAAACAACAAACAAACCAAAAATTAAGAAGAAGTACAGTGCTTAGGGTATCAGCTGCATAAGCTGCTACACTGAGCTCCCAACAACACAACTCCTCAGTGATCACCCTTCCCTTTTCTGTAACATGTCCAGCATTGCCTAAGAACACTTTATACCAGGGTTTGCAATAGTGTGCTTCCTGCAGCATCTGCAATAGTCATCTTTGTTCAATCTGCTGGAGGAATCCACTCAAAGTCTGCCTAGCACAGACCACATTTTTTATATATGAAATGATTCAGGACACGTGAGAATTTCATCCATGACAGGTGGACTGTCACAGAAACTCAGTTAATACCTTGCTTTGCAATGTCTAAAGACTAATTTATTTTTTTTTAGATATAAACCTTCAAGTTTGAGGGTTTTTTAAAAAGCTTGCTGGAAGTTACTGAGCACACATTATTAAGTTTACAGGAACCCAGTGCATTAGCTTTACAAGTAATTTTGTAACAAGACAATTGCTCGGCAAACCACCCTCACATGCACTATAAACAATGGAAATGTTTTACAGGAGAATAGAAGATAAGCACAAAAAATATCTGGTAACCCAGTGGGGCCAACTTTAAGGCTTTTATAAGCCTCACAGTATCTCAAGACTTCTCAGAATCTTAACTCTTGGGAAACTGAAAATCTATGTTTGCTTTTGAAGCCAGGCAGTAGTTTCAAAAACACTCCACACAAACCAGTTCTGCCAACAAATGAAGCAGTCCTGCCTTCTCACCCCACTCAGCAGTTCATTCCTGCCCTCACGGCTCCTTCCCTTTCTGCAGGTGCAAGCCCCGGAGCAAATCACATTTAGGAGCCCCATTTTAGCTTTTAGCTGAATCTACCTGCATTTGTGCTCCAATCCAATTTACCTGGAGCTAGACAAACATTTGCCCCAGGACAAAGGGATGAAGGGGTTATAAACCACATCTGTTTGTTTCAGCAGCTGCAGTGGCTTAAAAATTAAAAGACAGTCTGTATTTCCAGATAGAGAAAAACTTAAGAACTTCATTTCACCTTAAAGGCAAATAGCACCTGGTAGACAACTAGTTATTTCCCTTCTCACTTTTACTGAGCCATGACTCAAGATATTTCAGTACAAGGCTTCACATACTTGGAATCATCCTGGTTCCAGGTAGCTTCCATAGTACAAACAATACTAACTGAGGCAAAGGGCCTGGTCCTATATCCAAAACAGGCTACAGGGGATTTGCCCTCAGCTTCACCAAGAATTTGATTCAAACAGAAGAGAACTGAATTGAAAAATACCCAGGGGTATATAAGCATATCAAACCCCCATCTCCATTCTCAGCATGTACCACATGTCAATCCACATTTACATCGCATCAACACTGATCAGGCACTTCAGAACAACTGTGTAAATATCAAATGCTGCAGCTCTCTGCCAATGCAAACTTGCATACAAATGTAATTCAAAGTTTTGAGAGTGTCTATAATAATTTTAAAAATCATACTAATGTGTGCAGCTCTTTTTCCCAGGTATCAGTCACCTTCATACACTGGTTGTGAGCATGATACTGTCTTCAAACCAACAGGTTTGCTCCACTAACTCAATACCTGAGACCTATACTTCTGGATCCTGATGCAGAACAAACGTGAAGCATCAGCACCCGCTCACCAATATGGAAATCATTGTCATAACTCTTATTTACTTATAATATAGACAACAAGGAGAAAGCTGCATAGCGAGGCATTTTCACTTACGTGGTTTATATAGAGACTCTTGCGTTTTTCTCTCACTGCAAAAACACAAAATATGATAGAAATATTACATGACTATTTTTCCCGATTAAGCTTCTTATACACCATTCATAATAAAAAACAGGAAACTATCTATGTGCAACATTATAATTGCTTTTGCACTAACCAAGTATATTCATATAGCAAACACAGAAGGAACATATATTTGTATGCATAAAGGCATTTATGCTCACTAGTGTGGTGATGGGTTAAAATTCTCATCCATTTGGGTACTTCACCAGGCACTGGTCCGCATGGGGAAGTTAATATGCAGTAAACTACAGTCCAAGTTAGCAATGGCTTAGCCATCCTTCACCAGCTCTCTGTGTGGGTACTCCTGAGCCACCAGTGCCTTCATGCAAGGTACCTTGCTCCAAAGTGGCCTACGCTCCCTTGCAGGTATGAAAGCACCTAAACAGCTACACCACGGAGTTAGCAAATTCTCATCACAGCTTACTGTGCACTAACTCCCACAGAGGGGCCTTGAAACCACAGGTATTACACCACTGTCTTCTATAATGATCAGGTGCAACCCTGAAACTATTACTCATGTTGGATGTAACAATGAAAATGTATTAACTTCGGTGAGTATGAACCAGTCACCACAAGCAATGGTTGCAAGTCAAAGCCACAATTAGCCAAAATAGTCAGAAAGTAAACAGCAACAAAAGGGAGATAGATGTACAGAGTCTTAATTGTCAGGCAAATGGTTATTACAGCTGATTAAATATACTCTATTTAATTTTTTTTTAAAGCACTTCCCCAATTAACTCACCCCATAGAGAGCCTGCAGAGCTCTGTTCCAGTGAAAATACCACAGCATTTAGGATACAAGTCTGGAGGCAACTAACACATAAATCAAACTGCAGGATTAAAATAATAATGGTTTCATGCTGTAGGTGATTAAATGCACTTTGGTGCACCATGATTTGAAAGCTATGCAACCCAATACACTTAGCAAAAGAAGAGTGTTCATAATGGTGGGATAGCCTGTCCATTCCCTGTTGGATGCAAAGCCATTATTTGTGATTTATTATAAGCAAGCAATCTCACATAAACAAGGCTCTATGTGTGAATACTGTGAAATAATTGTGTTTAATGCAGACATAAAATGAAAATTAAAAAAATAAGAAAAAACTTTTAAAAATCCTTACATAATTTTCCTCCCAGGGAGCAGAAAGGAGAATCACACATGACAGATGTTAGCCATGTCACTTAGAATATGCTCAGATCCACAATTACGGACATTGTATAAGAAACAGAATTAAACAGGAACAGTGGAAAAATTCTGATAATCTAGTAAATAGTTAAACTGCTTGAAATACTGTTAAAACACTGCACTACACTTAAGTTCCACACAGTGCATTTATCACCATCAAGAGACATAAGTCATCTAAGAGAAACAAAAAAATGATAGTAGATACTCCTAAGAATAGCCAAAGTATTTGTCTAGTATCACATATTGCAATGTACAGGCAGTAAACAATTCTGATAAGCTGTGTGCAAACCTAATATAGTATATAACTCAAAGTTAACACCTATGAACTGCAAAATATTGAACACAGTTAAGTATTTAACAGTGTTTTAATAATAAATAATTATACCGTATACAAAGTTCTTATGGACGAAACCCTATAAAGACAGCCTGCACATACACTCCAAATTCCACTTTAATTCCCTTTTCTTCCCTTTAGTTTTTACTTCTGTATTTTGTCTTGTATCCATTATTCAATTCCCCACGAAAGTGCAATCATTTATTTCCCCAAGTAAGCATATTACTCACAGCTCAATCCCATTTGCTATTTCCAGTCTCCAGAAGAGTATGTTAACATATTTATATACATCCCTCACTTCTTCCTGCTCAAGCATTTCTTGTGCTGCACATCTTTCCAAGAATCATGCTAACCTCCTTTCCCTATATTCCCCATATAACAGAAATTGAGTTAGCCTGGACTCTCAGATGACGGACTACAAGAAGGCAGCTGTGTTTCTAGCTCACTCTGCCACAGTGCAGGGCTCAGCTCCCTCCAGAACATTTGCCAGTGGGGAATTGGGCATAGTAGAAACCCATTTGGTCACAACTACTCTCTTTTGTGACCATAACCTTCAGTCAGTTCAAAAATGCTTTGCCCTGCTCACACAGTTCAGTACGGTCTGCAGCAGAACAGACCTTTGTGTCAGGATTAACCAGCATTTTGCAGCGTGAACTCCTAACTGCAACTCCATGCTTTTGGGCTTTATGTGCGGGATTTTGATGACATGGAGCTGAATAGATTTCAAGTCAGTTTAAACAATTAAAGTTCTACTTTCCTTTTAACATTTTAAAACTCAAAATTTGGAATGGAACTCTTCAAGTGGAGCCTGAGATGCTGCCAAATTGTCTTAAGTTTTCCTCATTCTAAGGCCAATGACCTGTTCCTATTACTGCAGGCACTTTCAACTGTTATTGTTGAACTTTTACAATAGTAGGAAAGTATCCTGAAATTACAGGGAGCGAGGGAATACACACACACACACGCACATGTGTGTATAGGCACATATGTATGTATTTTTCACTGAGCTGTAATAAAAACTTTTGCTGTGTAATTTCTATGCTATCTTAATGTTAACCACATCAGGACCAAAGACAAGAGGATTCCAGCAATAAGAATGTCTCACATTTTGGAGTTGGTAACTCATTTCTTTTTGTTTTATACAAGGAGACTGGCCCTAGTTAACATTAAAGAATAAGTGCAGCTTACTCCACCTCTATCCACCTATATAAACACAATTTCAAAATCCTCTTTGTCTAAAGCCCATTGTTGCACTGATAATGCAAAATTAGCCAGTACACTGAATGTGTAAAGGCCAATCTAAGTTAGAGAGATGGATTCCTGGAACCCACTGACAGGAAAGACCATTACCAGCACCCTGGAGGAGCAACCATTGCCTCCTTGCCATCATAAAGGAAAGGAAGTTACATTGTTGGAGTGCTAAGGTTTGGAAATCCTGGCTTAATCACAGTCATACACTAAACAGTGCACGGCTTTCCAGTTAACTAGACCATCCAGTTTACAGGCCATGCTCAGCAAATGAGGGAGAACTTGCATAAAGCACTCACAGAAGTTAAAGACATAAAAGGTTATATTCTTTAATAGCTCCCTAGACAGGGAGAATTCCTCATGTATGATTCAGCACCTAAAAAATTCTCACAAAGAGATGGAAACATTTAGAAAAGCTATTTTAACTAGGAAAGGAATTAATATTTATTGTGACTTTGCCTTTTCTACAGATTCATTGAATGCTCAGCTAATTAAGGATGCATTCAGACTATTGACTAACAGGGACAGGACAGTTTAGATGCTTAGCATGGCATCCAGGCTACACAGAACAAAGGGAATTGGAGACCATGTAATAAACAGAGCTGCCACGTCCTATCTTGCTGTATTTGGGGTAATCAGCTTGTTGCTCTTCGCTTACGTGTTGATCACAACCAGGCCAAACACAGCTCCTGGGACAGGACACACTAAAAGACTACCAGTGAGGTTGAAAGAGTACAGGGCTACTAGCAAGCCAAACCTGGAACTGCCAGAGGGCAACGCTGCCAAGTCACTCTAGCACGTAGTGATGGACTTGGCCATTTCCCACTGTGAAACCATGTGAGGCATGCTCACAGTCACAGCCAGGTCCTGGATGAAACCTGGAATCCTGATGCCATTGACTCTCTGTGTATTTTAGATGTCCACAGGTCTTATCTATATAAATATTTTCACTTACAGTCAACAGGTAGGTTTACCAGTCCAATACTATACAAGTAATGGAGCAAGGTAGTTACATGCCTAAGTTAGGTGTTTTCAACATTGCCAGCTCAGCTCTCCTCTTCTACATGGTCTTAAGAAGTCTTGGGGTCCCATAGACTCCATAGGAGGCTGTCAGAATACAAGCCTCCACACCCTAAAAACCCCTTTTATTTTCCCCTTCACAAGCATTTCACTGCATTTTGGTGTTAGGCAACATCCTTGAACAGTGCAATAACTCCTACAGCTCAGCTGGTTCAAAAAGGGGCCCAAAGTACAGCAAAGCAAAATGCTTACGACTGTGAGTTGTCCCACCAGAACGGGATGGTTCTTGGCAATACATCAGTAGATAAATGTTTGCAGAATCCTTTTTCTTTTGTACAAACAAAATAGCCTTTGTATTTTTTCCAGTGTGATCAAGGACAGCTGAACAGATCTTACACTCCCGTTGATAACATTTCTATAGCGCTTCACTAAATACATTGTTCTTACTCAAAAATATGTTATTCATATTACTTAAACTAGAAAAAAGCTTCATAGACCAACTCTAGCATGAGTGTAAACTGTCATTTTTTATAAAATGCTTAAAATTAACTCCATACTGCAATAAATGAACCACTATTACTACAAGAAAGAATAACCATCTAGTCTTGTCAAAATTTTAGTTGTTGGACTTGGGTCTACCTTGTCCTTTCTTTCAACAAGGAAATAAGTAGCATCCATATGGGATTAAATAGGTTCAGAACACTGTAAAAATCACTATAAAACAGACATCAATCTTCATAATACAAGGTACTATGGAAATATTAGCACACTCATTTTACAGACTACCAAACCAGATTAGTATGGTAAATCACATCCAAAACCATATAATGAGGCACTGACAGAACCATGGTTGAATTAAGAAGGACAGTTTGAAGGGCAAAAGAGGTACTCACATAATCAACTCTTCAATTAGGGCCTAAATGTATTGCTCAAAAATTAGCAAAAAATATACAGTAAGTGAAAACTACATTATTTTTCAAGTGATGTGTTTGACATTGCAATTTACTATGTAAATCAAAAGCGGCATTTACAGGCAGCAAAAAGGAGGACAAAGAATTCATACTGAACAGTCAGGATTACAATGCAGAAACTGCTTTGAAAGTCTTCATAGAAAATAATGTGTTTTGCATCGATTATTCATCTACTTCTAAAACAACATGTCATACACGTCCAACAGGGAACGAAAGAGCCAGAATAAATGGCTTCTATTGTACTGACTCTATCAGGAGGCTTGTTTAGCAGATGCAATTTCAGAGAGATAGTTTTGTCCATGTATTAAAAAAAACAACCAAACTCCAAATATATGATTATATCAAATCCATAATGAAAGAAGAGAGAATGTTTGGGCAGGATGGGAGCCATTTTGTTATTAAAATCTAGTATTGAGCTCATTTACAGTATCACCTATATCACAGAAACTCTGGACTGTCTTCTTAGCTAATGTAAACAGCTATTTGCTCAATAAAATACTTTCCACACATTCACCAGATGCTTGCCCTAATGTTCAGAGTTTACAAAAAATAAAAATAAACAAGCCAAGAAACAGATAGACAGAAATTTTTTTATTTAGGGAAAATATTTTTTCAATATAATTATATTAATCTTTATCCATACTTGTATTATCAGTCTGACAAAACAATTAACTAAAGGTGTGACCACTTTAAACTCTTAACATGATGCCTCTAAATGCCTCTTTTTGGGGAGGAGGGGCAATTATATATCAGAAGACTATCACATGCATGCTAAAAAACGCTTTACAGATAACTGCAATAGCAAATACTGTAATAAATTCAGTAACCTACCATCTGTTTGTGATTTACTGAGAAATATTGTACTGGCCCGTGGATGATCTGATGGGTTGAATTCCATGTTCAAATCTGGAAAGAAAGAATAGCACAAAAACATTTATGATTATCCAATGGCATACACAGATTTTCTCGTTCTTTTCAATAAGACCAAGTTTACATACTTAAGCAGCTACTGTAAAACAAAATCCATCTTGAGGCCCATTTTTTTTATCCTTCCTCGCACAAGTGGTTCTTTTTGGCATGTAAATCATTTGCATCAACACAGCTTCGGGATTAGACTTCAGTTCTAAGGCTGCTTTTGGATTAAGACAGATAAAGAAGCTTGAGAAGTCTGTACACAAGAAATCAGGAATTTCCCATTTACCATCTTTTTCTTCCCACCATGCCCCAAAGCCATTGCTTAGCACAGGAACACAGCTTGTTGTATGTAATTATAGAAGAATTAAGTATTACAAATAAATGCACAACCCTCTAAAGATAGACAAGTTTCCAAGATTAGATAGGATTAAAAGAAGTAGTTATTGCAATGTAAACAAACTTAGGCCAGAGTGTTTTAAATGGTCAGGGTTAGAAAAACTTGGAACTTTCACAGATTAACATATTCCTTGCTGTAACAACTTAAAAAAAAAGAAAAAGAAAAACACAACAACAACAAAAACCACACACAAACAAAAACACAACCCCCCGCCAAACAAAGAAACAAACAAACCAAACAAAAACAACAACAAATCAGTCCTAAAAAACATTTATCAGGCTAAAAATTGAAATCTATTGTACACTATACAAACTTCTATGAATGCTATTATCCCTATCAAGGACAAAATCCACTGAATTTACTTATTCCCAAATTCCACTCCACTACCAGTTTGTCAAAGCTTACACGCCTATATCTACTGGAAAACATGCTACTAAAATAGTACATCATCTTTTTGCATCTCTTTGCTCTCCCAGTGTTGCTATCTCAACTTTGGTACTCTAACATTCTCTTCATCTTCAAATACACATTCTCTTGCATTTGATGCAGGCATTTATGCGAGACCACATATGAGCACTGTTATGTTTCTCTTCTGTGATTATCCCAGGCTTTCTACAATTCTCTCACTCTCCTTCTATATCTCTGTGAAAGATCAGCAAAACTGGAAATTAATCCCCAGGTCTTAGGAAAACAAAACAAAGTCTTTTCGTCCAGGGGTCAAATCTCTCTGTTCCTTCACTATCAATCACCATACTCTGCTCTCCTTTTCCCTTTTATTTAATAATTTACTAGGTCTTCCACTTCCCCACTTTTTTCTCCTGACCACACACCTCTACAAATGTGCTTTCTGTTCATATTTTTCCCTTTTATGCTCCCTTGGTTTTCTTTTCATCTCCCTGCATTCTGCAGCCCATGAGATGAGTAGCCTGACATGCTGCTGCTACCTGGGCATAACTTTAAGAAAAAACATGACCTTCTTTCCTACATGGAAGAACCCAGAAACACAGAAGTAAAATTCCTCAGTTGCAAAAGGGTCTTTTTATTATTATTATCATTATCATCAGTGCCACAAAAGAAAAGAAATCCAGGAATTTCAAGGGAAAGCCATTTTGATACTCCCAGAAACCACAGACAAATCTGGAGGAGATCCTAAGAATGTCATCTTAAGCTAGGAGTTCTGACTTCAAAGGGCTGTGAATTAGAATGTTTTCATGTTACTCACTGCATCTCACTTAGATATACAGAATTAAAAAATAATCACCCACAGAGATAGTGCTGGTAAAGACTGTTTCCCATTTCAGGACAGTTTTTCCATTAAGCTGAATTCAAGATGCTATTCATTAAGTGAAGAGTAATCAGCATTTAAAAATGCAAAATACGTTGTCTTTTATCATCTTCTTTGTCTTTTATGAAACAGCACAACACATCACCATAAAAAACCCCACTTTTAAACCACTAGAGATACTTTTTCTGCAAATATTTCAAAGTACAGCAGTGCAAATTCAGTCAATAAAATAGGATCAGCAACATGAAATTGAATCCAGCTTACAAAACAATGGAAAACAGAAAAGCACTTTGTTCCTTCAAGCCTAGAAAATTATCTGTTCAAGGAGTAATAACAACCTGGTACAGACTCACAGTTTGTTTGCAGGGCTGAAAAGAAAGAAAAAACAATTGCTATATCTTGCAGTCAAGTTTAATCTCTTTTAAGATTCCTGTGCTACAAAAGGCTATTTTGCAGAAGCAGTAAACCAACAGAGGACTTAAAAAGTCTGTCTTTCAGAAAAACTGTAAGTCTTCTGACAGGAGCTGAAAGAAGGTCAGCAAACCCCCATCTCAGCAGCTGCAAGAGGCCAGTCCAGGGATTTTGAACCATCTCGGGAGAGGCAGCTGCCCACAGCCAGGGAGCAACTGTGGCTCTTCCCCACCGCTGAACCCCACAAAGCACCGCATGTCCTCTTCCCTCCACATCCCTTCTCTCACATCCTCCCCAGCAACAGCAACCACCAAACACATCCATCTGTCTTTCTCAAACTGCCTGCACAAAAATCAGAGGAGGAGAACATGGGTAAGAGGAATGATAAAGCCTGTTTTACCCAGCACAAGGTGGCCAGAAGAGGACAGCTGCTGCCGAGAGAGGCTGGCTGGCCATCTCCCTCTGAGGAACAGCACAGGTCTCGTGGGCTTACAGGCAGAAGAAAGCATTGTTTGGTGTGTATCTGCAACTCAGCCACTCCCAGCTCCTCCAAGGACAAGCATTAGAGAAATCCAAGCAACCCCAAAGACCACCAGTTAGACCATGTCACTGCAGGCCACCACTGCTGGCACACAAGAGTATTAGGATGGATGAATTTTCATAACACGTGAGTAAGATTTCAGTCTCTGGTTGTTCTTAGATGTCTTAAATCATTGCACAGCTTGAAAACAAATGTCTTTTTGAACATGGCAACAAGTTCTTACAGATCTGTCACTAGAAATCACGTTACAGAAGAAAAGAGATCAAACTGCAGATATACAGATATCTGAAGCTAGTAACTCATCACCAAAGAGCATTATCCATCAAAAGGTTAATTCCATCCTAAAGAAAATAATATATTCATACTGCTTTAGTGTTACTAGTAGCTCTTTCTAGTATTTGAAAACTACCATGAAAACCAGACATAATAGGAAAGGTTTACTCATTTTGTAATGAAATAGTCAGAGATTTAAACTCACTCAAGCAATGCTCAACTATTCAAAAGAAAGGAAAATGAGAGGCAGAATTTCAATTATTGAAATCTGCACAAAAATGTTCTCCACTGCTAGCAGTCTGCTCTGTAACTCATCATGGCCCTCAAAGGAAAGACTTACAGTGGGTACTACTTCCAGCAGTTACCCAGCATGCCAAAATCAGCTTTTAAGAAAAAGCCACTGTTTCATAGATAGTCCAAACCAGAAATCTTTCACTGTAGATGTTCTTTCAAGTTAAGCAGATTTGGAATATTTTTCTACATCTTTTCCTAGTTCAAAGATCAAGTTTTCTTTTTTTTTTTCTCACTACTAAAAGATTGTAAGGTTATGCAAAATATAACTTACTACCTGTAAACATCTAAACAGTCTGACACCCCATGAAAATTTCAGGGGTTTTGTCTTCTCAATATTAGGAACCAAAGGTTTGTGTACATAAATACACATGCAAATATCTACAGATGGATAGATAGATAGATAGATGTACATTTAAATGAAACCTCATTTTTGGTTAGCCAAGGCAAAGTCCAACTCAGGTACACTTCAGCTAAGAGAGCACATGTCTAACAGAATTCACACAATTTTGGAGGATTTGGGCAAGAACAGTTACAAATGCATGCAAATATACTTAAGATTGCATTCTCTTATTTGCTTAGCAGCAGCCAAAAAAACAGTTATTATAATGGCCATTATGATGCATCACATAAAAATAAATTCACTCTCCAAGGAATAAAAAGAGTAGATTTTGCATATGACTTAATTCAGTACATAACCATAGTGAAGTTTTAAGACAACCACCAGAAGAGCACAATGAGATTCACCCTGTACACTGTGAGAAACTTAGTTCCTGAACCTACAGCAGCTGCATTCAAATGTGGCCATAAAAAGAAGCAAACTGTAAAACAGTTCAGTTTCAGACTTGGGCTAAAGCCCAGGCAAGATTTTAAATCTCAAAACAAGATCTTAAAAAGCATTACTGAGACCAAAAATACTGAATACAGCCTCAGTTTGCACTTTTTATAGTGCAAAAAGGGTAAGAATAAAGTTCAGATGAGTATAGAGGCAAGCTACAAGAATGGCAGACTGCTGAAAATGCCTTCAAATGAGAGTCTGAGTTGAAACTGTTTTGCTGATGAAAAAGGAAAACTAGGAGGTGTATGCAGTTCACACGTAACTTAGTAAGTACTAAAATCTCTCTCTTATCTAGCACACAATATAACAAAAACAGTGGAAAATGAAAGCAGAAAGAAAGATCTTAATTACGACCCTGGATGAAAACAAAGAGAGAATAATTAGGCACTGAAGCTCCACACCCAAGGAACATGCACTCAACTTATCTTGATGTTTTCCCTCTCTAGAAGATTGCTCCAGCCAAACATCTTTAGGCTTTAGTCCAGCATGAGTATTCAGGCTCAATTTAAGAATAACTTATGCAAGTTACTGGCTTATGATTCATATGCAGGTCAGATCAGATGATCCCATGGGCCTCGAGCGTAAGTTCTATAAAATCGTCAGAAATAGCAATATTTAAATTATTAAGTACAAAACCTCTGCAAATCCCAGTGGCACATCTGTAAACTTTCTAAAACTGTACCAAACTCTGCTGCAATTCTTCAGAAAGAGCTACATTTTCAGGCTTGTGGTCAGAATACATTATGCAAGATAAAAACAGTAAAGGATGAGACTAAATCTCTCATGGTAAAATTTTAACAAAAAAACCAACTGCTTCTTAAACTCATGAGTCTGCTGTGACAGAAAGAAGCACGACAGGAGGATGAAGGATGGGTGCTGTAGCAACTAACTTCCGAGCAACACACATCAAAGCTTCTGTCATGACACAAACAGGAAAAACCAACACAGTCGCTGCTTTCCCAACACTGCACGTGAGCTGCAGCAGGTCTGAAAATGTGTTTATTCTGTCAGAAAAATAAGATGTTATTTCCTTCCTTGTGAACAATGAAAGTCAGGTAAGTTTGTGCTGCCAAAGCTCTGATGCTGATTTGATAACAGACTAAAGGCTAAACTGAGTAAAACACTGGGTTTAGACTTACGTAGTTCTGAAGAAATCTGGTGAAACTACTTTCTTTCCTTCCCTTCACCCCCGGGACCACAGGCTATCACTGACACTGCACAACCACCACTATGGTTAAAGAAAGAGACAGTGTTCTGCATCAGTGGCACATCATATGCCTGAAAATGAAACCAATCCATGTTTCTTCATCCTGTAAGATTATTTTTTTTTAATTATGTAAAGGGACTTCAGGTAAGAAAAGAACAGACTTGTCCAGGGCATGCTGCAGAGGGAACTGAGCTGACTAGGCACTACACAAATTACTTTACTTCTTTGCCATCTTTTCTCGCCACACAGCCTGACATTACAGAGCTACTGCCTGGTACTGTCTAAGCCCTACGCATTTCTCAACTGAAAACAATCACCACAGGAGCAAACTGAAAGGGAAGCACAGGTGAGGAATAGTTTCATGGAGACGTCAAGGACACGGCTTTCCATGCACCCTGATGTGGGTGGCAATCAGCTCGGCTGTGCCTCCCTCACCTATGCCACTTCCGAGGCAACAGCAGCACCAGAGAGGTTATTTTGTCCAACTGGCAGAAAGAGTGAAGTCGTTGCTCCAGCTCTCAGTGTACCAGCCTGTATGAATGACCTGATGTCATCCATGAGAAGAGAAACAGAAACAGTATTCTCCAGGCACATATAGGAGGGTAAGTTTCCCCAACATTGAAGCTAGAAAAAATTGCTGAAATAAATTTCAAAAGTCTCTCAAAAAAGAAAGTCTCATTACAACTTATGCCCTTCTGCTCCTTTCTTACTCTGGTGGGCTGCTCCCCCCTATTAACAGCAATTAGTCACAGGTATAGTAATGAAAATACTTCCTTAAGCATTATTATGTTATTAGCATTCCCTCCGGAGCTGGTAAGAGTTAAAAGGGCACCTGAGCTAAGAGGATCTCCCTCATCTATCTCTAGTCAAATGAAGCTAAAAACAAAGACTAAAATAGAACTGAGAGCAAAGAAACAAGACTGAAAAAAGCAATCTCTCACTATTATTATCAATTTTCTTAGATTTTGTTTTAAATCACCATAATTTATGCAAAAGAGGCATGATACAATCTTACATTTGGAAAACCCTATGACTAAATCTAGTAGTAAAGTTTCCATTTGAGATTTCTGTCCATCAGTGTCTCTAAAACTGGGCTTCACCAAACACCGGGACTAAAATAATTCACAGGGATAAACAGCTAAGGCACTGGGATGCTTTCTGTTCAGAGGTTTTTATAACTTTCAAGACAAAATAAGACTGAATTGTATAGGCGGATTTCACTGGCTAACAGCAATAACTGCACCTGCTTTTACACTAAAGCTTCCAAGATGTGAGATCCACTACTAAAAGTTTCAGCTCATGTCATTCAAACAGCACACAATCACAGCATGGAGATTTACCAGTATCAGAGCACAAGATTTATCTGTACCTTTTTACAGTTCTTCATGTCAAATGTAAGCAGCAACTAACCTACCACAAATAAAAATGCCTCTCGGCTGCATGCAGTACCCTTGTAAGAACGAATGTTAGTGATCGTGTTCCAGCACACTTTAACAGTGATTATGAAAATAAAAGAAAGCTGGAAATTGGAAGACTTTCAAGAGCCAACTGGCTGGAAGGGTAAACTCCTTCAGGTTTGGCTAGGTTGCTGGAAAAACTTGGATGTGATATTTGCTACCCTGGAGCTATGGTATTCTCTGCCTTCCATTCCAAGCAAACGTCGGGCACGACTTTTCTCAGCAAGCTCCAATTACACAGTGACTCTGTTCCAGGCTCTGCTCTGATCTTGGTTTTCGAGGGAGACAGAGATAGTTCATCAATAAAAGGAGCCCTCTGTGGCAAATAATGCTCATTTCTGTACAGTTATTCCTGACCAGCCAGCCAAGTAACAAAACAGGGCAGTTCTCATGGGCACAGCTGTATTTATTTTCTCTTCCACAAGCAAAATCACAGTTATAACTTTCCACAGGCTGAACAAAGTTTGTATCCAGGATTTTTAGTTTTGAATCATTTTTCAGGATTTGCTTTCCCTTACACAGCAGTCTCTCACAACTAACCAGACACATCTCAAGGGCAAATTAAATTATTTTACACTACATGATACATGTCCCTTTTTTAATGTCTCCTTACATTTAGAACATGAAAAATACCAATTAATAAATATTTTCCCTCTCAAATTCATCTCATGGAAGTTTTTCAGATATTCCAGACTGCATTTATTAGTTTTTGCTTTAACCGTAACCAAAATTAATTTTAAAAGTTTTATTGATATATAAGACAGAATATAAGAAAAAAAATAATAGTGTAAACACTTGCCCATTCCCTCCCCCTCAGGAAAACAAAGAGGAAAAGACAATTTCTTCACATTACATGAAGAATTCAGCATGGACTGAAGAGAGCAACAATGCAGTGCTATTATTCCGTGAGATTCAGAGAGGAATCTCTGTGCTTTTATTAACTGAGGAACATCCCCCCTTTAAACACAATTGGCCACTGTAAAAAGTGCCTAACACAACACATAAGGTTGTGTATACCTGTATTTCCATCATACTCAAATACTGCTCCTCTGGCCTTTGAGCATAACACAGAATCATTGAATCACAGAATTTTTTAGGTTGGAAAAGACCTCTAAGATCACTGAGTCCAACCATTAACCCAGCACTTCCAAGTCCACCACTAAACCATGTCCCTAAATGCCATATCTACATTTCTTTAAAACACCTCTAGGGATGGTATTGTCAATGAAAGGCTACACAGTTCAACAAAGCCTACAAAGACAATGCTTCAAAAGCAGCAGCATGACCTTCAGGCAACCTAATTTCCACAGCAAACATCCAAGTGAAAAGTTGAAATAAAAACAATTTTTGAATGTTAATGTCTTAAAATGCAGACATTAAATACTGTTTCTGGTAGAAGTTAAAATCAAGAAGAAAATCTAAGTAAAAGTACTCTGAGATTAATACTAGTGCAAAGACAAATACCAGCTGGAAGAATATACTCTACTGCTTTTTAAAATTTCTCAGTATGTTCTTAAAAGTTATTCCATCTTCCAACCTGTTCTGATACCCCAGAAGTAAATTTAGTCAAGATAAATTTAGATGGGCTAACAATAAAAATTGGTCATGAAAAAGCAAAAGAGAAATTTAGGTGCACTTCTCAGTCCTTTTTTCCATTGTACCAAAGAAGAACTAGTAGTCAAAATAGAGATCCTACTTAAAAACCACTGAATTTTATTCAGTTATTTTGAAAAGTAAGCTATGTGATTAATGGAATGTAAATATTTGAGCAGGTTTAGATAACCAAGGATTGAAAGGAAAAAAAATATTCAAAATTTTCAATTTTTTCCTTTTGCACTGTTCCAGGTCTTTGGAACACGTCCATAGTGTGCACACAGCAGAAATTGAGGGCCATTCCTTTTTAGGACCTACACATGAAGATAACTGAGGACATAATGCAGGCTGGAGTCAGGCTAACAGTTTGACCTTTTCCTTCAAACCTATAGCTCAAAGGAGCATTAACTGTTACTGCCCAGGGAGATTGTGGATGCCCCAACCCTGGCAGTGTTCAAGGCCAGGCTGGGTAAGGGCTTGAGCAACCTGGTCTAGTGGGAGGTGTCCCTGCCCACGGCAGGGGAGGGTCAGGACTAGATGATCTTTAAGATCTCTTCCAGCCCTTAACATTCTATGGTTCTATGGTGAGTCAATCACTTCTCTGGGCAGCCTGTTCCAGTGCTTGACAAGCCTGGAAAGAAGAAATGTTTCCTACTATCCAATCTAAACCTCCCCTGGTGCAAACTGATGCCATTTCCTCTTGTACTCTCACTTGTTACTTGGGAGAAGAGCCTGACCCCCACCTGGCTACAGCCTCCTGTACAGAAGCTGTAGAGAGCTATAAGGTCCCCCCTGAGTCTCGGGTTCTCCAGGCTAAACAACCTCAGTTCCCTCAGATACTTCTCCTAACACTTGTGCTTCAGACCCTTCACCACCTTCAATGCCCAGCACCTCAACATCATAAAGCATGATTCTTCTTACAGTACCCTAAAACACCTAAAGTGTAAATAAAATAAAATACAACAATGGAATGCAGCACACAGTCTATTCTAAAAGCCAATTCTTAAGATCAAAGTATCTTGACATAACAGCATATCACTTTCCTTTCACTTATCTGAATGAAAATCTAAGTCCAGCAAAATAGAACAACTTCTCAAATATGGTACCTGTAAGACTTTCCAGTTTCCTGTTAAAATTAGCAAGAATGATGACAAGCACATGTGTGAACATGCCTCCCTTCCTTCCTGACAGCCAAAGACAGGCTACAGCACAAAGGGCACTGTTAAACATTCTGTTAAAAACTGTCCTCCTGGAAAGCCTCGCACCAACCTTTTAAAGATAAATTGGGCGCTTTCTTTTAATGAAAGTTCAACAGAACCTAGCCCAAGAATCAGAACTGGACCCAAAAATTGTTCATACACAGGATATCCATGGCATGTGCTGAAATAGAGACAAACCGACTCCAGAGGTGAGGAAAAACAGTCCCTAAGTTATTACTGTTTTTCACGGACAAAAATTCATTTTAAAACACCATTTTCATTATACGGAGAGTATTACCAGGCTTTTGAAATGAAACAATTACATTGAGACAGCAAGTGGAGCCCTGTGAGTCCATCACAGGCAAGACCTCACATCACTTCTGACTCCTTGGCAGGTTCCAGCCCAGCAGATACAGGCAACCTGAACAAGAACCAGCAGGCACAGCAGCCTCCCTCAAAGGTCTCAGAACTGCAACCAACCACCTGCCTCAACTCATCTGGAGGAACACACTGTCAGGGACACACACGTGAAGCCAAGCAAAGCTGGTCTAACCCTTCTCACCAAAAGGCAAGGAAAAGCACCCAACATTTCAGTTCTGCTGTTGAAGTACAAAGATGGGGTAAGGTTTGCCATTTTTTTTTCTGAAGCACAGTCTACTCTGAATATTATAAGTTATATAAACAATAATATGCAGACCTTACTCGCAAAAAAGCTTTTTTTCTCCAATAATCATACGTGATATCGTTGCCATCAAGTAATGCAAGACGGGGAAAGAAACCACAGTGCAAATTGTAACAGCATCTTGCTTTGCACCTCTGCACTTTGCTGTGCATCGCCCATCGTTGTTCCTTTTCTCACTGATGACCTTTCCATTTTGTTACTAAACAACACTTCTGGGCACTTGAGAACACAGTACTCAAGTTTCCCAGTTCCACCTTCTCTCTCAATAGCCTTCCTCGATTAAATGGCACAGAGCCAGCTAACGCAAGCCAGCTGTGATCATATCACCATGCATCCCTTCGGGAGCGTCTCCCATTCCAAGTGCATTTCCGCACAAGGCAGCAGAACCTCACCACCTGAACGGCTCCATCACCCGTTTCCACTGGGATTTATTAACACCTTAACTACTGCCCACTTTTGTCAACATCACTCATGCCCCACTTGTGGCACATGTAGCAACAAAAGGAACTAAGCCACTGTCCTATTATTAACCTCAAACTGAAATTCATGCATTTCTTTAATGCCCCTGTGACACTGAGCACCAAAAATGCTTTTTCCCCAAGGCATTTTTACTCAACTTAGACACTACTTTAAAATGAATTTACACTGTTCTATTAGATCCAAAGGTAGACAGAATATAATATAAAAGGTTGTGAAAAATCTTTTTAAAAAATTATTTTTTTTTTAAATCTTATTTTTCTTCACATAAATGTATCAGAAAAAAAAATACCTTATGATTCGTTTACCACTCATTATAATCACTTTACTTGATACATGTAAAATCTTTTAGCTATAAACACGGTATCTTTACAGACCTAAACACATTACATCAGCTGCTGCCATACCAAATTACTTTCCTTGTTGTGTCGAACAGTACTACCGTGCTCTCCACCAAGAGACATCAAGCCACCCAAGCCCCAAGTTGCTGGCTGTGAACGCAGCCACTCTTGTCACAAATTTAACCCACAGGTTAGCAGCTGGCAGGGAATTATTTGTCACTGAGCCAAACACGCAATACCAGTCAGCACAATTGTTGGGTTAACCTACAGCAAAGTGAAGTAATTTTACTTGAAGATGCAGATCGATACAAAGTCATCAGCATAATCATCATCATTTCACAGCTGAGCTGACATTATAAGCCTGAATCTTAGATTGAAGCATGATCTGCAGCTTTGCACCAAGGTGTATGCATTTCGCCATTCCTCAAAACAGACATTATTGCCACACAAATCAGTAAGAAACTGAATGACCTTAAGGATGCATTATGTTCTGCAAATCAGGACACAGGAACTTGAGCTGAAGCTCAACTCTATATCTGGAAAAAGGCACCTCATAATAGTGATTCAAGCTCTGAGGAGCCCTCCCACCCACCAGCCCAGCAGGGCAGGACAAGCTTACCCTTCCTCGTTACTTTACTGAAATGATTTTTAAAAATGCCAGTGAAAATGGTATCTTTCCAGGCTCTCTTCTTTTTTTCTTTTGCTTCCCTATTGAGCTGTATGACCTAAAGTTAAAGTAAGTAGGTAATCCGTGAAATACAAAAAGAAAAGTATTGATCCTGGTTTCTCAGAAAATTTAGTGCAAGTGTATTATAAAACACTTACAAAGGTACCTCTGTGACTTCATGGGCAGCAGCTGCTTTTTTAATATGCAAAAACATAATTTGCAATCTTTTCTGAGGAACACCACAGGATACTCGGTAAACTACAATAACAGGCTTTCAATTTTCCCCCTGCAGATTTGTATTCACATGGCAACCAAGTTACCATGCTACCAAGATACAGTGTTAAAATCACACATACAAATTGCCATTTAAAACTGAAAGTCAACTGATACTAAAAACATCTCATCAGTGAATCTCTACATCTGTGCATGTATGAAAAATCCCACAAATATATACATCTAAAGCACGTGTACATGTATATGCACACCTATGACCCTCTGAGCACTTCCATTACTCAGGTGTAGTGCTGTCCCTAGACCCAGGAGGCTCAGTCTCATTAAAGTCTGATAGCAGAACATGTACAATACAGCCTGCTGAATATATATCCACTTCAGATGCAGCCATGACATTAGTGCCCAGATTCCATACACCACAGCTTCTATAACCTAAAGCTCTGTGACTTCCACACTTACATGTCCCATATACCACAGAAATTGGAGCAAAAAGAGGGAAAATGATAATTAAACTCTGAAGAAAAGATATACAGATCTTCAATTGACATTTATTCTCAGTCTATGAATTCTTGAATTGACACTTGTTCTCAGAAGATTCAGCTCAGAGTCATTAAGTGCTGATCTTGGAGAAGTATCTTATAACAACTGAATATGTTGTGAAATTGTCACTCTAAGAGTCAGCATTTCCAGTGTAATAAAAAGTAGTATATTGATAATTTGTTATTTGTTGCGAATTTATAACAATCTAAAACATCACCATCTATCTTCGTCATGATTTACCGTATTAATCTGAATATCTGAATAGCTTTAAACAACCACAGAAAAGTCTTAAATTTACTTTTAAATCAAAATCATACAGAAATGCTCTGTTCTTGTCCTAAACATGAAATTATTCCTGAGATTACATTGGCCCAATACCCAGGACAAGTAACATTCAGTCCCAGAGCAGCAACTAGTTTCAGATCCAATACCTTGCAATGCTCCAGTTCTTAGTAAGAGCCCTGGGCAACTGAAAAAGGGATAAAAGCAACTTCCTATTTGTTTTCTTCTGAGTCAGGTGGGCAGAGACATTGCATATAATATTCAAGTCCTGAGGCTGACCTGATCAGTAATGCAGCCACTCTAAATTCAGGCAGATAAAACCTTACCAGATCAAACCCAGAACAGGGATACCTGTGCCATTGGTAAGAAGGGGGAAGGTCCCTGTGAAACAGCAATCCAAAGACAAGTCTCAGAGAACACATGCAAGGTTAAATTAAGTACAGCAGGGACCAAAAAGTTTAAAAGGGTTCTGCTATTTCCATTACAGATGAGGAACTGTGGCAAAGGAATAAAGTCAATGCATCATTAAAATCCTGGTGCCATTCTGCACTTAGTCCACAGCTCTTTAGGCCAGACTTCAAGCCTCGATCTAGACAGGCAGAAAAAGAAGAGCACATACTTAAGGGGTCACAGGACTATCTTGTCCAAACTTAATAGTTACTTTTAGATGTCTAACTCAAAGCTAGTCATCCAGTTGCCCCTCAATCAACAAAGCATGCACTTTTAGAAGTGCGTTTTTTTAGTGGCTATTTCACAGAATCCTAAAACAAATATTTGGGATAAAACAGATGTGTCATATTCTGGACATATAAATTCTTTTCCACTGACTATACATGGAATAGTCAATAGTGGTGACAAGTTCAGACTAAACCAAGATTCAGTCACCTAAAGTCAAACCAAACTAATCTTCTCTTGGTTACTAAATTTCTGATTTGCCTGTGTCACCCAGGACAGGCCGCTGACTGGACACTGTGCATCATGAATGAAGCTGGACTCCTTGCCCTCGTTTCCCACTCTCCTTTGATACCCTACACAATCTTTCATTTCACCAGCAAATCAGTCTGGATTCCTAGAGACAATCTTTCCTTCACTGCACTGCCTGATGCACTACTTGGACCAGCCCATTCTTGGTACAGGATGAGGCAGGAATCCTGTTGAAAAACAGCATATGGTTATATAATATAAGAAAACTGGGAAAGGCAGAGTAAATTTCTTTGATTCTGTCTAATCCTGAAAGTTCTGGAATCAGTTTTCCTTCCTTAGTCTTTTAAGCCTTTTTTAAAAGCCATGAATACGTATTAAGCTTCCTTGAAAATCTAGAACCTTTTCTAAGCAAAACTTGTTGCCCTGAGAAATCTTCCTGATTCAGGAGAGGACCTTCTAAAGTGTCAAGTAACATTATCAATCAATTTGGCCTCTGTTGTTCCTCAGGCACATCAGAGACAGACACAGTAGGACTTCTCTTGTCTTTCCTGATACATTTATTGACAAACATACCAGGAAATTAATTAAAATATACATAAAATAATGTAATACACTAATCCGGTCATGCTTCTAATCATTCACATTGACACAATGTGCTACTTATTCATTAAGCAGTAGCTTATTTCAAGATTATGGGAATTGTTCCATGTACCAAGGCTACCGGAAAGATACATGCAAATGTCAGACTATATGTAATGTAACATTTTTGAACAAACACTCCCTATTATTGCCTGGCAGGGAAATGCTAATTTAACTTGCTGAGTTCAGTTCTTCTGAGCTTTTTTTTTTTTTTTTCCTTAAATAGCTCAACATGTTCAAATGTTCATTGCCAAATTCAGACCTGTGGTCAACCCACTAGATAAGATACAATGAAAGCAGCAACAGTGAATTGGTACCACAGAACAGCTAAAATCACCAAATGTGAGTCTTGAACACTGCTTTCAGAGTTGCTATGAGAAAACAGAATCAGAAAGACAATATATTAAACCAGAAAAGATAATACCTAATGCAGCATGCTAATTAGGATGATTTCATCGAGTCTCCTCCAAGACAATCTACTGAGAGAATCTACTGACAGGGAAGAATAACCACATCATTAGCAATTTGTACTGCTGTCAGGAAAGCATTTAGTCACACCATAGATTAAATGTTTAAGCAATTGCTAAGCAGACACGAAATTTTCCAATACAAATGCAAATGTCTAATCTGCCAATAAAAAATTAAATGCAGTGAGTCATTTTACTCAGGACAGTAATTCCTCATCTCAAATATCATCAGAGGTTTTTTAATTAAAACACGACAGTTGACATCACAGGAGAGGTTTTACTGGCACATGCTGTATGTATAGAAGCAGCACCTAATTGAACTCTGACTGCCTTTAAAAAGTGAAAAACAATTACAGTTTCATGAATTCAAGAGTCACCACCTAAAATGAACATGTGGTTTTTACTCTTCTCAACAATCTATTTTAAATAATGGTGTCCTGATAGTGAAAGTATCTGGATACAGAGAAGGAAAGTCGAGCAGGCTTTTTTAATGGAAGGTTTTGTCTCTCAGACTTCCTGAAGTTCCTTAATAGGATGAAGAACATTTGCATAAGTGAGATCTGGTAAATACACAGAATCACAGAATCAGTTAGGTTGGAAAAGATCTCTGAGATCATCAAGTCCAACCTACGACCAATCACCACCATGTCAACTAGACCATGGCACTAAGTGCCATGTCCAGTCTTAAACTTCTCCAGGGAGGGTGACTCCACCACCTCCCTGGGCAGCTCATTCCATTGTCTAATCATCCCTTCTGTGGAGAAATTCTTTCTGATGTCCAACCTGTACCTCCCCTGGTCAACCCGCCTAGGCATTCAAAAGCCTTTAACAAGGTCACCTGCTTCTGAAGCTAAGCAAACATTAAGTCCTCAGAAAGGCCAGGCACAAACTGCAAAAATGATGGGGAAGGAAACACAGGATGACATGGTCACTTTTCAACAACTGTTCTCTGTTGTTTATCCAACACATTCAAAACCATGAAGTGATTTTAATAAGATGGCAAAGTCTGCAGTTGATAGGACATAACATCACAAACCAGCATGAGCTATGAAGAATATCTCAGTTACTGGTCAACAAAATGACAGATGTAGGTAAATGCAGAAAAGCTGGAGTACATAGAAAAAAAATTCAAAATTCATCTTCAAAATTATAAGCTTCAAATATTTCTCCTTAGGAAATATGTTGTAGGAATTGGGAAAAAAATGCAATTAGTATGGATACACTCAAATCACACAGAAGAATGTGAAACTACTTTCCACACAACACAGAAGTTCTTACAGTATCAAAGGGTTCAAAAGGGATTAGACACGTTCTAGAACACAAACTCACTAAGAATTGGAAAGTACACAGCAACAGCTCAGGGAATTCCCAGGGTGCAATCTTAGGGCAAATATTGTTATGTTCCTCTGTTTTATTATTCTGGCAATGGCTCATGGAGGAGACAGGAGAGAAGGGTTGTTAGAACTCCAGTATACCCAACAGTGGTCACATTAAAATCCTGTTACTTTGTCAGGTGATAAACCAGCAAAATAAACAGCTTAAATTAAACCAAGTAGGTCCTTTGTCTTTTAGAGCTACTAAATATATGAATTAACTAAACCCAAAGCATGGAATGTATTAGACCAACGTGCACTTTTTAAGCAAGGAACAAATCTGTCACTGTCTTGTAGTTTAACATTAACTAACTTGTCTCCGCTGTTTTAGTTTTGTCAACTTTCCAGTATCGGATTTATGGCAGCATACGGACTTTCATCCTCAGAGAGCACCTTTGTGCTCTTCATCCTCAGAAGCATTTGTCCTTCAAGTAGCTGATATTCTGGAAAGTAGCAAATGGGGGTACTACATGACCTGTACATTGACCACAGAACCCAAAATATACGAGTCAGAAGTGAAAAAAGTCCAGACCAAATTTTCAGTAAGGGCTTAATTTATTGATTTGCTACAGGCCATGTTACCACTCCAGTCAACTCTGAGGTCAGTGAACTGCTCTACTGCAGTTTTTCTGGTTGGAATAACGCTCATGTACCATCTAACACTATATACATGTTGATCCACTGTAAATTGCCTAACGATCTGAACAAGCACAGGAAGAATTTGTCATGAACCTTCTTTTTCCTACTGGTATAGATCTAGACTGAAGCCATATACTAAAAAACAACTCTGATTCATAAAACAACGACAGTACTTTTGGGTAGAGAGAAACAGAGGCTTTAGGTTTTGAGTTTGGTTTTTTGAGTTGTTTTCCTTTTTCTTCTTGAAAATGGATTAAATGCAGAGGATTTTGTAGGTCCTTCCTATCTGTGAAAGAGACACAGGAAGGATTTCAGTTTTCATCTGGGTTATGTTGCTTATTGTGGTCCCTATATTTGGCAGTGGGCAGTTGCCCCAGATATGTGGAATAAAATCAGAATGGCCTGGGTTGGAAGGGACCTCAAAGATCATCTAGTTCCAACCCACCTGTCATAGGCAGGGCCACCTTTCAATAGACCAGGTTGCTCAGAGCTCCATCCAACCCGGCCTTAAACACTTCCAGGGATGAGGCATCCACAACTGCCCTGGGCAACCTGTTCCAGTAAAGAATTTCTTCATAATATCTAATCTAAACCTACACTCTTTCCAGCTGAACCCATTCCCCCTTGCCCTGTGCTCTTGTAAAAAGTCCCTCTCCAGATTTCTTGTCAGCTCCTTCAGGTACTGCAAGGTCACAATTAAGTCACCCCAAAGCCTTCTCTTTTCCAGGCTGAACAATCCCAATTCTCTTAGCCTTTCCTCAGAGGAGAGGTGCTCCATCCCTCTAATCATCTTTGTAGCCCTCCTCTGGACTTGTTCCAACAGGTCCATGTCCTTCCTGTGCTGGGGACCCCAGAGATGGATGCAGCACTCCAGGAGGTCTCACCAGAGCAGAGGGGCAGAATCCCCTCCCTTGACCTGCTGCCCACTGCTTTTGCTGCAGCCCAGGACACAGGTGGTTTCTGGGCTCCAAGTGTGCATTGCCAGCTCACGTCCAGCCTCTCACCCATCAGCACTTCCAAGTCCTTCTCTCCAGGGCCACTCTCGATCTGTTCATCCCCCAGCCTCTATTTGTGCTTGGGATTGCCCCAACCCAGGTGCAGCACCTTGCACTTGGTCTTGTTAAACTGCATGAGATCACCATGCGCCCACTTGTCCATGTCCCTCTGGATGGCATCCCATCCTTTAGGTGTGTCAACAGCACCACTTACCTCGGTGTCACCTGCGAATTTGCTGAGGGTGCACTCGATCTCCTTGTCTATGCCATTAATGAAGATATTAAATAGCATGAGAAACAGGAAAATAGAGCATGGAATACACTAAAGAAGAGAGACATAAAATCAGAAATGAGAAGAAAAAGAGGCACTATACCAGACAGGCAACACTGTGTAAAATACAGGAAAAAACAAAAGAGCTGCCACAGCTAGTAAAAGAAAATATCCAAAATGTGAAAGCCTACTCAGCAACAGGCAGGGAGGGCACAGAACCACTGGCTCATGATTTAGTATCTATCAACTTTTGTTGAACGCTTCTACTGGTATTTGTTAAACATGTTATTTAATGTATAGCTTACAACGCACCTAATACAACAAAGTGAAGTTTGACAAAGCCTTGGCTTTGTCCCTCAGTAAGGAGGGACTGAATTCTGACTCCACTGGCACCTACGTCAGGCTGCCCTGCCACACATGAAGCACAGCACTGAGAGACAGAGAAACTTTTAACACTTGAGTAAATGCAGAGCAAAACTGCTACTGCTTTTTATACATCCCAAGACCTTGGTGGAATTATTTTTGTCAATGTTTTTCAAAATACCACAAGTTCACATTTCTAAAAATTGGATGCAGAAAAATATTTTCACTCTGACACACACTTTTTGAAACTGAGTCAAGTGGACACAAGACTTTTTCCCACACTTTGTAAGTCACGGCCATTGCAAGCTAGAGAGGCAAATTAGAAATGGAACATCACAAAACAAAAAATACTCTTAAACTGTCATGTTTAAATGTTCCCTCACTGCCTTAAATTTCTTCAAAAACGTGTGAAGGTACAACTCTATATTATGAATGACTCAACTGACCTCTGAGCACCTGCAAAAAGGCAACAGACTTGTCCTTCTCTGCCTGCCCCTCAGTCGCATCTGAGTTGTGCAAAAAATGGCTTGACTGACCAGCTTCACCTCCTGCCTGTGATCAGTTTGGATCTCAACTGTACTTCATCCTCGCTAACCCCCCCCAAAAAATTTCCTGCTACTTTTTCTGTAATATTGCCGCAAAATTTGGCACCACACGGCCTCCTTATATAAAAGGAGAATTAATTTCACTTTGATGTTTGTACTTTGTCCTAGCAACATGAAACACACAGAATTTGATTATATAATCTCTAGATATGAGGGAGGGATTTGGAGGCTTGCCTGAAAATCTGCCACTTTTGATGCATTCAAAAGCTCGACAGCATGTTTTTCCAAAGTACACATCCATGTAGCTGAAATCACAATTGAGTTCCTTCACCCTACATCACCAAAAAAATTACAAAAAAAAGAAAACAAAGCCACAAAGGCAAGAGGGTAAAATAAAAAAAAAATTAAATCAGCAAGACATCTATGCAATAACCTGGGCTTGGTCCTGCCATAAATGAGGAGAACTCCAAATAAGTTAATAGATTTACACCAATTTATACAATCCAATAACTTCAGTGGTTTCAGTCCAAATACCAGCAGATCAGTCACTGTAAAATACAGTCGCCAGAACTGACATTGACGTCACTGTTGTTGGCAGCTTTTTCTGAGAATCTGTGGCCTGGCTGAACTTTGGCCTTTTTTCAATAAATGCTCAGGCATGTAACACATCGGTGGTTCCAGTGACAGCAGTGTTAGACAGGTCTTCCCTGTTCCCTTTACACTCTTCAGTGACTTGGTCTTACAGCAACTGGAAGTCTTCCAGTTATCAATGAAGTCAGCCTGGTTTCATTTACAGGCTAGGATTTTCAAAAACACCACAGAAAAAGTTTTAACATTCACTTTTGCAACGCTAAGAAAAGTTCCAATTATTCTATTTGAAGATTCACAGAACTGAAGAAAAGCACAGAAAAGAGACAAGGTTCAACTAGACATATTTTTACAGCACAAGTACTAGTGAGCTGAATCTAGCTGAAACGTATCAGCCTTTGAAAAATCATTAGCATCATCTTTGTTTTCTCTTTTTCAACCTTTAAAACTTGATGCTGTCTCTGATCTGTCTGACTTCAAAAGCAGAAAATTATTTGTCCTCAATATGATTATACCTGCATACTGAAAAACACTTTATGAATGTTTTAATTCTTGATGTTTGAAACCTCCACAACTGGACACCAATTTGCTTCCATATAAATAACTGGAAAACTGCTGGTCTATTCCTCGAATCTTTTTGAGATCTTAGTCACTTTTCACCAACACAGACAAGAAATCCCTTAAATTACTTTGATTAACTGAATATGAAAACATATTCTGAAAGTTCACAGTAATTCATTTCCTCAAAATACTAGGATGACTGAAGAAAGAGAAACAATTTTTAAGATATCCATGTCAAAAGTCTGCCATGTGCCTCATGCCTTCACTTTGGGTACATACCTCGTGTTCCATACCTCTAGGCCATCACCTACCAGTACTCCAGGTACTGTCTTTTCTTCAGCACAATAACAGGAAAGTTGTCACTGCAGTTGAGTCAAAAGGCTGGGAGTCCCAAGATTCAACCCAAGATTCAGGTAAGTCTTCAACTCTGTCAGGGATTCCTAACATTGGTGTATCGATTGCTGACACTTTCAGAAGAGCAGCTGTTTCTTGCTGTAAGTTTGCCACACAGCACCTCAAGGCTCATGCAGCACTCTGTAAGAGACTGTCTGCACTAAAGCAGCACAAGTTCATTTCAAATCAGTAGTTCTGTGTATTCAGAGGAATAGTTCACACAGAGCTTATGAAAACTTTCAGATTTTCAGAAGTTCCTATTAAGAAAGCTGCCCTATCCTGGCATGCCTTTATCCTTTCTGAACAGGACTTTAGTATGCACCCAGCAAAATAAGATGATTGACTTAAACTAAATATTTGAAGAACTAATGAGAATGGTTGAAAAAGCTACTTTTCTTAGCTCAGAAAATGAGTCTCGGAACTGGAAGACACCCAATGAGCCAAGAGGACAGAGCTGACACAGGCAGGTTTGAGATGGGAAAGGAGTGAATATGAGTGCTCTTACAAAAGAATCCTGGATCCTCCTCCTGAGCCAAAGCAGAGTTCCAGAAGGGGAAAGAGACCAGAAGGCATAGACTTTTGCCTAATCTGTGCATAATTTATACTACTGAGTAAAGAGCAATGATGTCTTAAAATAGTTCAAAAGTGACACATGACATGCATCTATACATGCAGTGGGTGTCCCAGAAAACCAACATGGATGGAGATCTGGGACACTGTCATGTTTAGGTCCCCAAATACCCTGGAAGTTAAGACAGATCTGAGAGTTGAAGGCAGTCAGGATGTTGCCCTGTCCATTTTGTGACAGGGTGACAATAACCCTAAAACCAAGAAATCTTTCAGATGTCCCAAGAAAGAACACAAAGGCGTCCTGAGATACAGAAAGCATAGCACATGTCCCAGCACTGCTGAAATCCTGAAACTGGGAGCAGGCTGAGGAGTGTTCAAGTAGATTGGTGTCAGTTCCACCGATCTGACCAGTCAGATCAACTCTGGAAAAGACAGGATACTACAAATGAGAATTCCTGCACTTCTACCATGAGGTGAATCCATCATCTCATGAGCAAGTTTCCACTTTTTAACACTGCAAACAGCAAGCATGCAAAGAGCTACTCTTGAGGTTTAGGCAACTATACAGGCAGACCATGTTGGCCTACTCCCGTTTTTTTAAACCTGTGAGACCAGAACACAGCACAAAACTGTTAAGTACTTTCCTCAAAATCGAACAGGCTTTTCCTTCTGTTAAGCCATAAGCTATTTTTTTTCACTTTTGTTCCAAGTTTGTCACATTAGTGTCAGAAGAATCATATTTTTACAGAGGGTATCCTTTCCAAATACCATTTTGTTCACTTCTAACTCCTAGGTGACCAAAACAAACATGCTAGCCAAGACAAGACAAGCTGGTCTCAAAGCAGCTGTAAGAAATTTCTGCTGAAATGCTTTTTTTCACAAGTAAATTTTCCTCATTATTATTAACTGTCATAAGAAAATCTGTCTCTCTGCTCTCCCTCCCACTTCTCATCACTAGAAAAATTTCATATCCATTCTGTAACAAATTAGTATGTCTCCAACTGTCATAGGGTAACACATACACAAAAGGGGTATATGTTCCCTTCAATCCACCCTAAAATTGTTCTCTTCAATCCACCACAGAAAGCAATAAGCAATTAAAAAAAAAAAAAAAAGAAGAATCATTAGAACAGAGTAGGAGTTTTCAAAACATCTTTATTTGCCTCCCTTTCTTTTATCAACATCAATTTTTCATATTGGATTTCTCAGATTAAAAAAACACACCACCAACAGCATTCTTAAAGCCACCTTCATATTCCCTGAAATGAAAAAAAGCACATGAACACAAGTATTTGCCAGCTAGGTATAACCTCTGTAGTATTTACAGACAGATGGCTGTTTGCATATTAATTTTCCTTAAGACATGTGCTTTTCTGTTGAACAAAACTCTCAACAGAAGTTTTAAAAACTTACAAATGAACACATCAGCAAATGAAGTACAGAGGCCATTAGGCAGTCAATATTGTCAATTTATCTATAGGACACTTAACAGTAATCCAGGCTGTACTAGTCTTTACTGTACTCACAGAATCTAACCTGTCTCTCATTTGCTCACTTAATTTCTAATTTCCACACTGGCAACTCCAAGCTTCAATTATCTTCTATTCATAAAGGGAAGAACAGTAAGGGCCTAAGAAATGATAGACCACCACACAGAGAAGGGAATTCCACCACATCAGTTATCTCAAGCCTTCATTATTTGTAGGCAGATGAAGCTACATACAGTTTATTGCTAAAGATCCTTTATTAAATCTAAATTAAAAGAAGATCCTATCGTGCCATTATTATTTGATCTCTATCCAGGCCAAAAGTAGAGCTTGAAGTAGAGCTTGCTATGCAATACCTTCTTTCTAGTTCACTCCAAAATCTCCTGCAAATATTTACATTCTCAACACTGCTGGTGAAGCCTGGTGTCGACTCAACTGCTATCTCCCATTTAAGGGTCTGCTCTGTTCTCTTGAGGAGATTATTAGACTCTTAATTAAGACATTTGTATATACAAATTATTTTGGGAACTAGAAATATTATTACACTGTTGGAAAAATTAACTCTTCTGCTCTCAGTAGCGTAGAACTGAACTTTGCGACACGTTTTGGGTAAGTTACCCTTCAAACTGGACTCCATTATTACTTAGTCTTCAATAAAGCAAACAAAAATTAAAATCCAAATCATCAAAAGTAACTGCTTCTACCACCAATATAATAATTCCTCATCTCAAAGTACAACTAAATTTGTCTAACTAGTAGCAGCTGATGATCATCCATCACTTACTTAACCATTCTCCCCTCTTATGTATGTCCCATTCCATCCAAGCATGTGCTTTAGTGCATCCTTTCACAATAACTTCCAATGCTGCCAGCCTTTGAATGTTCCTCTGATCACATCTTACTGGTTAATAAAACATTTGGAGAATGTCTCTCTAAATACTGTCTAGACCACAACAGGCTACAAAAGTTTTGCCAGAAGTTTCCACTCTCTTTACTGAAAAGTGGAATATGTGCACTTTAGAAGTTCCCAGGCCTCAACTTCAGACATCATTGTACAGGTGAAAAACCTAAGAAAAATAAATCAGCTAACAGTTAACAAGTTGGTATAAAATACATTTTTCAAGAGGGTGCCAAACAACAGTAGATGACTGTATGTGGAACAAATTCAGTGTACTTTACACTAGCAGCTACATCCTGAAGGTTTCTACAAGAATTTCTACTCAACTGCTGCCTGTGGAGAAGCACTCATGGCTCTGCAGAAGGGCTGCTTGCAAGATGTGAGCCTGCAGCTCAAGCCCTCACAAAAACCTCCTGCAGACAAAAGATCCATGATCCTTCTACAAATTCAAGTGAGGTGCAAATGAGAAAAAAAGGGAAAATAACAGAAAGGAAAAAAGTCTAAGCAAAACATAAAAATGTTACTGTCCAGTTCTAGATAGAAGTCTCGAAGCCCAGCTGTTAATACAGCTCTAATGCCAAGGATTGGTGCTTAGTGAGAACAAATTTCACACTTCTGTTTCCAAAAGTCTGTGAATAATATTATCCTACAGTCTCCTCTGACTGCCAAAGGTTTATTCCGCAATAAACTCCTGTGTTACTGTTCCCAGTCAAAGCTGAGGCAGAAATCAAGGCAAGATGAATGGGAGGGGAAGTGAGGGTCAAAGGAAGGTATTTTAATTAAGTCATTTCCCTCACGCAAACCGCCCCTTCCTCTGCGATGCGTGACTTTTGGTTTGGGTGGTCAGTAACAGGAATGGAGTGGCCCAAAAAGAAATCTTTACTGCCTCAAGTTCTTGAATACTTGGTGCAAACTCATATGCCAGCCTATGTGTGGTATGAAAAAAACCCTAGTCATTAAATAACTTGGGAGTTTTGTCTGTCGGCTTAGATATCGGGGTGTTTGCTTAATTTTTCCCTTATATTTTCAACCAATGCTTTAAGAAGCTTCAACTGATGCAAGTTGCTGGCCAAACATTTAACCAGCTTCTGTCAGTAATGGCTTCTTCTCCAAGTGCAGAACCTATTTTCCAAAATATAACTGAGTTAGGAAGTCAAATTCAATTTGAAAAAAGGAAAGCCTGCCTACTCTATGAATAAAACCAGTAGAGATCAAATCATTAGTTTTAAATTTCAGAAGGATAAAGGGTCTAGAAACCATACAGGAATAGTTGCTAGATATTCCTCCTTAATTAGTTAAAGAAATACATCAATACTTTCCCTCTACTGACATTCTTAGCATATGGGTTACTTTATCCCCTAAGACAACTTTAACTAGCTTTGTGCATTTCTTTTAAATCCTAAGTTCCTTTCAAATAGAGCTTGAAATACGTGACATTTAAAAGTGAGTTACGTGTTAGCACCGTTTCAAGTATATATTTTTATTTTTATCAAGCACAACTATCACTACAGACACCTTTGAAAGCACGAAATATCACTAGAAGTTATCCTCGCTATACATCAGACAGCTTATCATTCTGAAGCATATATTTGAAGCATATATATTTGGGGGACCTTATTATCATGTAAATAAAAAAATATCATTTAGCATTTTCTAGCAGAAATATAAAGATTAACCTACTTATAGTTTTATCTTTCATTGAATATAGTTGCTTATCTAAGCTGTAGATCTTTATTCTCTGGTCAACAAAAAAAAATACTATATAAAAGAGATTCAACCTCTTCTATAGTTGCTTCTGGAATAGACATTTTGCTGACAAACTGCTCCAAAATCAAGTTTCTATTAATAAGCAGTTGAAAATATAAAGTAAAACTTGCCATTTAGAATCTCATTTCTTGTTCTGCACCTTTGAATTACTACACAGTTAAATTCCTTGTTATGTACCAAATTAACTGGCACCCTACTATCATTCTGCCACTGGCTGGAGAACACCTGTTGGTTTTGAGCTGCAGTGATCATTGACACGAATGATTACATCAGTAGACTGGCAAACAGATCGAGTTTTAAATCACAAAAACGTATGCTGTGGCTTTATGATTTCAAAGGGAGTCATCACCAACCATTAGTGAAAGTGAATAGGAATATCATGCTCTCCCTATTTCCAGCTTTGATACCTCGATCTGTTTTCACTTTTTCCTTGCCAAAATGTTTTAGACACTTTAGGTGTTTGTGAAAGACGTTCCTTCTCCTTGGTTTTTTTGGTTTTGTTTTTTTTTTTGTTTTTTTGTTTGTTTGTTTGTTTGTTTGTTTAACAGGACTATCCTCAGATCTTGGAGTTACTTCAGGAAGCTTTTTAATTAAAAATTACACAGTCCTCCTGTAAGTGCTCTCTTTTTCATCTTGCTTTAATTCCCACAAGTCTAGCTTCCCCCAAAGACAGCTCAAGAGCAAAATTATGACAAGTGCCTGCAATGTACAGAAACATCAGGAGGAACAAAATTAACAGGGAGTAGAAATTGACTGGAGCATGTGAAGAAAAAGGAAAAAAAGAGGTTCATTTGTACCTCTCATCAGGCATTTCTCTAATAACTGATTTTTAGCATCACCCTTATAGGTGGTAATTGGCTGCAGTGACTGAAAAAGCAAATGAAAAAATATCATCCATCCTCCTGATGCAATTAAAAGCCTTGCTCTTGGCCTACTCACTACTAGGTCAAACAGCAACAGAAAGATAAAAATACTCCCTATGGGACAGGGCATTGGAATACTCCTGAGTCATCCTTTCAGTTCTGCCAGTGACTCTCACTACCTGTAAGCATTTCCATGCATCTTCTCAGTGCCATGAAAACTAAAACTTCCCTTTTTTTTTCTGCGAAGGCTGAGAAAATCTTGCATCATGCAGTTCTGCTTCTAATAAAATGCAAATTTGGAATCTGGAATGCAAATTCAAAGAAAACAGTATTTCACCAAATCTCACCTTCCCTCCCTCCCATTTTACACAGTGGAAGACAGCAAATGGTGCACCTCAGAAAATAAACCAGAGGACCAAGGCAGTAGAACTTACAGGTAACTTATCCACTGGGACAGTCAGCCACTGAGGAAAGGGGTAAACCTGAAAGTTCATTATCATTCCCTCCTATTATTTACATTCTTCCTCAATCTTTTTTTATATGATATGGTGATAGATAGCTATAACAAAGCTGATTTAACCTAATTATTTTTAATATTACAAGAATCAAAAATGTTGAAGATGCTAATAAAAAAATCAGCTATGAGAAAAACGAGAGGAAAAAGTATGATAAATTGCCACTCTAATGGACATAGCATCCCAAATCTTTGTTCGCGAAGCCTAGCCATGAGAAAATGGAAAAGGACATAGCATAAAAAAACACAATATGATTTCACTTTCTTATAGTAGGGTTGTTTGTTTTTAAGAAAAAGAGAGAACAAAGAACCTTTGGCCACCAGAAAAAAAAATTACACTACTGAACAATTTCAGCACTCAGTCATTCTACACTTATAAAGATTTGACTGATTAGCTGGAAGATCAAAAAGACTAAAAGCACTTCAGGGAAAACAGTTACAAACCAGATTTCAGAAAAATTACAAATCAGGCATTCAAAGATATACTGGATCTTATTTCCCACAATCATCCCTTTCTGGATCTTGAATGTATATAAATAGAAACCTTTCACCAAGAGGTTTATTATATTTCATTTTGAAATAGCAGGAAGTCTGACACTTCAGACAATGAAGGACTTCACATGTACGTATTCTTCATGAATAATTAATAAACAGTCAGTCAGCTGGTTTGGCTGCTTTAAAAGCAGCTTGGTTCTTTTGTTTCTTTTAGCTGCTACCCTCCTACTTGCAACTGTAAGGCAGGCAGCAACACTTTTTCCTTCCTGCCAAACCAGGAAAATACTCCTCAAATACATAGGCTGAAACAACTTTCTAGATTACACAGAGATACAAAATGTCACTATTCTCTCTGTAATTTTTAACTCCATAAGAGAGTTAAAGTTTAACAGCTTGACTTAAAAATATTTTTAATAACAACTCACAATTTATTTTTGTTTGTTCTCCTTATTGCTAAAATAGTTTAAGGCGATGTAAACTGTTAATTAATATTAAGACTAATTTTAATACTTAAGTTGCTTAACATAGATTAGGGCAAACTGTATTTTTTTGTGTTCCATAGTAAAGTAAGTAAATGTTACTGGTAGAGAACATCAGACTCGACCAAACCATACCCACTTGTTCCAAAAGGTGTAATGCAATATAAAGTTCTGTTCTGAAATGAGAGATACAGTTGACAGCCTATGGGAAATCCTTAATTTTTCTTTCCTACATTTTTAGAGAGAGAGAGAACCTGGTTCCTTTTTGCCTTTAGAAGCAGAAATACCTACAGTATTATCTGAGAGTTCTCCATATATATTCTGTATTCATTTTGAGGAAGTACTAGTAGACTACACCAGTATCACTTTCACCAGTTTAAAAAAAAAAAAAAAAAAAAGTAAGCTTGTCTGTCATTTTATACAGCCTGTAAGGGTCATTTCACAGTCACATTTAATATCTGCTACTGTAACAAAATTTCAAATACCATTTATCCTAATGCATGACATAATCACTACATTGACATATTTTCTATTTAAACTAAATGAATGCAGCACACCACTCAGGCAGATGGAATACTTTGAATGCTAATAACATTTACAGTTATGAATGTTATGCTGGAAAGGTAAGCCTCACGCTACAAGACATTAATCAGGAGAGCGTTCCTCTTGATTTGTCAGATATTCTAGCAAGAAGACCATTTATTTATTTTGTTCTGAACCCTGAAGTACTAAGCAGATGCTGCAAGAGTTCCCAAGCTGGCAGACCAATGGTATGATGCAGTACAGCAAATTTTGCTCACAAACATGGCAGTCAGGGGGCCAGTGACACACTAATGAAGCCACAGGACAACCCCAAAAATCACACCATGTGTCTGAGAACGTTGTCCAAACCCTCTTGAACTCTGGCAGGCTTGGTGCTGTGATCACTTCCCTGGGGAGCCTGTTACAGTGCCCAACCACCCTCTTCAAAAGGGTGAAGAATCTTTTCCTAATAACCAACCTAAACCTCCCCTGACACAGCTTCATGCCATTCCCTTGAGTCCTATCACTGGTCACCAAAATGAAGAGATTGGTGCCTGCCTCTGAACTTCGCCATGAACTACCTCTCTAAACTTGTCCTCATGTGGTTCTTCTATGTGTTTGCATAACAAAACACGTGGCACAACAGGTTCCTCTGTCTGAGGAGAATGAAGAAAATCTAAGGTGATGGGATTAAAAGTAATTGGTGTGTGAAACTACAAGTGAAAGATGTTAAGTATGTATCACAGAATCACACAAAGCCACAGAAACAATTAGGTTGGAAAAGACCTCTGAGATCTTTGAATCTAACCTCTGACCGAACACCACCATGTCAACTAGACCACGGGCCAAGTGCCACATCCAGTCTTTCCTTAAACACCTCCAGGGACAGTGTCTCCACCACCTCCCTGGGCAGCCCATTCCAATGTCTAATCACTCTTTCTGTGAAAAAGTTCTCCCTAATGCCCAACCTGAGCTTTCCCTGGCACAGCTTGAGACTATGTCCTCTCAATCCTGTCTCTAGTTGCCTGGGACAAGAGGCCATCTCCCACCTTGCTACAACCTCCCCTCAAGTGATTGTAGAGAGGGGTAAGGTCACCCCTGGGCTGCCTCTTCTTCAGGCTAAACAACCCCAGCTCCCTCAGCCCCTCCTCCTAGAACCTTTAGACTGGGACTCTCTAGACCCTTTACCAGCTTTGTTGTCCTTCTCTGGAATCGTTACAGCACCTCAATGCCTTTCCTGAATCCAGGGGCCCAGAATTGGGCACAGGTCTCAAGGTGCAACCAATTTCTATTATCCTGAAATATCCTGAATCATTACCCTAAATATTACAATCTAAATTATTACCCTAAATATCCTGATATCTCCTATTTGTTGGAATAAGGAAACTTTCATCACTAATTCAACTGAAGGTACAGCCTCACAACTGAAATAAATACACAAGGTAATGTTTATGTATGAATATTTTATTGTACTGTATTCTGAAAAATTTATATTTGGCTAGGCTAGTAGTCTCCCCCACACTCCCAGCTGATCACCTTATGTTTCCAATATGTACACTTTGACCTATTACTTAAAACTTTTGAAAGCTTTAGAAAAAGTGTTCAGAAACCTTACAGCACAGTTCTCAGACTTTGCCAAGTTCAGCCAAAGTAGTCTGGTCTGTGTGCAACCTTTTATCAGGCCTCCTTCATTTTGACAACCTTTAATCACCCCAAGTACACACTTGCAAGTTCCTCGTACTCTGCACGTCTGGACTTGAGAGAGTTAGTTAACTGGTGGGACTCAATGATCTTAGAGGTCTTTTCCAACCTAAATGATTCTGTAATTCTATGTCCGATTATTCCTGATCAAAAGACTGCCAGAGTAATCAAGAGTTGCAACTCTCAACCAAGAACAGTAGCTTTGCAAAGAATATGAACCACTACATAATGCTCAGAACCTGTAAACTGACTTCCTGGGCACTTAAAAATGAGACCAAATTAGCAGGCCTTTCCAAAATTACTCTGTATATCAACTCATCATCTGCAGTATAAGAATAAACCTCATAAAACTCCTGGAAGACTAGAAAAAACGTTTGTGTCCATAAGCACTACTGCGTAACTTACCTCAGAACAAGATTTGATTAGTAGCAGATCTGGGCCCACAAAGTGACAAACAGATAAGATGCTGAAAAACAGTCCATTAGGTGACAATCCTACTGAGTAAGGCACAAAAGTGTCCATGGTTCTGGAATGTGCATAACAAGAGGGGAATGGCAAGATGAATTAAGTTTGAAAGGCAGCTTTAACTCCTGAATTTTCTATTTTTCAAGTGTTCGATTTTCAGCCCTTAGTATTTTTTGAATGCATCATTTATAACACAATTCATATAGAGAATGCCCACTGCCCACCTGCTTCCTTTGCACAAAAAATTTAGAGGAACAGGAACTGTGCTTCACAGCTGGCCACCATATAATTTTAAAAGCAGGTTCTTCCTATTTGGTTTTGCAGCTAGGCAACTTCTTTTATTAAAGTCACCACCCGAAGTAAAAAACTCTTAGCCCAAAATGAAAATAAATAAATAAATGAATAAATCCCCACTGCATTATGAAAAAAATTGGTGCATATATTATTAGCAAATTAAAATAAAAATTAATAACACTGAATTTTTTAAAATACTCTGAATTTGAAATTTTTCATTACAGTTCAACCCTAAAAGAAGTTTTTAAATTTGATTTCACTAGATTATCTATTCATTGCCTCCAGAAGGCAAGAATTAGGAGAAAAATATATTTTTTTTTTATTGCCAGGTGCAATAATTGGAATTCAGGTATAGAACATCACAGCAAAAGCTACTTGACTGTCAGCCTCCCAAGCGTGCAATAAATGACAGTCCTTTTAAACAGCTGTGAATTATTTGTTTGTAAGTGATAAAACATACTTCGCTAATAAGTAACTACACAGACCCTTATTCTGAATAAACACTATATAAGTCACCTCTTAGTATCAGCTGAGATAGGCAAATGTTTATCCATTGTCATTTGGTCTGCAACTAAGAACAAAAACCATGAAGCTGTCAGAAAGTTTCTAATGCAGTATTTTCAAATCCATTAATATGTGCTTTTTACACTACTGTGTGTTTACCAAGTAAATAAAGTGGCTAAGCCATTAGTCTCATTAATCTCCAGATCTTGAGTTCTGTTCCACTTAAAATCATGCTTACCTACATAAAAAAGACAGTGGAAAAAACAGAGGAAAACTGGTCCAACTAATGAAGGTAATGTTCAGGACACAAAAATAAGCAGCCAAATTACAAATCTGTCTCTGACACAATATTAGTGCTTTCTGCACTAAGTGCTACATTTCACACCAGTAAGCTGCCCTTGAAGAGACAAATTTTTTCACTGTTTTTTAACTAGAAGGTATTTAACAGAAAATATTAGAAAAAGTCTAATTACATGGAAGCCTAAGCATTTGTATGAGAACCATTGCTCAAGCAGCAATTGTTTTCATCCACCTTGGCAACAGAGCAGGTACAGACACACAAAGAGGCTCTGGATTTGGGCAAAACAAACAGGGAGATGAGTGAAATATCTGCAGACAGAGTTTTCATTATTATTATTATTATGCTGCTAAATCCAGCTGCCAAAGAAAGACTTTCATCAAAAGTCAGGTCACTTGGCAAAGTATTTCTTGGCACACAGAGTACACTACATGCCCCAAAGGCCCAAGAAGTCTACCAAACTATGAAACAATGATTACAGGGTATTTATTTATATGCGCAACAATTTTCCTATGCATTCAACTACATTGGAACAGTTACCACGCATTAAAAAAAGAACAAAAGGGACAAAAAAGAGGAAAAAGAAGAGAAAAGGGGAAAAACAAACAAACAACACACAAAATATAGGTTTCAGTTGAGTAAAAAACTAAGTAGGAAAGTACTGAGAATCTTACTACCTAGGTTAGGAAATTTCAGCTATCTCTTTTCTAAATTGACACCTAAAGAAGTGTCATACTTGCTTATTTTTGCTATTTGCAAACAGAGTTTGCAGACAAAAGATGATGTCAGTGTCTTGGCTTGTAGATAAATATTAAAGCATAACACTATTTTTAGCTTACTTCCTAAGGAAATCAGGCATATGCAACTGTGCTAACACTCAGCCCTCTCTCCTACTATTTTTTGAACAAAACATGAATTTCAATAAATTTTGTTAAAGGCTAAGTATCTCAAAGCAACAACCTGCCTGTATATTTTGGGAAAGCTGGCAGGCTGGTGTAAGAAAGGCAGTATATCAAAGATCTTGTTGAAAGGAAGGAGGAACTGATGGTTCATCCCAAGGGGTGGTTACTGGCCAGCAACTTGCCCTTTGCAGCCCAGATACAGCACTTATGTCCTATCAAACACATAGGAAAATAGGAGGAAGATGGGGCACAGAAGCACAGCATAAAAGTAACAAGCATCTATGAAGAAAGAAAGAAAATAAAATTTAAAAAAGAGAGAGAGAAACTACATTAGACTTGCTGCTCAAGAAACACTACATATGGATCTGCATATAGTATGCTATGGTCTGTCTCGGCAGGAAGATTAGCTCAATTGTTAATGGGACTTATCCATCCCTGATTAAAATGATCCTAAGTGCTCCTCACAATCTTTAAAATATGCCCCCTGGCACTAATAATTTTATGATGAAGGCTAAATTATGTTCAGATCGAATTAAAAAAATTGAGGCAAATTGCATTAGGCTATTTAATACAAATGTTCATTCTGAACAGCAATTACATGTTTAGTCCCATATCCTGTAGGAACAAGGACATAAAGGTGATCTGTCTTAACAAAATCTTCAACTGCAATGAGAAGCAAAGACGGGAGATCTTAACTAGTGGCATCTGGTTTTCCTGTGTCGGTAGCTCTACTGCTGATAAGCACCATAAATTCCTCTTGTATCAACAACTACAATGTCACACCACCACCTGTCTCCTCCCATTAAACTGTTCTTGGTGCTGTGAATTTGGCATGTGAATTTTCCTTTACTTTTCAGGTGTTCTATTTTCCTCCACAACAAACTCTAATGTTACAGTAACATACAGCATTATCTATTTGTACATCTTCTCTTTCCCTGAATTTAGGTTTCCTGTTCTGTTGTCCTAGAGTTCAATTTTTTCCTTTCTAGATATATCCTTTTTCAAAGTTACATTATTTATCTTCTCCCTCTTTTGGATTTATTTTTCTTGCCCTAGGGTTTTGGTTTTTATGTTTACTACATTTGCTTTCCTCTTCATTAGTAGAAGAGAAACTGAAGAAAGACTGCTATGCAGGGAAAGTGTGCTCTAGCACAAAGCACCTAAAGGAGGGTTGTGGCCTAGAAAAATGGAAGACTCAAAGGGTTTGCATGAGGACAGTAAGAATTGCATGAGAACACAGAACATACTATAATACTAAATTCCATTCAAATATCACTAATTTTCCCC
Organism: Neopelma chrysocephalum; assembly: GCF_003984885.1. Classification (NCBI taxonomy): domain Eukaryota; kingdom Metazoa; phylum Chordata; class Aves; order Passeriformes; family Pipridae; genus Neopelma; species Neopelma chrysocephalum. Next base: position 3,121,923 of record NW_020897732.1, on the reverse strand, counting down.
CCAAAAAACAAAATCCCTTTGCTAGGCTCATACTCAACCCATCTTGCTAAATAAAGCCTAAATTATGGGTTAATCACCTCAGCCTCCCTGCACAGTTGACAGAGATGAATCCCAATATGTCTGTGTTATTCTGTGCACATTTGAACATGGAGATATGGAACAGAAATTGACTTAATTTGGAGAAGACTTACCTCAAAAAAACCAAACTAACACCAAAAAAATTCATCAACATGCAATTAAACCACTACATTCTTTTGGTGTGTTTGGAGAACAGCAAGAAGACAGCAAGTATATTTGTAAAAATGTGTTGAAAACTGAGATAGCGTGTGGCTGGAAATGGGATTTGCTCTCTAACCTTTCTATTCATATTGTTCTCTCTTACACAGGGTCTGCAGCTTCTGTTATCTCCCCCCATGCTCACTGCCCTTCAAATGGCTGAATTCCTCCCAGACAACTGGCAGCATCTCCACGTTTCTTCCCAGCAGGTCTGACTGATCCTTGCCTCCTCCGTCTCCGATTTCTCTAGCAAGCTCCCAGTCTTCCCACACTGCCTGCACCCTTACCATGGATACCTGGCAAGTTAGAACACACCCACACATGTATCTCTTTCACATGTTCTGCACTTTAACTCAAACAAAAGCACATAACTACATGTAAAAGAGACAGAAGGATGTTTCATTTCTAAAAGATGACAGCACACTGCATATCTGATATAATAACGTGTCTGTTATGCATATCTACTTTATATAATTCATATATCCCACACAAATGGAGACAGGCATCAAAATGACTATAAATTGATAATATAAATTTTATTATCGGTTTCCTGTCTTAGCAAGAACTTCACACAGATAATTCAGGAAACATTTCAGGTGCTTTTCCCCTCCCTACATATCTGAGTCTATGGATGGGAGCCACTATACACCATCAGATACACTCCTACTTACATCAAGACTTTCATCTTTTAGATACTAGCATTAAAAACTTCAGGAGAAAGTGAAAAAAAAGGCAGACAAAAGAGAGAAGAAATAAATAAAAGAGTAGGCAGATGCAGGTTTTCACCTCTAAAGGCATCACTCATGTTAAAAATTATGTCAAACAGCAAAGCACTAGAACTTTTTTCCTGTCTAAAACTTCGTCAGTTTTCAACTCACTGTTACTTTGTCACCTTATCAGAACCCTCACAATATTCTCAGCACTAAGTTAAGCAATAGTATTTCCCAGCGTTCTATATTCAAGATGCATGCACAAACATCAGGATAAATTAAGGGTGTTTATAACCACTGAATGAGCAGAACTAAATGGTTTTCTGAATGATAGGCACTTATGCAGAATACCTACCCACATTTCTAAGGCACTTATCACTGTAGGATGTTCTGACAAAAAACCTTTGTTCTATTTAAGTCTCCAAAGACTTCTTTTTTCAGTGCTAGAACACAATGAACAGAAGGTGGAAAAGAAATAAACTGCCACATAAATGTAGGCATAGAAAAATCCTGCAAGTCCCACATTTTGTTACTGATGTCTTCTTTGCTTTGGGCACAAATGACTGGTACAAACAAGACAGAGTCACAGGCACACAGCAAACAGCCTGTGAATTCATCAGGGGTACGTTCAAAAAGGCATGTACTCAACAACTGATTGCTTTGGGAAAGAAAACAGTACAGAGGGTTACACCTACAAGGGTTCTAAACTAATTGCAGGGCAAGCAACACTCAGCCCTGATTTACAACCGGCCTAGGTTTATTACAGAGCTCCAGAAACTGTCTCCTGTTCTGTACCACAGAAATATGCAGAATTAAAGCTTAGGCTTAGGCAGAATATTTCAGCTGTGTATTCTAATGCCAAAACCTTCAATAAGGAAAACAAACCAAGCAACATCAGTCTTGCAGAAGAGATGGCAAAAGGCTCATCCCCATGCTACACACCCATCATCCAGGCTTAACACGAGAGATTAAGCATTACACGTGCCACCCACAAACTCACAACTACTCAGTAATGTATTTGCTAGCTAAAAAAAATACATTTACAGGAGCTCATCAAACATCACTATAAAGACAGGAGAACAAACACCTTAGGTTTAAAGCTCTGCTTGGGACAGACCCTGTTATGCCTGATGAAATAACCACTGCAATACAGAAATATGTAGTTCAAATTTTATTTCTCTTAAAGGCTGCACTGATATTCCTCCAAATTACTAAAATGGGTCACAATACTTTTATTAGAAAGGTACACATCTTTGTAAGGTATTATTCATTATTAAATCAGGAGTTAAGTTTTTAAGAGATGTACGTAGATGTCACACAATTCTTTGTTACTTATAAAACCAGTAAAGGTTCTGCAGACTGAAATGGTTGCTCATCATTAAAAAGGGAGGCGAGAAAGACTCTCTGAACAAAACAGATGTGCATTTAAAAATAAATAACTCTAGGGATGACAGAGGCCCCTGTGTAACCTCATTAGGTGGGAATGAATTCAGGATTTACAATCTCTGCAAGGATATTTTCCACGATTTATTTTTAACAGACAGTTATGAATTTTTATCTCAGTGCAATGTAGTAATGGCTTTCTGTCTACAGAAGAGCAGCTAAAACAATGTTCAACACTCCATTAAAGAGGTAGGCTTCAGACCTGCAAAAGGATTTACTGCTTTAAAGCGTTTTTCATAGAATCATAGAATCAGCCAGGTTGGAAAGGACCTCTGAGATCATCAAGTCCAACACTTGATCCACTACCACCGTGGTTACTAGACCATGGCACTAAGTGCCACATCCCAGTCTCATCTTAAAAACCTCCAGGGATGGAGAATCCACCACTTCCCTGGGCAGCCCATTTCAATGCCTGATCACTCTCTCTGTAAAGAATTTCTTCCTAATGTCCAACCTAAACCTCCCCGGCACAGTTTAAGACCATGCCCTCGTGTCTTACTGAGAGCTGCCTGGGAGAAGAGACGGATGCCCACCTGGCTACAACCTCCTTTCAGGGAGTTATAGAGAGTGATGAGGTCTCCCCTGAGCCTCTTCTTCTCCAGGCTGAACAACCCCAGCTCCCTCAGCCTCTCCTCATAGGACTTGTGCCTATGAATCTCTCATATTGCTGGCCAAAGGACAGAAAAGTTTTGCATTATGCTGAGTATATGCAGCCATAAAAACTGAAGATTTACCTGCCATTCATTTCAAAACAACAAGTTCAAAAAAATACATCTACAAGCACATAAATGTCAACTGCATTTTTCCACTAAATAGGGCAGAACTTTGGCTATAAAGAAAACAAACCAACCACCAAATAAAATCCAGCCTTGAGAGATTTTCTTCTAATATAAGAAGAAATCTTTTGGTCTTACCCATTTAGAGGGAAATAAAGACTTGGCTTTCATTCCCATTCAATCCCAATTATTAGCTCTGTAGCAGCTGGTCAGCAGCCTGGATGAAACTAAACCATCCCCAGTAGCAGGACCACTGCTATGCCATATATACCACAAAAAGGCTGTTTACTCAGCCAAAGGGTTAAAATGGAGTGGCACAGGGAACTACAAGAATAAAGTATCCCTACAGAAGGGTTCACAGAAGTAGCCGTGAAACCAGCCCTCTAACTCAGGACAGTTCTGGACATCACTGAAAATCACTGAGTGGCTACTTTGAACTGTCACCCTGATACCAGGTCATTTACAGAGGTGTCAAGTGAGAGACAGTGCTGTCCAGCAGGTTTTCTCCTACACAGAGAGGTGGAATCCATCGTGGGAAAAAATGCAGAGCAAGCCCGACATGACCCTGGGACTGTGATGAAGAGCTGACAGCTCCAGAGTCCCTCTGCTATTTTTTCTCTAGAGGTATTCTTATGCACTTCATAACATACACCCAGAAGCCTGAGATCAGCCTTATTCTGCATTCTTCCTCCTGGGCTGTAAAAGGCTACGTCCAAAGTCGTGCCTGCTTATCAAGGGATTTTACATAACCGCCCTCGACAGGCACACGAACAGCATGTCAGCACACATGATGCCTTCCCAAACCAGCCCTCACTACTTGACCTCACCTGGACAGCACCACTGGTGGAAAACTGCAAAGAGAAAAACACCGGCTGGAAACCTCAGACCCAAATATCCCACAGCAGTTCAAGGCACTGTAAACCTGGACCTAGATCCAAGTTTATCCAGAACACACACTGCTCAGGAAATAAAGAAAACTAGAAATGTCACTGTATAACAGATTGTTGGCAAAGAAATTAAATGCATTAACAGCTTATCATGGTCAAATAAGGGAAGAGGAATGTCCCTTTCTTTCTCATGCCTAACAATGTGGTCTATAAACCAGAAACTTGTACTCCTACAAACACAGCCCATACACAAACCAAGGAAAAGGAGAAAGGGCTCACCACCAACACCACCACCTGAAGATGGGCGTATCCTGCCTATCCGCAGCTGGGAACTTGCACAAATAGGAGGTGAAAAGGGGGAAAAAGCAAGGAAAACCTTTCACAGGGCAGATGAAGGTCATAAGAGGAAAGGAAATGCTGGATAAAGGCAGTAGTCTACTTTAAGAAAATGAAAATGCAATGCTGTAAGCCAGTATCACTACTGTCATAAGTTTGGCTACTGTTGTAGTTTGCCTTGAACAGAACCCAAGGACATTTAATAAACTGATCAAAGTTCCCTAGTTTACCCAGTTCTGCAAGGATTTCCACCAGACACAGAATACTATTTGGCAGCATAAAATACATTTTTCAGCAATTTCAATTCAACTTTTTACCTTCCAGAGCAGCAGTTCAACATGCTAAGATTAAATAATGTCACCTCTCCACTGGGGGTGACAAAACACTTTAGTGACAGCTGTGTCCCATAAACAGAGCTAAAAACTAATCTCACAAAGTACTTCAAGAAGACTGTTACAACAAACACAGAAAAACAGAAGCCTTGAAAGTACGCACTTTGCAGACCATATTTAAAAAAAAAATCTATTAATACTTTTAGTTTGAACTGTTCTGACTTAATTCTTTCCATCATCTGTTACTACTTCACACGTCACCACTCTTTAATCTTTAGTTTTCCTTACAAAAACCAGGCTGCCTGCTCTCAGTGTTCACCAAGTAGCAAAAAGCATGAACAGGGGACATATTTACTGCCTCAGAGAGCTCATCTTTGGAGACTCAAGTCCTTTCTGAAGTTTGTTTTTTTTTAATCACTTCTATTGCTGCATTAAACAAAAGAAAACAACCTGGTTTTATCTCTGGTTTTAGTCCTTATACCAAGCTTCACATATATTTGAAATGCCAAATTTGTCATCTTTGGAGATTAACTACTGAACCACAAAACATGCTTTCTGTGAAGGTAAGAACCAATGTTACTCCAAATGCACACTGTGTATGTTGGCTGCTTAAAACAGAGCAAGACAACAACATCAACTATTATGTGAAACCCCTGAAAAATATCCCTAATGAGCTGAGTGCCTCTAAAGTTGAGCAAACCCAAATTTAATTAGCTCAGTTGTTTCATGATGTCAGAAAGGACTTTGTAAGTTTTTCAGCTGAAAATGGAATATATTTATCACAAATTAGATACTGAGTTTAAAAGAGAGGAAGGAAGCAGTTCCTACCAGATGCAAAAAGGGAGACCAAAAATTTTAAATAATTAAATGGACCTGTCTGGTCCCTTTGCACTACTTCAGCCATTACTTCAGCTGGCTTTGATTAGATCCATACTTACCAAAAAAAAGGCAAAACCAAAAGCAAACCTAACTTACATGATTCCATGCAGTTCATAGAGCAAGCACAAACTCCAAGGACAAGCCCTTGTTTCAGTGAGGCAAACTAAGGAAAAAGATCTATTACCCCACCAGCAATTCCTTTTGTTCTAGTTCTATCATTTTCCTTCCTAGGAGCAGAGGCATTCATTTTTTTTTAATATTTAATATACTTTAATATATTTTTAATATATTCCAACTTAAGTAGCACTGAAACTCTATATGTCTCTGCCACCTGAGAAGCACCATGACCCGTTCTACAAGACACCACAGCTTGCACAAACCAAACAGATCTTTGTCACAAATATATATTTAAGCTAATTTTCCTTTACCTAAAAGCATAAGAAGAAAAGCACCCTTGAACAGAAGAATAAGACACATGAAATACACGCCTGATTGGTTTTTAAACTGAGCCTTGCACAACTGAAATTACAAAATGCAACAAAAGAGAACAAAGACATTACAATACACCATTGTAGAGTTACAGCTGATAACAAGAAATCAAACAAATCCAACAGCAGAAATGTGGTGCTTTTTATGAATAATCTTCACGCAAAACCCAAGATTATTTTCTCAAAGAAATAAATGTAGATGAAAACATCTGGGGTATTGGTAGGAGAGATCAGTTTCCAGCTAAAATGGAGGTACATTACCAAAATGAAGGAGCAAATGGTAGCAATGGGAAATCTAAAGAAAAGCAGAGAAAGGCAGCACAGAAAAATTTGTTCAGCGGCACAATGTAGGAGAGTTTAAACATTTTATTACTAAAACCTAAAGAAGGAAAGACATGTACAGCTTCAAGATATACCAATTTCACCAGGAGAGGACAGGAACTGTTTCCCATTACCATTCTAATAACGGAAAAATGCCCAAGGGAAGCAAACCTGTAATGCAGCAGAAAGCAAACGTTTCAAGAAGTGTTTGTGGCACAGAGTCTACACCCACACTGCTCCCTCCAGCTGGCTCTGCTGAGCCTCATTCCACAGAGCAAGGAGCACCCAAGGAATAATGGAGAACACAAGACAGAAAGAACAGTCCACTCATACAGATACAAGGAAAAAGCAGCCAGGGGAAAAAAAAAAGACTAGAACACGGACACCCCTTCTCAAGCTGCTGGGAGATGTGAGCACAGATGGGCAATTGGAGACTGGTGTCCCAGTGGCTTTGTGCTGCCCTGAAGGAACCCTTCCATCTTGTGGTCTTCTGCTGCTGGAAATGACGATAAATACACTCCAAGACTTCAGAATAACAATGGCAAAAACACTGTGGGTGGTTTGATTGGGGTATTTTTTGTTTAAAAATTTTCAAATAACAAGAAACCTGAGTGTTTTGTCTCATTCTATCAGCACAGTCAGTTATTGTGTAGCTTCAGAATTGTGTAGCTTCTCCCTGAAGTTGAGTGCCTGCTGAAGCAGCACCCAAACGTGGCCCTTCTGGGAGGGTATCTCCCCCGGAAACACTTCTACAAGGAACCTACACTGAAGAGAAACATAGATACCACCTCTAGCACCCCAAATTCATAGTCTCAAGGCATAGCCTTTCCAATTCTATCTATACCACTTAATTAATTCTTCAAGAACACTCAGAAGATATGGGGACAAATAACAAAACAAGGGTAAAATAGATTAGCAGGTTTTTGTCACAGTCAAAGAACGAAGAGCAGCTATAAAAAGGGCACTGCTTGCACACAGCATTTTTCAAGTATTTATAGGAAACAGTTGTTGGAAACCCACAACAGGCACACCTCTCCCAGGAAAGGGGCTGGAGACCGAAAAGGAAACCAAAAACCCACACCCAAAACCCCAAAGTGCATTCATTACTGAAAATGACCACCACTCCTTCTCCCACCGCTGCCAAGGCCAGATGAACAAAGCAGTTTGTGCCAGCACACGCTGTCTCTAACACAAGGCATCACGTACACAGGGGTTCACAGGGATGCAAGATACACTCGCTACTGTACAGTCCAATTCTCTGTCTTTTTTTGAAAACTGAAGGACAGAAGTAAAGATTCGGGAAGCCCACGGAGTCCTCACACTTTTTTCTTTTTCTGTGAAACAAGACCTTACCCATAATCATTAAAGGACAGAAAACAACAGTTCACAGGAAAAATACTCAGGTTCAGGTAAGGTCAGGACCCTCCCAGGTCCATTTGGTCCCCTGGCAGTGCACTGACACCACCCAGCAACACTAAAGCCCAGCCACCACTAATGCACAAAAGCCAATGGGACTATCTACTCAGACCCCTACTTAATATATAAAGTATTTACTTATAGATGTTGGGTAACAAACACCTTTGTTTTGGGGAAAGCAATACTTCACAAAATGATTTAGTCAGGGAGAACTAAACTAAACATAAAATTAGAACATAGCTAGAAATAATTTAGCTGTCCGAAAAGGTGTTACGAAGAGAAAAAAACCTGAGGATTATTATTTTGATTGTTGCCACTGTAAATTATTATTTCTAAATATCAAGGATTATCTTGCTATTAAGTCAATTTTCTTTAGAGTAGCAGGTTCCATATCCAAATAAATACATGTTTCTAATCCTCAAGTCCTCATTCTTTCTTTAAAATAGTAATAATAATAACTACCCAATGAGAAAAGTGGGTTCAAGTAAGCCCCAGGATGCACAAGCAGCCCATTACAGGGTCTGCTTCACCTAGCATTAGATTTATTTTTGAACAAGAAGGAGGAAAGGAAGATTAGTTACCTGAATAACCCCTACAGAAGAGGAAAATAATCAGATTGCAGAATACAGAACTAAGGTGTGTCTCATAAAAACAAATATAATGTTTATATATTTACCTGCACTTTATGCTGAAGTACAGGAAGCCAGAACACCTTATCAGTTTGAAACACTGTTTAAAGATCTCATTGAAGACTTGTGGAAATATAATGGAAAACGTCGAATATTTCCATGAATCCCCCCGGCCTACAAGGTGGGATGCTGGCATATTTGGTTACCTCATGCTGATTTTTCTTCATAATTTATTTTAAAAGAAAAACAGCTTATTTAGGAGGAAGGCTTACTGAAGATTTTGTGTAACCCAGCTGAAATAGATAAATTTCCACATCAGGAGTACTTGGGTAGCTCAGTATTCTTGGAGGTCTAAGACAAATACAAAGGCAATATTTACAGACAGAGACTTTATCAGCAGATGTCAAGGTCCAACACAAAGCTGCTTTAAAAGGCTACAGCTCTTTGGCAGAGCAGGCAGGGCACCACAGCAGGATGCAAGTAACAACACTGTTGTGTACCATTACATCAGAAAGATTTCCACTAACTGTAATCTCTGTCTCTCTCTTTGGCCACTAACTATAAATAGTATCAACTCCAAAGCATTGGGAAACACAACATGCTAGAGTGGAACTTCTGCTAAAAGAAATCGATTCAACCAGAAGTCTGTATTTTGATATTGGTAAATAGTTTCTCAAGACATAAGATACAAAAGATGACACATTAATGCTGTGCACTCCAGCAGTTCAAATAATCTAAGCCTAAAGATGCAAGAAAGTATGAAGCTTCCTAGGGAAGTAAATACAGATTTTAGTTGCAAGACTAAAAAGCAGTAATAAGCAAGTAGTATCTGTTCACTTGGTCACGTTTTATAGTGGAGAAGCCTACTTCACTCATTTTCAAAATCAAGCTTCCACCTACACAAGCTTCTGCATTAAATCTAGGTTTAAGATGGTGGCCAATGAGGATTATATAAAAACTTGCTATGTAATTTGTTACTAGATACAATTTTTTACTAGACATAGAAGGAAGCATAGATTTAGTGCTGGGCTAAAAGTTCCAGTCACGCAACCTTAGAAGCCCATGGTACATCCACCCAAATCTCTAAACTGCTTCATTAATGGTGTTCTTGCCATGGCTAGTATTTTTCATCTGGGGAAAGGCTTGCAGAAGCTGGCAGTGATTGAGGGGAAGAGATCCCTACTGACACAGCGTGTAATTCCACAGCAATTTCAATCATGAAACTGCATTACAGAAATGGATAAATTACAATAATAAAAGCAGGTGTGACAGTAGGCAAGGAACTGTAAGAAATATTTCCTCCATCTAATAAAGAGTGCATCTAATATGCCATTGGATTTTTTTTTGCAAGTTTAATCGTGTTAGAAAGTATCTCACTGTGAAAGTATTTGTACCACATAAACTCTGCAAGCTAAATAAAAAAGTTACAGTTATTGAGTGAATTATTCAACAAGAGTCAGAGTGGCAGATTTACCAACCTCGAAAAGTAAAAATGTATTATATACCTACATTGCTAAATATTTTACAAAAAAAAAATCCAAGAACAAAAAATCTGCAGCAAATCATGAATACAGTAAGTGCACTTCTAATAAGAATATTGCTTTTGGAAGCAAAGAATTCGCCCCTGAACAAAAGGAAATTATCCTAAATGTCATCTAAGAACAAATTGCACACACACACACCAGCCCACAAGCCCTAAACTCCCAATAGCTTTGTCGGCACTTCACTGGACCAATCAACCTAAAAGCAAAAAATGCAACAATTAGTGTAGTGTCTTCTCAGACTTTGAAATCACATCCCACAGTATTTCCTGTACTACTAAAAGCACACAGTGATGCAGAAATTTGCAGGAGTTCATTTCCTCCTACAATGTGCCCAAACAATCTTGAAGACAACTCCTAATACTATATTTAAATTACAGAAGATGTATGTGGAGGGAAAGCTCAAGAGATGATGTCAGGAAGGAATCTTTAAAAAAAGGTAACACTAATTATGCTTCAAAATTATGACAAGCATCTCCCAAGAAAGTGGGAGCATATCAGTGCCTGAAAGATTTAACATCCTGAACTGGTGGAGAAGTTTGGGAAGAAAAACCCAACACCAAAACCGTTTTGTAAAAACACTAATGTTAGGCTGCATATCGTATAATCCGAAAACATGCAAAGGAGACAATTAGAGGTAATATTATTTTCTACAAAAGCCATTTTGATCTTTCATACTTTTAAATAAACTTCAGCCATTAGAGGCTGTCAACCATTTCTTATGTCAACTATTCTCCATGCAAATCACCCCATCTTTTAAAAAATTTGAAATTTCAGACCCTAAATTATTCCTAAAACAAATCCACAGTTTATAAGGGAGGAGAAAGAAAAAAAAGAAAAGAGAAATCAACTACTGCTTAGTCAGTTGAAGAGCCCCTCTGCTTCTAGCAACAAAGCTGAGAAGGAAAGCTAGTTTGAATTCTTTCAGTGAATCCTATTAAAGCTAAAACCTGAAGTCTATACATGCTAAAGAAAATAAAGGTCCAGGTTTCCCTTAGCCAGCTATTAACATGAACAAGCTTCTGAAGTGAGGGGTTATGCAACCATTGAAATAAAACAGTCAAGACCTCCCAGCAAGATCTAAAGCAATGCCATATGGTAAGTAATGGGGGATTTTATTATTTTTTTTTATTTCCAAGAACACTTAGAAGCATTTGTTCAGATCTTAATGGAATTTTGATAGCTTTTGTCCTCCTCAGGAATCACTGCTTATTTTATCTATCAGAAAGGCAACTGCTGCGAAAACATTATTAGAGTACAAGAACATTATAAGCATTACAGTAGTATTAGAGTCTAACATTTTCAGAAGAGGAGACAAACTTTTTTTCAAAAATTAGGTACTTCCTCAGTCTCAGGCATACTCAACAAAGCAGGACAGAAATTTGCTATGCAAGAGGAGTAGCATTCCTCACCCCACCTTACCCAGCAGAGACACCAAGAAATTTTAAGAATGAACCCCAATTCAGGTTGCACTGGCATTTGCAACAAAAGTAATAGAAACCACAATTACCAATCACCATTTGCAGCTAATGTGCATCTTTAAAACATCAACATCATGGGCCCAAGGTAGCACTACATTAGAGAGATTACAAAATCACAGAACAGTGAAGTATCATTTGTTTATATACCACGATCTTCCAAAATCAATATACAATCAACAGACATTTTAAAAATATCAAAATTAAACAGAAAAATAAAAGCATGTTCGGAATGCAGAAGTTTGCTTTAACATTTAAGAAAAACGTAGCTTTTGTTTAAATTCTTTTTTTAAATTAAAAAGATAAAGCTGATACAGCAGATCCAACTTGCATATTGCATTGATCTACAGCTTAGCCCTATAAACACTGTATTTACAGAAAACATAGTTGGGATAGACGTCACAGATGTTTACCTCCTACACCTCAGTCATCTTAGTAAAATGAAACCTCAGTGCAAAATTCAAACCCAGTGTAATAAGCATAGCTAATTTTTGTCTTGAAGAAAGCTAATTAATCCCAAAGGTCTATCAAAGCATAATAGACGCTGGTACTGCATTAGGAAAAGCAAGAAGCTTTGAGCTTGTCTATGCTGCATACTCTTCATGTACCACAGTCTGTTAGGAAAAAAAAAAAGGGGAATGAAAGCATAACAAGGAAAAAATCTTAGACCCAAGAAAATAATAAAAAAAAGGCCAAATTAGCATTGCATATGTCTTTGATTTTTTTTTACTTTTTTCTTTTTAAAGCTGTGTAATCTCAATATTGCTGCATTTAACTGTACGATAATTCCCACCTGATCAGTAGTGCAGTTAAAAATACAATCTCCCTCTGAAGAAAGGCAGTAACACTGTTAAAATCCCCAACTTCTCTGCAGGGCAATTTGCCAGAAAACAGATCCAGATTTCTTGATTTCTTCTTAACTGCGTGAATGCCTAACACCAAAGGAAGACCCCACTGCCTCTGTGTTCCTCACAGGACAGCAGAGCACCAGCACACACAACACAACAGACAGGGAGCATCCCTGCCCACCTCACTGTCCTGAGTGCTGTTGGAAACGGAGCCAACGGGAAAGATCATGGATGGCTTCAGGCACTCGAGAGGTATAACTGACCCTGTCTTATCTTTGGCAGCTTGCCCTGCCAAGACATTTGAAATGTTGCTGCCCAAGGTGCAGAGACTTCCCTACTGCTCTCCCAGGTAGGATCCTGCTACTGAGGGCTAAGCAGGTGTGCAGGGAGTACCAGCCTAGGGCCAGGCACCTCCTGGGGGACAAGAGTTCCGCAGGTGACAGAGAGGAGTCTGACACCAAAAGGTGAAACACTCGTAGCACCAGCCCTTCCAGCCAGGCTGGGCAGGAGCCTCGTCAGGTGGGCATCCTGCTCACTCTCGCATCTGCTCCCACGCACAAACTTCAGTCTGCCTTCACGACCCCTCCAAAGCCATTTATAAGCATTCTAGAAAACAGTGTTCATCTCCCTTTACTTTAGGAACTAGAAAGTAATGAACTGGAGTGGTTTCTTGCTGTCATGGCTCTCGCAGGTTCTGCTGGTTTATGGCACACCCGGCAGACATAACGCACCAACGTGGAGTGCAGGCTGTCACCAGCTACAGTACAGACAAGTCTTACTGTGGATAAATTATGTCCCAGAGGCTGCATGATGCACACAAACATGAGAGAAAAAGAACACAGCCAGCTCCTCAGGAAGAGTGAGGAAAAACAGCAGCTGAATAAAAGGGTTGGATGGAGAAGATTACTGATTGTGTTTCAAACTGATCACTGATTACTTAATGGAATAAAAGACTATAAATAAAAATATAGTTTACCACTCTGGTAATTATTAAATTTACCAGTCAGAGCAATATGTGAGAAAGCACAGAGCCCAAGAACCACTGACAGCAGTATTTTGATGAGCATTAAATTCTTAAGAAAAAAAATTTAAGTGAAAATTGCACAGATACCTAAGTACATAGTAGATGCAATATTACAAAAGCACCTAATGGTTGGACGCAGTGATAAATACATTTAGATAAAACTTACATTTAACTGTCAGGATCATTAACCTTAATATTTATTTACTGATATGGTGATTCTTCTAAGTGTTCAAATTAAAGTTAAATGTCTCTAAATATATTTTAAGAATAATCATTTCCTCCAGTTTCAGTGAGCTGCAATCAAAAAAAAGAAAAAGGAATATATGAGGATATATATGCTTGGATTTGCACAATACCAAAATAAATCATTTTCTCTGAGCAAGATTCTCGCTCTGTCCTCACCTGAACACAATAATTTCATAAAATCTTTCTCCATCAAATAATGTGAATTTAGAAGTACTTTTCTATATTATAATCGTAACTGTACACTGGAGAAGTATACCTAGGGACAACATAGATTTTTTTGTCCTCTCAGCTGATAAAGGGATTTCCTACACTGCCTCAAAACATCTGAGCCTGCCACATGGTATGGGATGTCTGAAAGAAAAGAGCCTCAAAATTCCTGAGCCATTTGCATAGCAAGAGTGAATCACCAAAGCATTTGCAGCAAGTCATCTCCATGTCAAATCCCTGACAGGAAAGACTAAGCAGGGATGGGTCCTATATCCAGGCTTCAAGACTCTAGAAATACAGCATCAAGACAGTCAGCAGACACTTTCAGGAGTTTCCTTCCCATGCACTTGCCACTGACCTACTTCACTGTGACAGATGGGTTCAAAACCTTATTACTTAAGGCAGGAATTTAGAAACTAATTAAAAAAAAAAAACTCAAGTAACATATATAAACAATCCTTTATGCTATAAATTCAAACTGAGGCTCTATTTTATCTGGAGTAACAAGGGCACATCCCTCAGTGCCAATACAGGGGCACAGCCACTGACCTCCCTGACACAAGTAACAATCTGCTTAATAATCCAATGTTTATCTCCAGACTCTCTGAAAATCTTTGAAAATCTATTACTAGCATGGTTATGTTTCAGTTAAGCACTGAGAGTGTCATCCTGGCTGGTAAATTCTGAAGCACTGTCTTCCTTCTTGGTAAATTAACATCAATCTAATCTCCATCAAATGTAACACTATTTTAAAGCCTGTGTCTGCTCAGACTGATACAAATAGAAAAAATTCCACTCAAACTGTACAGGCTCAGAAAATCTTGCATATTCATTTGAAGTAAAGAAAAAAGTGTAAATAAGAACAGAGCCATAGCAAAAAAAAATTACAATGGAGTTGCTTTTAGCTGGAACATAATAAAGCAAATGAGCAACTGCAGGAATTCTCTATTTTGCTATATCTTTAGTGTAAGAACTCACCTAATCTAATACTACCAAGAGAAACAAGACACTGAATTTAGACTCTGAGGATAAAAATACCTTTCAATGACCCAGTCCACAACTGTAACATATGTGCAAATATTCCACAAATCAAGACAATATACAAATTCAGGCTACTCACAACAGAATACACTTTACGAATACTTTTTATGGCTGTTATTATTTCACAGTCTTTGTTTGGTGATATTTTCCTCCTTCCCAAGAACTAAAAACATTAGCTTCAGATTAATATGTAAAGAACAGACTGCACTGAAGAGGTTGTAAGGAAAAAGTATTCTCTAACAGTGAGACAAACTGGCAGTGTACTTTACCTTTGCACATTTTACAAACTGCAAACTTGCAGACTAACAAATCCCTTAAGATTTGAGCTCTATCTTCAGGGGTTTTTTTGTATATGACAGGTTTTAATACACATTAAAAATGTAAGCTAATTTAGAAATAATTTCTTTTTAAAAGTCCCAAAACTTTTTTTTTTTCCAGAGCCAAGGAAAAAGAAAGGCTGGAGAACTGCAGTCAGCATTTTGATTTCTTACACACCACCATGCACATTAACAGTTTTAAGGGCACTGCAGCTACGCACCCAAACCAACTCTCTCCTGCTGTTCTATCACACATATTTATGAACATACCAAAACTATTTTGAAGGTAACACTTAAAATAAACATCCACCACAAGCAAAAGGAATTGCTATATTGATGTGGTTCCTTTCATCCTGACTTGAAACCATGCTGAGATCCAACGATAACAAGAAACACAGAAGGCAGAGTTTGTCACTGCTCTTAGCTGCAATTTTGACATCTGTTTCACAGCTTTTGGAAAGCCCATTTCCATTAATCTATCATGAGAAAGGACAGGAGATAAAATTCCCAGGCTGCAGAGGGCATTAGGAGACTTTCCTAGCTGACTGTACATTAAGAAAGAACTGTAACAGCCAAATTATGTTTCTGTGAATAGACGGAAGATGCTGTAATTCCATTCCTCCTTTTGTCTTAATGGAGTTATTTATGTTGCAATCCTGAGGGCAGACCACTTACCAAAGACATTGCCAACCACCTGACACACACAAAAAACAGACTAAGAACAGAAGGTGACATCCTGGTCTCATTCAGCAGAAGCAGATCCATCCTTCCCTGACTTAGCCTATAAATTATCATTTGTAACAGTTTATATATATATTGCTCCTGCTGCACATCAACATTTAAGCAGATTCCACCAAACAACCCGGAGATTCATTATCAAATCTAGGCAAAGTAAGAGAAATGACTGAAGGTCTGACCACAGAGAGAGCTTTAAATTGCTTAAAAGCATAGTTTTTGTAGTATTTGTGCCTTTTAAAAATAAGAACAAAAATACGTTTGCCATTCAGTATCATTAATACATAAACATCACAAGTTGCTTTAAAGTTGAACTTCCCTCAGATTAGTATCCTATATCAAAGAGGGATAGAATGCTGGTCATATGCAGTTTCAACAGAAATTATGTACACTCAGCATGCTGTTAATACCTGGGCTGCTTTTATTTAAAAGATTAATTTCAAGCACCTGGCCTTGAAAGCATAAATCTCTGTTTTTATTACAGGATTCCAAACTGGCTTCCCTCGTACACAAGCAAAAGCAATACTAAAAGCAACTACAGTATCTGACAACAAAAGATGTTTGTGGAGAAGAGGGAGTGAAACTAGGAGGAAGAAAGGGAAGGCTATTTGAAAAAAATAAATTAAACCATTCATCATATATATTTAACAGGTTTTTTACTTTCCTGTAGGATACTAACACTGTACTCATCATATTTGCTACTGAGAAATAAAAAGAAAGAGGTCACTAAAGAGCACTTACCCCCTTTATGTAACGTTGAGTTACTAACCCCAAATGCTACGTTAACAGAAGTATATGTTAGAAATTCTCTTTCAAGCATGAAGAACAGTCTGTGATATGAAAGTATGTTAGTACTCAGTTTGCAATCACAAATACAGAAACACAGTGGCTCAGCCATTTGAAAGAGAAAAGTAATTGGAACTAGTTCCTCTGAATTAACTTAATAATCAAAAACCCCATATTATTGATCTATATGGTGGGAGCTGCGTGGGTTGAAATATATTTCAATTTTGAGAGTTTACTTTGAAGTCTAAAGTAAAATAAGCATGGTGGTCTAAGCCCAAGTCCAAAGCCCAAGTCCAAACACCACCAAAACTCATCTCATTTAATCTGGACCAGCTGACTTCCTGGTAGGACGCACGAGAAGAAATTGTGTTTCTCTGAACAAGACCGGCAATAGGAAAACAAAGCACTGAGAACTTCACAGCACAGTTAAAGGCTGGAAAGGTCTCCATCTGCATTGGTTTAAGGAACAGAGAACAACCACCCCATTGCCTGCAGGATGTTTGTTATCTAGAGTCATAATTAAGGCCATTTCAGTTACACTGCATATGGGAAAGCAGCAGGAATTAAGAGTAAATACCAAAACTCCTGTCAAATGGAAAATTATTTCAACAAGCTATGAATACTTGTCATTATCTCTGTGACTGTATTTACTGGGCTTTGACTCCCTCTTAACAGTCTTCATTCAATCTCAGCATGAAAAACAACAAGACTTCAAGTTTGCTCAGTTTTCCCACTCAAGATGGGGCAGGAGACACTGACATTTGTACAGATTTATAGAAATCTTTATTTTTCAGACAGGATTTAAACATAATCCTACAAAATACTTCCTATTTGAGGAGAACAGGAAAGGTTTAGGGAGTCACTCATCTCTTAACTTGCAGGCTACTTTTTATGTATGAAAATACTCACAGTACATTTCCATAAGTATGAAGGAAACTAAGATAACAGTCCAGTTTACCACACACTTTGTGGTTTAACCACAAGAAATAAAAAGTAGTTGGCCCATGGGAAAATGTCTGTATGCAGCGGGGTCATGCTTGAAACAAAACTATCCCTAAGACTGCTTTAGCTATGATAAAGCAAGAAACAGAAGACTCTGCTTTATGCATTAGATAGTACATTCAGCATTCTACTTCTGATGCTGTGTGACAGGTTTTCACCAGTTGGCATCCATTAAAAAAACCACATATATATATATGTTGAATTATTCCATATACAGCCCCCAACCTACAGACATACGTCTCTGCTTATCAGTAAAATACTTCCTTATAGATGATGTAAGGTTAAGCCCTCCTCTTCCACCTCCTAGTACGAATTTATTCCTTCTTGGTTTTCAACTTTACCACACCAGAAAATGGAAAATCTTAGTTTATTCATTTCTGTTCCTGTATTTTGTCAAGCTACTCCAACAAGGAAGGAAAAAGTTCTTCATCCGTTGTCAACAGTGAGTTCAACCAGAGAACCAAAGGACAAAAGAGAAGGCCAAGGAGGGATGGGGTGCTTCAGATGCAGGAATCCAAGCTGCAATCTTAGACACAAAAATGCAAGAAATGTTTTGGAGGTTTTTTGTCTCTTTCCTCCAGTATCACACTACAGCTGAAATGGTATAAAAAAAAAACATAAGGAAGAACAAACTCAAAAAAACTTGTAATGAAAAGACAGCTAGGGCCATATCAACACTTGGCTTTATTTCAACCCAAAAGAAAAACAAACTTCAACACAGGGAAGAGCAAACACTGGGAAGGGTGACCATTTGCAGGCAGAGAAGGTCAGACATCTGAACAAACTTGCTGGAACAAGGGAGTTCTCCAGGGAAACACTTCCTTTTGGCAAACATCTTCCCTCTTACAAGACACTTTCCCCCCATAAACACATTGCATTTACAACCTTCCAAGCGTATGTAACACGCCACTGGGCACCCGATACATCCTTATGGTGTTACCAAAAGTTAACCCACAACAGAAGTCTCCAAGGTTTGCATCAGCACTGAGCACATCCCTAAGAAAAAGGAGAAGAATATGGATTGCTCAGGCCACAGGTCCACTTTGCACTTGATCAGCCAGGCACAAACACAAAGGTTTTCTTTCCCATCACAAAGTGCTCAGCCAAGGGAAGCATGACCAGTAAGTTAATAATATTACAGTACTGTCACTGTAGCACTGAAATTAGTATTATTACTCACAAACCCTGATAGCAAAACTGGAGCTAAAACGGATCAAATTTGAAAAAGGTGTTATTTGGGGACAGAGAGAGAAGGAGGAAGCCTATTCAAAGTCATCTGGTAAAATGCTAAACTAATTTACAGAAAAATATACAAGTTAAAACCCTTGAATCAGAAGATAAGTTTGAGGAAGATAAGGTAAAAGCAATATTAAATTAATTACTATCAGGTAAAGCAATATTTTATGCTTGTGCAAGAGGTCTGTGATTTAGACAGCTTTCTTACCCCTTGTTCAATAGTTTCCCCTGCTTATTTGCACATATTTGCACAAAGCTGAAAAACAGATTGTTACAGAGCTCCAACATTTCCATTTAGTACCAGCTACACTCAGGTCTATTTTACAGCAGCTTCTGTCATAACAAGAATTACTTCAAAGAACTTCTTTCCTATAGTCAATTCTTTGATGGCAGTTATCAGGACACTGTGACTCCTCTCTATCTGAAAGCCGTATGCCTGTTTGAAACTATTTATTCACCCTCTGGTTGACAAGAGTGTTGTTTTACAAAGTAAAATTCAGATTCTATAAAATACAGCCTCTACTAGTTATCCATTCACCTTTGTGAAAAGATGTAACTGGTTTAGGATTCATTCTTGTTTTACATGAGCTTTAGAACCTACCTAGTTCCCTTACGATAAAGATTCAGATATGGGAAATCCTAAAGGTGGAGCTTCATAGTGTCTCCACTTCAAGTTCACCCCCAACTGATTCCCCAGAGGGAAGAAGCAGTAACTCAACATTCATAGTTGCAAAAAACCAAACCTAATTGCTCCATTCCTACAGCAGCAACATAGTGATTTCACAGGCAAACATAAAGGAGCTTTCAACTGCAAAAGTAAGGAAAGATTATCCAATTTCTCTCCTAAACCATGCCAGAATCCTCCTGCCATTGTGCCAAGATCTTAAGCCTGGCTCTGATCACTAATATTTCTAGGGACTGAAAGACCCTTAAATCTCCAAGAAGCAGGACTAACATGCCCAGAGGATGCAAATTGGCTGCATTTCTATCCTACAGGCTTTGGGACAGGGAATTCTCCACGGAGCAGCAGACTCTGAACTCACCGTCTCATTCACCTTGTAAAACTCTGGAAAAAAATACACAACCTGCCAGCACTCTCCCAAGGCAAAACCAAAGTGTGCTGCACATTATATGTCCCACAGGCCTGCTGCTTGATAAACAGTATAGTCATTTCACAAATGTTACAAAATTCGAAGTGTTTCACACATTTTCTAAAGTCCTGTATTTACATGGAAGCTTTGTATCAACTGCACAAGAAAAGTTATTTTTAAATTATAGTTCTGTATTAGTTATCTATTGGTTAATTCAATTTGTGCCACAGAAATTAAATTACTGGCACAGTATTTTTAGAATACAAAAATAAAATGATTATACCAGAAATTTTGCCTACTATAGGCACATTATGGCAGACAGAGATAAAACTCCTCAGCCTACAGCCTGCCACAGCCTCACATGATATCAGCCATCAACTTCAGAGCACACATGAGTGGCTTTGAAAGGAGACACTGTGATGTGAGCCTGCAGATTAGAAAGGAAAATTCAAGCTCTTAAAAGGGATTGCATCGTTGAGATAAATGAGCACAGGTGTCACTGGTTTAGCTGGAATTAGCATCAGAATTTGGGACTCTCAAGAATTTAGAATGTTTAGAAGTCTGTAAATAAATTAATTTAGTGAAGGAAAATGATCTGTTAAAAAAGAACTTCAATACTTGGGGGTTCACCACGGAAGCAAGGATTAGAGCTAGACAAAACACACAAAGACACTCCTTCCAAGGGATCAGTGTGCCCACCAAGACCAGGGTTAACCCTGAAGCTTTTTTGCTCTCAGCATACTTGCAATTCTGTTCTGACTTCAGTTTTGCTAGAAAATGAACCATCTCTGCATTACAGCATCCAGCAACATGCCAAAGCAGCCTTAAAAAGAGAAACTCCACTTCTGTGTGATGGAAAAAGTACTTTCCAGCAATTTTGTTAACCAAGACAAAACTAATATTTTAAACGTTTAAATGCTAAGGCATACAGATGTGGTTTGGTGTTTCCCTAAAAATAACACATCTCAAATTCCCTGAAAAAAAGGCCATTCAATTATATGCTTGAAGGCTACTGAATCATTTGCTTTCTTCAAAGGGGACAAGAAAATAACCCAGTCAAATTTTTCACACACTTAAATGCTGTAACAGAGGTTTAAAAGATTGGGTTCCCACATCTTAATTTCACAGTGTCCCAGCAAGTTACCTAAACAGAATAATAAGCACATCTCTTGAGGCAGCAGGTCCTCTCCAACTTCTGAGCACAATCCAGACTGGTATTGTTCTTGCTGATAATCTAAGTTGCACTCCTTTCAGAGAGATTTTGGAAATATAATTAAATTATTTTTAGAAGTTTTAGTTTTAGGTAACTAATCACATCAGAATTATGATAACAAAAACAGCAGATGCATATTTGTGGGAACAAAGTTAATTTGCATGATTAGGCATCAATTCTTTAATCAAAACTAAAATAAAAATATATGTTTCTTTGTTTTGTTCAGTTTAAGAAACATTAAAACATTAATTAAACATTGCTCATCTCACTTCCTAGCACACTTACATTTCAAGGTGATGCATCTATTTTGTAAATATTCATCCATGTTAACTTTCTACATCAAACATTTATTAAGCAATGGGTAATACAGAAAGAAAGAGGGAGGGACAGAGAAATTACATTTGCTTAGAATACCTACAACAGTATTTTTGGCTTCTGTAGCACTTTACTGTACTTGAATGTATTTTCTAGTTCTCAATATCCTGCAGTGTATAAACAATCAAAAGTGCCAAACCATTCTCCATTATTTTAAGAATATACACGCATATATGCAAATAGGAATATGTCAGAATTGTCAGTTACTAGAAGGATCATTAAATTTTTTTTTAAAGTTAAAAATGAGCATAGCATCACAGCGTGAAATTACTCTATGCAAAAGGGCATTTTTCACAATGCAACAGAGGAAGGAGGAACAGAAAATACACAGTCAAGAAGACTACAAAGGATCAGTTGAAATGGAAAACACTGGAAGTAAATTGAAACAAATTGCAACAAGAAGCTTCTGAAAATATATTCATTTCAAAACCAGAATATTTTAACTATTCAGAATAAGGAAAAAACCAAGAACAGTCATCCAGAAAGCAGACAATTCTTTAGTAGTCTATAGAGCTTTCTACACATCAGTCAGAAGGAGATATGGCAGTCCTACTGGAACAGAAAATAAGCAGTGTTTGTGACTAACAGAATTTTTTCCTTAAATCAGCAAAGAATATTTCAAGGGCAATACAAATAAAACTGGAATTACTTACTAATAGTCTGAATGTTAACAATCTTATAAAAATTACAGAAGAGTGGCCTCCTGAAGAAAATGCTTATGTCTCTTTGTTAGCAGATACAGTTGAAAGGGTAAACACAAAACCAGAATTAACAATATTAACACCTGCTTGCAATTATTTTTCTTGAATTAGAGCAACATACTTCCACACCTTAATGACAAAGTTAAAGCAGAAGAAAGAACTGAGACGGTCTTGCCAAACCAAAGAATTTAACTCTGTTAAATCTAAAAGCCTTCTGCTGCCTTTCTATCTGCCTAGCAGGAGTTTTAGTGGCTGTCACTGAACAATTTCCAGTTAAAAAAACAAAACCAGGATTAACGCCGATAGTGGACTGTCTGTTCATCCACCAATTAAATACAGACACCTCCAGGCAGAACATGTGCTCGCTGTACCTTCTCCCTGACACAGCTGCTGCTGCACACGTGAATGCAAAATACAGAATCCACCCCAGAGAGCAACGCTGGGCAGGGGATACTCCCCTAAAATGCCCATTTCCCATATAATGCTCCATGTCATATTGCACACAGGCCTTATCAGCTGGTTTCTCTTATCTTTGGATACAAGAAACGGCAGAACACCAAACAGTTGTTTATTACGTGTGTAGCAAATTTTTAGGAAACAAACATAAGGGAGCATCCCAGACATCAGTGAAGTCATGGGCAGTGGCTAGAGCAATAACAGAGACAACAGAATAATATCACCTTCTGCCTATTTACTTTCATATCCAGACTTTCTAAAGCAGCATCAGACAATGTAGAGACTTTATTGCAATTTCAGAAATTTCTGGGGACGGCTTTAAAACAATCATAGAAGCAATATTAAAAATGGACAAGATTTCAAACCTCAGAAATTTAACTGGATAAGGGGCAGTTTTGAAAATACTGACAGTGTAACATTTTGTAGGTTTTATCTGTCAGGTTCCTCACTAGGCTTCAAATCAAGATATAAAAACAAATGTGCAGAATTTTTTTTTTTTTAACTAGACCAAAATTGCTGAGGTTAAAGTATTTTCTTAATCAGTGTTCTGGGTAGGCTTTAGATAAAATACATAAAAATTATGGTCTAGAATGTCACCTGTTGACTTTCATAAATGGAATATTCTGAACACTAATCTTCTATGAAATACAATCTTTGAAAAGGTTTTTCTATTCATTGGAAATGAAGGGGAACCAAAACAATAACACCACAAATGCACGAGCACTTGACTGTGGTTTCAAATTGCAATATTGCTTCCTCCTTGAATATCTATCTTGTGAATAAGTGCAGTACGGAATTCAGCAGGGGGGATGTTGGAATTTTTTTCCCCTTAATCTATTGTTTCAGGCACCGTCGGATTTGATATGCACATCCACTTTCACAGCCACTCGGTGGCTAGTTCTCAACTTTAGTTTAACCTCTAAATGTGATTTACTTTTCAAGTATGTAATTCTTACAATTACTAAAGGTGTCTATATAATCAAGTGCAGTATATTCTGGAATACACCTTTTCTAGAAAAAAGCACTTTCTTTTATCCAGTAGTAATGTATTTCCCAATATAAATCTAGTTTTCTTTTCAGTGCATGCTAACAATGCCATTCAATACAATAGAGCAGCAAAAATGTAACTGTTAACACAAGTTTCATGTTTCCAGTTTCTTTTTGGCTTAGGCAAGGAAACCCCAGACTAGGAAGCACAGCTGATGGTTCCACTGCATTCCTACCAAAGCATGATTATAGGACATGTAATACTCAAATCACCCCCAGCATTCTACGCAGAAAAGCTAAGAACTACAGATATGATAAGGCTGCCTACAGCTCCTTCAGAGATCAGGTCAGGGCTGAAAGACACTAATAACTGAGTTTTGGAAAATCAATCCTATTTCTGTAGCTGACTGAGAAAGATGGGCCCTTGCTCCTCCCTTTAAGGCCAAATCAAACAGCAGTCTGTATGGGCGAGCAATTGTGCAGCATAAGCACTAAAATCATATTTCACATTGAAAATTCAACTCGATTTGAACATCCTTATAAAACATACCAGTATGTGACAACTGTCAGAATTATTCTTTTTTTAAGAACAAAATTAAAAAAACAAAAGTAATTAGTATTTTTTAACATCTAGTTGACTACAAAAACTTGTCACTGTGTGCTCATAAACCCTCAATGCAGCCTAGACCTCGTAAAATTAAAGTGTCAAATATGGATGTCTGCTGCTCACATACCAGCACATTTCTGTGGGACTCCAGCATGTGCACTTCTGCCTGGGAAATACAGGAGGGCACTCCAAAGCAATTCCACAGACAAACTTTATTTCCTGTATCAGAAGCAACCCAAATCTAATACAGAAATTTATAAACAAGAAATGTTTCGAGGGGTTTTTTAAGGCTAGTACTATCTTTCCTTTAAAAATGAGTCACATCCAAGGACAGTTCTATTTCTTGCCTCCATCTTTTACACATTTAGAGGTATTCTTGAGTTCTGTAAAGCTCTTCTAATATAGGACAGTGCAGATGTTCTATGCATTTTTTCTGCGCAGCCACTCCTGTCAAGAGACATTGTCTTGACCAGCTGTGGGATTTCTCAAATTCTCTGCTACGTGCTAATACAACACTTGAAGACAAGTATGTAAGGCACTTTTTGGAAGGAAGCAAAATTTAGCAAAGGCTTATTTTGCAATTGTTTTTTAACTTTACAGAGTAATCGAGTGGCTTGCCTTTCTAAAAGTCAGTCTTACATAGTGAGTATTTCAGCATAATATATACATAGCAAATTCTCATCAGAAAACAAAATAGGCAGTAACAGACCCTTAGTCTGAAGGAAAGGAGACAGAAGAGCAGGTGGTCAGGTACCTTTTAAATATACTTTCACAGAGAAAATATTTGAGATAGGAAAAAATCTGTCCTTTGCTAAAACCCACAAGAAAGTTGAAAAGGTAGAAAGGATTTCCACAGCTCAAGGCTATAGCTACTATCAAAATAGCTATAAATTAAGCTTTAACTAGAGACAGCACTGAACTTCACTCAAAAAGAAAACAGGAAATCAAATGTATAATTTAATGCTAAGTAAACCTTCAATGGGTGACCAAAGTTGCAGGTCTTGTCTTGGATACAGCACCCGAACAAACACACCACATGCTGTTCACCTTGGAGGGCCCATGAGGCACTTCTCACACATGCCCTTCACATCTTAACAGTCAGCACTGAAGAAAACAGTTTTCAGCCAGGACTGGTAAGAATGAAAAGCTCCTATGTGAGCCAGGAACTAAGGACCAAACCCCAAATGGATACCTTGGTTTTGTCTGCAAACGGAAGGTCTTTTTTTTTTTTTTTCGAGAACAAACAATAAAAGTTAAGAAGACCTATTGTACAGCGTACAGAGGCATAAAGGAATCAGTAAAGTAAGTCTTTGGCTGTTATCAACTCTATTTGATTTACATGTTCCTGGCAGGAACCTATGTTTCAAGAGCTTCCACGTTCACACAGAACCCTGGATTTTCTTTACCAGAAGGTTTCAGTTGTGGGGATTTATTTATAAATGTACATAAGTATGCACGCACATACATACAAAAACACACACGAAAAGAGTCCAAAAAACAAACAACCCCACAACTAAAACAAAACCTATCCTGTAAATCTTACAGCATTATTTGACTTTCAAGGAAGCAATTTTACTAAAAGAACTAGATTAACTTTTTATTTGGTCTAAACTGGCAGGAAAGCTCTCTTTCTTTTCTTACAGGCTTCTGAAAAATTACATAGCCTGAAGGAACTGCCAAATCCTGAATCTGACTTCAAGAGCTGCCTCGATACATCACCTTGGAAAATAAAGAGATAAATTTTCTTAAATGTGGCTCTACTGAGTCCTGTTAAGCTTATTTACAACAGATCAGTATTTAACCCTACGTGACTGTTAGAGCTGAGAGAAGGGTATTGGAGCAAGCAATTTAGGGATGCTGCAATTCCTCCTACAGTCTGCAGTACCAGTGAATAGGACAATATTTCCCACCCATTCACCATATGCCTTCTAACGTGTTTCAAGGGCTTTTAATTCTCTCACAAATATTACTTGTTGACATGGAGATTGCTCTTCTTGAAAGATGCCTACTGCTATTTTTAATGCTAGCTTGCAGCATCAAGATACTGTCTTTATAAAATAAAAATCTTTTATAACAGGGAAATAAAAGAATTTCCATTAAGGGGAAGAGGACATATATTAACTTAAAAATAAATTCTGGTCCCAAGAGTCAGGCAAGATTTTGTACGATTATTTAATATCTAAATTGTTTTCTGCTTCCTTTGTGCATCTCATCAATCCTTTTTCTTTAATTCCATCTTTCTAGTAAACAGAGTGCCAAGGACATTTCTTTACTGCTGTCTGAGCTTGAAAACACAGTAAGTTAGCCATTAGTAATGTATTATACTAATAAGCACAAGCATGAATACATAAAAAGTGCTGTTCATCACAGCAACCTTCATTTGCAAGTAATTTCTGATTCTGCATTGTTTACTAGGTCAGTGTACCACCATGGAGATGATAATGATCCCTTTTAATCAAAGGAGGGAACCTAATGGAAATAATTAATTGTAACTACCAATGTATTAGCTATTTATGTAAGATACATAGGCATATGTCTGAACATAACTGCTATATAATATGAGAAGGAAATTGTGACTTTTTCCTCCCATCTGTTTTAAACTCCATTAAGAAAATACACTCACCCCAAGTTTAGCCTATGGGATCAAAAAATGCTATCATGACCCAGTCCTGGATAAAAACTTCAGCCTGCTAGGATAAGAAAGCTTATTTGCGGCAAAACAATAAAGAGATAAACAGAAGATGAAAGAGAAGAGAAGGAAACAAGAAAACTATAGAGGGTGAACAAAGACCACTAGACCCAAACAGCAAAATAGGCAGACGTAATGCCATTTAGCAGTGACACAAAACTGCTTTCTTGAACCAAGTCTTGGGTTTCTCTCCAAACAATAAGCAAATATTGTCAAACTCTTATTTGAAAGATGCCATAAAAATGTTTCCAGAGATCAAATAGGTTCCTGGGTGAAATTATTTTCCAAGTTCCAGGTAGATATTATTACCAATCCTCTAGAAGACATCAACAATAAAACTTTATCAGTACATACTTGCCCTATTATTTTCTATCAGATATCAAGATAAAAGTACCCGAGTTTCTTGAGGAAAGAGAACTTTAACAAGTAATAGAAAGCTAATAGGACTATTTATAAATCAGATGCAATATCCTCTCTCAACATGTGCCTTGCTGAATGGACAGTTGAATGCTAAGCAACTTGCTAAAGCAAGCTCCACATTCTGAATTACTTCAACAAGCCTTATTCTCACACAGGGCCTGTTTAGCAAACTTATCATAGGAATTAACTGCAAGATAACAAGCAGCTCAGATGCTTTCATATCAATGCAAATGTGTTTTACAGCTAGCAATGGACTTAAGTATACAGTTTACATGCACTGCTGAACTGAACTTCACAATTATATACTGCTGGATCCCTGCCAAAGCAGTTATATCAGGAGTTACCCCCCACCCCCATTCAATAGTTACCTTCAACAGCTAATTTCTGGTATACCTGCATCAAAACTAACTTACCTCAATGAAAACCAGGATTAAACCCCCCATGTAAGAATTGAAAATGGCGCAAGCAAGTCAGCACATTCTCATGAGATCTAGGTGCTATATCATTTTTATCAGATAAATAAGACAAGTCATAGAGTTGCAGTGACATTTGGCAGTCACATCTGCTGACTTAACACATGACATTGCCCACAGCTTTGGTTAGCACAGCACGATCAGTGTGAAGGATCTGCAGATGGAGATGATGGGATTGCCAGCAAGGAGAGCACAGGAAGCACTCATGACCATTTCAGCAACCTGCTGCAGAACCCTTGCTAGGAGAAGCAGACAACAGACCTGGAGAGCCTTTCTGACCTACAGAACCACAAACTAAAACCTTCACATGAGACAAGAGCCACAGACTAACCAAAACCAAGAGAAGGAAGAGCACCAGACATGGGCCAAAAGTGGGAGATGGAAACTCCCTCAAGGTCCCACCATTCCCTGGCAGGACAGGGTTGGGCTGGGCTGGACTTCAGCAACCCAACAGTGACAGCACAACTGTCCTTCTTGCCCTGCAAAGCCCCCAGGGTGCCACCTGGTTTGCCAGGTAACTCTGGCCAGAAAAGGCCAGTCACCAATCCCACTGACCACTGCCAAGCTCAGAAGTCACACATTCCCACTCCTTCAACAGAAAGAAAACCTTTTCCAGCACAGACCTTGCCTTTCTATTAGGCAATTAAAAATCAATCAAATTTGAATCCACAAATAGAAACCAAGACGATTCCTCACTTGCATGAGGAAAGGAATGCAAAAATACAATGGTTAGAGAAGATTTACATACAGCTGGACACATTGAATCATGGGCAGAGTATCAATTACAAAGATGGTAATTACCAAGAAATTTCTTCCATGAATTGCAGATCTTAAGACTGCTACTAACTAAATCTCTTTGCAGCTTTTTATTGAACAGAAAGCAGTGTATATGCATTCCACTACTCTTTAGAAAGAAAAATCCTACACAGCCTCATAACCTATTTTAAGAATTACAATTCATGGACCATGGTTTATTTGTAATCCCAAACTGTAATCCAAGATATACATTCATCATAAAGCACACATTTCCAAAAGACATAAAGAAAATTATGGAGATCAAAAGTGCTACTTAGAAGTCCAAAGATACAGTGGAGAAATACAGAAGTCTTACCAATATGTGGATAACCATCACAAAGATCTGAGAGAACAAGGACTATTTTATTTGCCTGTCTGCAAAACATGTAGGAGAGGGAGGAGAGCAGGAATGTGCAGAAAATGTTGAAATGCAAACCTGATGTAATCTGAAACAGGGTTTTGAAATCAATATTTAAAGTTATGATGCCACCCTGGAGGCTTCACTGACCCTGCTCTAGAACACACTGCATGTGTTGTGCACTTCTCAACACTCAAAGAGAACAGCAAAACAGAAGAGATGAGACCAAAGACAGGTATGTCTGTGAGTTGTGGGTAGAAAAAGGCTGGGCTGAACACAGGCAGGCAGCAAATAAGGCAGATTGTGACAGAGTGGTACAAAACAAAGGGGGAGACTAGAAAGGAGATAAAAATCAATCTTACTAAAGTTATAGTGAAGGAGAAATGATCAAAAAATCATTGGAAGAATGACCAAAAAGGAATATATTTATCTTTCAGCTCAAAGCTGGTTTTACCATCGTACTAGCAGTACAACAAAAAAAAAAACAATAAATCCTCTTTTTACTTTAAAAACATTATTTTCCAATACTTTGGTTAAACGTAAAATCTTAAGAACAAAGTTTTCATCCAAGAACACACACAAACACAAAGAAAAAAAAAATTGGGGGCAGAATCTGCGACCTAACAGTAGCCTGGTTCTTCCAACAAAGCCAGGAGGCCTAGCCTTCACTTCTGGAGCTTCCTGAAGCTCACAGATATCTCAAGGACAAATGCCATGCTGGGTTTACATCACAGTTATGCAGCAACCCAGTAACAGCAGAGGCCCTCAGCTAACCTCAGCACCAGGAACAGGAGGAAACACAGACATCAGAGGCGTGCCCAGGACCTCGCTGCACATGCCAGTTCCACCATGCAGGGGTCTACCCACAGCCAGCACCTTCTCTTTAGCTTGGCAGAAGTCACAACCTCAGACAGCACCACACTTCACTTGAATAACCACTGTGTATAGTTAGTAAAAGTGCACTTTTTGTCCCCTTGGAGTAACACATGCATTGATACCCATGTGAACCTATTGTGAGATCATCAACACAAAATCAGAGACAAAAGAACTGCTGAAGTGCTCCTGTAAGTTCTCTTCTGTTCTCTACCCACACACACGCATGATTTCACTGCTGTTGAACTGCAAATTTATACTCAGAAATTAAAGCATGAAGTAATGAGAAAAAGAAAGGAAGACAAAAACAAAAAACCCCATAACCAGATACGTGCAAAATAGGAAAGCAGTTGGACAATCTAAGTTCATGTTCTCATGTAATAACGTAAAACTTCAGTGTTTGGAGTGCATGAACTTTGATTCAAATATGTGTTATAAAAATAATTCTTTACCACAGTATTTTTTAAAGAAATGTGACTTAATGTCGAGAGCTTACTTTTCACAAAACATTCAATTCCATTTCAATTTAACTTGGCAATGTACCTTTCACTTAAATATCCATTTTTGCCAAGGGGAAACAAATTTCTAGATTTAGAATTTACATCACTGCTTATACATGGAATTTCAAATTATTTTTTTATTTGCTTTAGCTTTCAAAGGTGGTATTGGTTTCTTTTTCTCCACAAAACAATCAAGTTAAATCCCTCCTACTGCATATTATTTTTATCATAGACTGGATCTCTAGGAACATCTCAGTTACAGGAATCCTCCTCATACCTAAACCATTGAAAAAGTACACAAAACCCTCCATAAAATTACAATTCCAATTTCATTCAAGGTCTCCACAGAGAGGATAACTTTCTATTGTCAACGTAGCATACTAAAGACTCATCCTAGTGAATTATCCTAGAAGGAAGGAGAACATTTAGCTGCAGGAAGCGTGATTTGAAAGCTTAAAATACAATTGCATTTCCAAATTCTTCACACCCTTTCCACCTCCACTGACTGAGTAAACGCATATGGATTTCTGCCAGCTAGGAATAGTCACAACAGCAGCTTCAAGAAGGAAGTGCCACTGAGAACTGTGCATTCACAGGGAGCATCAGGTGGGACTGACACAGCTCAGAGCAGAGGCACACACAAAAGATGCTGTTTTGTTCACTCGTGAAACTGGATTTTATCTTGAAGTTTATTTTAACATCTGAACCTCAAAATCTACTACCTATGACCATAGCAAGAAATATTGAAATACTAGTCAGAGGAATGCTCATATATCTTCATTTCAGGATCCCTTTTCAGGAACTGTTCACTCCAAATGCAAATAAATCAATCATTGATTACTATTTAATAATAAAAACACTAGGATTTCAAAACATATGTATGAACAACTATGTCAAGTGGTTCATTAGTCCTTATTTTAAAAGTGATAGTGAATAGGACAGAGAATTTCAAATTAAAGATCATCCTCAACAGATCTTACTAATTTGGGGATCCAATAAATTTAAGATTCTGCCTATAGCAGTTGAAACTTTTTTAGCAACTAGAAATAAAATTCTTTCTAATAAGATCTGAAATTGTTTTTTCCCTAGTTGCAAACACAGCAGAATAATGTTCTGAATGGTTAGGCAAAATATTCTGCCACTGGACTTACCATTATGAATTTTCTCTCTGTTGATTTCACTTATGTAGTTTCATAAACCTAATAAAACCAAAATGAGTCCTTTAAAGTTCTCCAAAATGAAAAAAACTGAAACAAACAGGAATCAGAAGATATTATAAAGATCCCAATTCCTAACAGTTGTGGTTCTACTTCCCAAACACTGAGGAGACTACAATCCTAGAGTAAGCAAACCAACCGTCTGAAAACACAGTTTGCTATTGGAATTATCTGCATGTTCTCAATCATAACTTCTTTTTCCAATCTGTATTTCATACTGGTTATTTTAACAGCATTCTTTGAGAAGGAGGAAATGGGGGGGGGCACATGCTAAATTGCAGATTACTGAACGAAAACAGCATATATGACGGTATGACATACAGGCTACTTTTTTTTCAAGGTAGAAAAAGAGATGAGATCTAACACTGAACATCAGCCTAGGAATCAAGAGGTCTAATTGATTTCAAATACTAAAAGACCTTCTTCAAAGTCTCCACTTGCATCCTTTTACAGTGTAACAGAACTCACAAAGTACTTCAGAGGTGTAATTACTGCTTGTAAAGCTCCCTGACCACAGCCTAAAAGTTTCTTTTAGCCAAAGCAGGGAAGCATGGCCTGCCATGTTCAGGACCAGCTTCAATTCTCAAGCTTCCAATCTTCAACTAATGCACTGTCCAATGTCAGGAAAGAGGATAAAGAAGCCACTGTATGCTTCGATGTAAAATGGAACTATTGATAAACAGCACAAAAACATAACTACTGCCAGTAATTTCACATACACAGCCTCATCTAATCACAATTCATAAATTACCCCCTCCTTAGAGAGCTTCGTAGAAGTGAAAAAGTGTAGGATAGCAATTCAAAACACCTTTGCTGACCAAGCATGGCTCCTTTCCCATGCAGTATTACTTTCAGCATCTGAAATGAATGTATTTTTTCCAGGAACAAAGATGGTAAGTTTTCTTTATCAGCTAGAAGCATCCATTAAGATGTCATAACATAAATAACAACATGGCAACAAAAAGGTACCACAAAATACCGATGTTCAGGGACAATATACAAACCAGAAACAATTTTAAGCATACCAATGATTTGCTAATTCTAAATCTAGAAAAGAATCCCTATATCAACAAGTCTTGCACTTTCATTTAGTAACACTGCACCTTTATCAAGACACTTTGGGTAGCCTGGCTTTACAAAACCATGGAGTAGTTACCACTTTCTCTGTACAGAAGGTATGTTTTGTCTCCTTAGAATCCAACTTCTGGATTCAGGAACAACTCATCAATTCCCACTCTTAATGAAATAGCAACACAGCAAAGAAAAGAATCTGTTAAAATTTCATCACGCTCTCATATTGGTTTCAGTACTGTTGAAAGTAAATATTTTCACTACCCATCTGATATCTTCTGGATCTCGGCCACAGGTGTATAAGAATCATCTTGCAGACAAAAAAAAAAAAAAAAAGGCAAAAAGCCCGAGATACAATTTTTTTTAACTAAAGTTGGGTGGGGTTTTATTTAAAAGAAAATTATTAATAAGTAGTTGAAGGCTGACTCTCCTTACTGCAAAGAGACAAAGATATCACAGTGAAGCTTCTCCACCATGATTTTTAGAGGGAAAGAGGAGTGTGGGAAATGTTATGCAAGGCGGATGAAAATTCACTTTTCATCTTGGGATTAACTCTACTCCATAAACTTGTTCGAGCATTCAACTATTGCAGCTTTCTGCAACATTTTCACACCGACAAAGACAGTAATAAAGTGCCACTCACAGCAACAAAAACTGATTTTATTGATACATTTTGTTCAAACCACCATAAACTATGGGAGGAGAGCACAAGTCTTGCAGCGTGAATTGCACCCTTGATGGCATAGCAAAGGTGTTTCAGTAACATGGTTACAGCATTAGCCTGACTTAACAGTATTAGTGTTCAAACAAATACAGAAGTCAATAAATAGCAGTTTGATTTTGATGATCCTTGTGGGTCTCTTCCAACTCAAGATATCCTATGATTCTAACATCTGCTAATGGAAAATGTACATTCTTGATGATCTGAGATACTTGTCTTAGCTGAACGATTATTGGTCTAAAAAATCCTTTCCAGCTTGCAAGCCCAGAATGTTAAAAGTGTAATGAGAAAGGAAACAAACAAATTAAAACAAAGGAGGGAAAACAGGATTTCATGCAAATTCTCCAATCAGTTTTCATTGGTAATTTCCCATTAATGCCAATCATAGCTCCTTAACCAGCTTCTATACCAGCTAAGGATTAGAAGCAGGAGCACTGTCCTGAAGACTAAGTTCTTTCTCCACCCAGTCCAGACTAACGAGTGCTCCAAATTTAAGCCAGTCCTCCCAGAAGCAGCTCAAGAGCTGGTGATGCTCCAGCCACTGGCTGAGGGGATGGGTTATGGTGACATATGGGGCCTACAAAATCAGCAACAAAAGTAGTTTAAGTTGAGCTCAGTCAAACCATCTCTGAATTTTCGTCAACTTGTGCAAAAAGTTGCAGCTCAGGAAACATGAAAATCCCAACAGTCCATTTCAGCAATTCTGAAATATTTGCTTTTAAAGCTGGTTTGTAAGGAGACAAAACTGTTACAGAAGATATGGAGGAAGTGGTAACTACTCCAGTGAAGGTACCACCTATACATAGTGCTGGGAGTATTCTACCTAAATAATAAATTGCTAGGCTTAAAAAGTTTATTAACATTTACTAGCTGTTCACATACATTTCAGAGTTGTATGGCACGTATATTAAATACTCTGCAGGATGAAGTAAAAAAGATCACTCCATATGTCAGAATGCACATAGAAAATCAATACATTTTAAAAGTTCTATTTATCCAAATTCAAAGGAATGGAAAAGAAGCAAAAGTAATGTTGATTAATTTCTACACAGAAAGCTCAGAGAAAGGCTACACATTCTTTGTGTTTTCAGTTTGTACAGTGTATTTCATATTCTTGCAAACATGTTAAACAAGGAAGATATTTAGACTATGTCTGATGTGCAGCTGGCTGGCAGGGCAAGGACAGCTATCAGGTAGTGCCAGGCACTGCTCACTTATTTCCCTTTCAGCCTCATGATACATAAAAGAGAGCAGCCAGAAAAAGGCATTCACAGTGTCAGTAAGCTGCTGTATGTGCCAGCAAACAGCATCTCACATGTTTCAGGAATGGTGTCCCATCATGTGAGCGCCAAACTTCAGCACGGCTTTTTGTATCATCTGACCTGAGCAAGGCCTGGAGATGCAGTAAACATACCCTGGAAGTCTGACGAACACATAAAATCAGGTAAACCAGCTACGACCACACAGTGGAGAAGTTTTCATTCCTTTTAATTACATTATTCTTATTATATGTAAAATCCAAAGGCAGGCAGGGGGGGAAACAAACCAAAACAACTCAAAATACAGTAGTCCTTCCATTTTCTGAGACCTATAATTTTAAGTCTTGTCATTCTGTTTCAAGTACCAATTTACCCAGCTAACATTGTTGATCTTGTTCCCTTTCAAAGAAAATCAGATGGCAGTGCACTAATAAAAATTTTAGAGGTTATTTCAAATATGACTAGTCTTAGCTTGTGTGCATCTGAAAGCTTCTACAGCTAAATATGAAAATACTGACTTCATGCACAGCATAAATTTAATGTGAAAGGGAAGACCTTGTATAACATGGTGGTGCCTCTTAGGAGAAGCAGGGCACACACAGAATAACCAGATGAGGCTGATAGCAGACTAAAAAAGAAAGCTGTGCAGTATGCATCATTAGCAGCGTGCAGTACAGGACTAAGTTCAGTCATGTAGGCCACAGCAGGCTCTATTTTTAATTTTTTGATGCACCAGAATGCAGTGGTACCTTGATACATGACCTCTGACAAATGCTTAGGTAGGTAATGCAAACAGTAGCACTGAACAGCACATAGATCACCTCTGCGCTGGAATTCTGGCTAAGGGAACAAAACAATTTTTGAAAGAGACTTTTCTGCAAACCAAATAAGACTTTTTTTTTAAGAAGGTCTATCCTTTTACGATCCACATTTTAGCAGAAATATCTGTGTGCAACACAGCAGATATTTAATTTGCTTCTGAAGTGCTTATGTCTTGACTTTTGCAAATGTAGGTCAGTTCCTTCACAACATGCAACCCATCAGGCCCTACTGTTGAAAACACCACTATTCCCTTTCAGCAAAATTCCATTAGGTATATGGGGCGGACATTTTAAAACTTCCTTGTATTTTGCTAAATCTCATAGTTCTTATAAAACCCAGTAGGCAAAGATACGCAAATACTAACTAATCTCACGTCAGAGATTCCCACGTGCCAGTTTCAAGAAGATGGAGAAAAAATATGTAAATGAACAAATAAGTGGCTTCTTAAAAAGCAATCCATTCTTAGGAGCCTGTTCATTATGCAGCAAAAAATTAACATGATTGACCCAAGGTGAAAAGGGCTGAAGATGTTTATCAGTGATGCACAGTCGCACAGGTCATTATCTGAGCTACCAATGCATGACCCAGTGACATCAGCAGAAGTTTACAAAGGGGGAGAAAAACAAACAAACAAAAAAAATCAGATATTTGGTGGGGGGAGGGGGAGGCAGGGGAGGGGCTCATCATTAACAACCGTCTTTTCTTGAAATAGCCTAGGAACTCTCCATCCAGTCTCTATTTCAAGAACAGCCTTTTGGCCAATTGCATTGTATGGTATCAGCTTTGCTTCACGCCATCATGTTTGTGGTAAGACATTGCCTTTTGCCCCTTCACTACAGCTCCATACTTGAAAAGCTGACTATAGAAATCATGCTTCAAACAGAGAAATCACATCTGAGCACATGCTGCTTTTTCACAAGTTAAACCACCACTGGGTCTGTGACTTGCTGACGTAAAGAGTTGAGTCTAGGCCATGGTCATCCCAGCTAGCAAGGATTTACACAATGCATACACCAAGATGCTCACATAGCTAGCACAGACAGAAATTTGATGAGATAAAATGAGAAATGAGATACAGAATCTGACACAAAGTTTTCAGCCATTTTTACTTATTGTTGCCATTAACACTGCCATAAAAAAAAGTCTTGATGGCAAACAGACAGATGTAAGAATCTGCAAGTATTGAATCCACTGCTACAATTCTCCTCGACTTTTACATGTGAAGCACTGAAAAATATGGAAGCTCATCCTTGGCAATAAATCATCAAAAACAGACGGTAAGCTCTGTATGTTACAATTAACATCTTGCTCTTCCTCAAAAGAAAAAGACATAAAAAACTGATAGGTATTCTTCATTATCATGAGCCTGTACAAATAAACAAAAAAAAAAGAAAGCAAGAAAGAAAAAAAAGCATTCTGGTGACTGCCCAATATTCAGAGAAGCAATTTTGCATCTTCTTAAAAATTTTTGGGGGGGAAAAAAAAAAAGGAAGAAAGGTCAATTCAACACGACTATTCTTTAAAACAAGTCACTTGATAAATTCCTCCTAATCAAATCTCTGTCAAAATTCCCTTCTCTTTCAGATACCATTTCGTAAACAGCTATGAAATATTACAGAAATTGAGATCGTTCTGACAAGGTACCAGTGATGTGGAGGTAACATTTTGCCATAAAACCAATTCTTACTGAAACAGAATTGCTCCAGCCATTCTTTGAAAAAATGCTAATGGATTGGGTATGGAGTTGAATTAGAGGAGACAATTCAAAGGCATGATTTTGAAGGCAGATTTGATGAGTATTAGGAAGTATATAAGACAGGCAAACGTCAACAGTTCCACTAGTACTAAAACTTCCAGTTAAATCACTCCTAAAGGTTTGACATCCCTCCCTCTTTTTCTTTCTCCTTCTTATACTGCCAAAACCAGAGCCTGCAACAGTGCAAACCACGCATCTCTTTAAAGCTTAAAACAGCCCACAGCTTATTTAAAGGCTCTAAAAGTTCTTGATTTATTCAAGCAGCTTTATCCACTCAAAATAAATAAAATGTTTCCTGAATTTCCATCCATATGAGCCTGAAAGCAACTTCCACACAAAACATATTAACTCAGACACTGCATGGCACGATTTTTACAGTTCCCAAAAGTACCACTGAAAAGGTAAACACTTGTTAGAGACACGAATTTTCACTTTAAGACCTGTCACTGCCACATATACTTGAGTAGGATGGAAGGGCTCTCACTCAAAGAACAGTGAGAAATATAAATTTGAAGTGTCAAAAATGTTTCCTTTCACTGCACCAGTCTTTGTCATCACTTATTTAATTAAAAAAAAAAGTACATTTGGCAACACTGCCAATTTGAGAAACTTCATGACTTGCAGGAATGTTAAGGAATCAACACCCAGCATTCTCTCTTCATGACACAGATAACCAGACTATTTTTTTTTGTAAAATGGTAAGAAAATCATTAGAGTTCTCAACTGTGAAGGGTCTTTCCCATCTTAGAGTCTCATCTGTAGACATCTGTATGCCATACAACTTCAAACAATCTAACAATAAAAACGTAATAGATAGTCTAATAGGAAATAAAATTTCAGAAACACAGAATCATCTTATGACATTTAGTAACCAGTCTACCATCTAACCAAAAGACCATCAGTGACTATGACTCCAGGGTAAAAGACCTGCAACTAACCACACTTCAAAAAGTAGTTTTACCCAAAGTCTGTCCAGTTGTTTCGTGTGAATAGACATTTATTATCTACCAGTCTCCCCAGCAGAAACTTACTTCTCAGACTTTATCCATAAAAAGGGGCGAGACTAGAGTAAGGCAGAAAAAGGAAACCCAAAAGTGTTTGCTCTTTTTCAGATTTAAAGACACTTTGCCCATCTGAAAATGTGTCATTGCACTGTCAACAGTTCCAGACCAAAACCAACAAAACCTAAAAATAAATAATGCATGAGGTATTTTCTGTCTTCTAACAACAGGTTACAACTTTAGACTTGAAATGTGCCACAGTATAAAGGAAAAGAGAGAGAGAACACACATGTGCCTTGACCCAATAAGTTAAACAACCAACCAATAATGATTTTTTTTTTGCAAATAACTACTCAGATGCAGGAACTTATCTGCATTACATGCACATTTTAGCAAGCACACATGCACTTACTATTTCCACCAATGCCTTTCTTTCCATCCATTAAAAAAAACCCAAAACCAAAAAACAAAAAACCAAACAAATTAAGAACAAGGCACAAAACCCATACATCTCTGACCAAAAACTTTACTGCAGTCTGTGCTGGTATAGCTGGAGAAATCCGTACCATCAGAGAGAGCTGCATCCTGCTACGCTGGACACCACTGATGTTGGAAGAATTAATCATTCATAGATCAACAATTGGTTCTTTCATCTCCCTGGCTTTCTCAGACCAAACCATTATGTATTTTTTTCCACCTACTGATCCTGTTACAGTCTAATTTTTCAGCTGCATGTAGCAAAGACATCTGAAAAACATTGGTATTTCCAGAATGCACCTCATTGAAAGAAACCAGTGAGGGTACCTATCTGCTTCTATGGGCTTCACAACTTTACTACTCTCAAGAACTGACTTAATATAAAATTCTGTACTAAAATCACAATCAGATAAGCTATGGAAAAATGTGGAAGGCAAATTGAAGTGCACCCAAGTCCGTCTTTCTGGCTTTTTACCAACAGCAGCCCATGTGAACTAATCCATGAGATAGCTGACCTTTTACCAAGTAAAGTTTTAGGACTAAATACTTCAGCTAATCAAAAACTAAATTACATGTATACATTAACTCAACCCATATCTTTAGAATTAAGCTGTATTCTGGCTAGCCAAAAAGGCAGCACATTCAGTCACTGCTAAACCAACAAGAATACAGCTTTTTTAATATCACTGCAGAGAAAGAGAAGGAAAGGTGGCATTCGTGATTCCAGAGCGCTGCGCCTCATCACGGCAGTAACAGGGAAGAAAAAGTCACTGGAAGAGAAGGTTGTCATGGGAAACATTTCTCCCACTTTTATCGCTGGCTGGGTTTGTCCTTTAAAGGCTCACCCCTGCAGAGGCCTGGCAGGTGACATCCCGGCAGGTGACGTGAGCTCGGCACAGCCAGCCCTGCCAAGGGCGAGGGACGCTTCCCTCGGGGGCCAAGCCGAACCCTGGCTGTCTGAGCCCGCCGGGTCTGTCCATAATGCCACCCCGCGACACTCTGAAGGGCGAAGGGTCTCGGCAGCGCAGACCCGGGGCCAAAAACCTGCACCCTGCTCAAGGATGCGGGCGGGAGGACGCTTCCCAGCCCTCGCTAGAAGGGTCCCGCACACCCCTCCCGGGGGCAAGGAGCAGCTCTGGAGGGAGAATCCCGCGCAGATGGACCGCGGCATCCCCGGGAGCCCCGCGGGGGCGGGCACGGGGACCAGCACCGTCCGTGCGGCCCGGGGGAACACGCCGTGAGGGCAGCGGGACCGGCCGGACTGGCCCCACCCGGGGGAGCCGCGGGGGCAGAGCCGAGCCCGCTGCAGGGAGGGGAAGGGAGGGATGCGGGGCTCCCCGGGGCGCCCGTCCGCGCTCACCGTCGATGTTCTCCCGGTCGCTGATGTGCTGCAGGTTGCAGCCCGTGTCCTCCCGGCTCAGCTCGGCCTCGGGGCGGTAGGACTCCAGCCGGGAGTGGGCATTCCGGCGCAGCTTGGGGCTGGAGGAGACGCAGCAGGACGTGGTGTTCCCCATCTTCTCTGCCCGGCCCCGGCCCGGCTCCGGAGGAGGAGAGGGGCGGCCGGTCAGCGGGGGCGCCGGGAAGCCATGGGCGGCAGCGGCGACGAGAGGGAGCGGCGGGGGAGGAGGAGGCGACGGCGGCTGCGGCGCCCTGCGGCTGCACTCGCCGGCCGGTCCCCCCGGCGGCTCATCCGCGGAGGCGGCCCCGCAGCGCGGCCCTCCGGCGTGGGCTGCGGCAGCTAAGCCGCCCTGCAGCGCGGGCGGGCGGCGCGGGGCCCGCCGGGGCACAGCCCCATCCTCCCCCGCCCCCGCGCAGCCGCCGCGCCCGCCC
>NW_020897732.1:3019543-3080877 GCF_003984885.1 Neopelma chrysocephalum | reverse complement strand
CGCGGCAGCGCCGCAGCCCCCGCGCCAGCGGCACCGGCACCGGGAGCAGGAGCGGGAGCAGGAGCAGCCGCCCCGGGCGGCCCCCGCGAATCGGTTCCGGTTCAAGCGGGCGGTGCCGCCTCCCGCCGGGCGGCTGCGGGAGCGGCGGCCCCGGCCGTGCCCGCTCACGGGGGGCGGCGGAGGGGCCGCCCCGGCAGCCACCGGCGGAGCCCGCCCCGGCTCCCGGCCCTCCTGCTCCGAGCGTCCCCGCTGCCCCGCACACGGACACGAGCGCTCTCCCACAGTCCCGGAGCTCAGGACGCTGGCGCTGAAGGGAGCGGGGGATGCAGGCGCTCCCTTCCCCGCAGCGGTGCCTCCCGGCCCGGGGGGTCCTCGGGAAAGCCCCGTGCCCGTGACCGCGGCAGGAACCCCGCGGGGCCGCCCCTGGTCTAGGCCAGAACCACCGCACCTGCCCCGCCGGGAGGGGCCCGCATCCTGTAGGGAAACATTCACTGGTGTCCCAGAGCTTTTTAGGGGCTGCGAACTCTTTGAGAACTCGTTACGTCTCCTGTAGACTGACAGTGCCAAAGAGAACAGGCCAAAGAGGCGGGGGGGGGGAGGGGGAGGAGTGTAATGCACCCCTTTCTTAGCACCTTCCCTGTGTTCAGGGCTTCCCCAGGCAAAATCCGCTTTTGCTGTGTCGGTGTAATGCTGAAGATGGGGATTGTGCATGGTTTTCATTAGTCTTTATTGTTTTGGGGTTTTTTTCTTTAAATCTCTGTAATCTAAGCACATCTCATGACTGCTGGAGGTCTGAGTCATGGTAGTTGAATGGTTACACTGATAATTTGATAACAGAAACACACTTTTCTGTGTTTATAAAAAATGCTTTGACTTACAGCCCTGTGCCCGGGGAGCCATTACTTGTTATTCTACCAGGCATCTCATGATATCTGATGTTTTCACAAGATCTGCTCAAGTCAGATGATTACATGAAAGACTTGCAAATTTTCATCCTGTTTTTTTCTCAGATCCCAAATTGCAAAGAAAAATTAATTTTTAATTTTTGACTACCTTTGAATGTTTATTTGATGCAAACCTACTGTAGTGGGATACAAAGAATCAAAAAGAAAAAGTGTGGAGTTTTTAAATGAAACTATTTTTTGGATGTTTTCTGTAACTAGTTTTGTGATACCCCCTCCTCGAGCATGGCTTGGTGGCAGATTTTGAGTTACATCATTCCTTTGTGTTTGAGTAACTCACATAAGGATAGGTTTAGTATATTTTGTGTATTAGTGTCTTCAGAAGTTTGCATCAAGACCAAAGGAAATCAGATATTTGCTGGAGCTCTGATTTAGAAGTGTTGTCTTGTAGGATATCATGCTAACTAGTGCCTTCCACCACCATGTCATCACTTGCTGAGGGCACTTCAGCTCCTCCCTTGGAGCTCACCTTGCTCTTCAGATGAGCTTGAGCCTGCGCCCAGCTCAGTCTGCACAGACCAGGCCTGGGCTTAACCTGGTGGCAGCGTTGGTTAAACCTCACATGGGCATAGGCAACAATCAGAAAATCTCAAACACGATTTTTTAAGAGTCAAATCATCTTAGTATATGTACAATAGAACAGCAAGATGTTATTGAAACACCTGGCTTACCATATCTCACAAGAGGACCTCAACAGAACTAGAGAGATCTCTGTGGAAGTATTATCTGTTTTCTTGCTTGCCATGGCTCCCTGACCTGCCCTGTTAAATTCTATCTTCCTGTAGGAAACAGGGACATGCACTCATTTGTGGCCTTTTTGAACTGTAGTCTCCCAGCACGACATGGGCACTCAGGGCACCAGTGCCATTGTCTTTTAAGTACGTGCTTGAGTAATGCTAACTGAGAAACCATTGTGTTGCCTTGCCTTGCTGTATCAATCCCACTACATTTTTGCATAAACATTTCATAACCCCTAATTATTTAGAAACTTTAACAGCTATAAATCTATTGTAGCAAACTCTTGGACAAAACTTGCAGCTTATACTTGTTCCACGATTTTCATAAGCTTTGAAACAAAACAGGCAACCACATGATGGAGATAGGTTAATTACAAAGTTTGCTTCTCTAAGTAGAGCTTTAAACAACATTTTCTTTATTAAAAAGGAATGATTTCAACTTTAGTTCAAGTTTAAAACTAATATTCTAAAACTAAACATTTGAAATGTTTTAAATACTAAGTATTTAAAACTTGTGATCACCAGTTGTGACCATGTAATCACTATGTGATCAGTAGATGGATGATCTTTAAGATCCCTTCCAACCCAAACCATTCTATGATTCTATCCATCATTCTATGATTTTATGTAGCTACCTATTTTCTTACTTGCAGTCTTTCATTCTGAATTTTTCATATACCTTTATTCCTCCTCTTTTCACTCTAAGAGCTTGATGAAGTACATTACAATGACAAAGGCACTAAAATACATATTTAAAGTCAAAGAAAAGAGATGCTGCTCCAGGGTAATGGTCTCCTGCTGGTATCTAAGAGCTGAGAAGAGTACATAGGTGAAATACACACCAGGAAAACATAGTTTTGATTACTTTATTTCAGCTATCTCAAGTGTATGATGCAAATGTAGTTGCATTATTTGATAAATATTGGTACAGTAAAGCAAGAACAGTTCACTGTACCTTACTGACATGCTTAGACATCATGTATGTCTTTCTTTGATTGGAGACTATTCTATTCTTGAGGTTTACCATTATGTATTTTAACAAGTTTGCCCTCCTGAGCAACTGCATGTATCAGCTGAGTACCACATAAAGCTCCTTAAACCAAGGCCAAGGTTTTGAGCTTGGTCAGTGCTGACATATCATGTTTACAAAGGGCTTATTCTTCCACAAAAATATTTTCAATCTGTAGCATCTCCCCTCTACAGAGGACACTCCACTATACAAAAGATAATGGATTTTAATATGCTAAAATTAATGATGTGACCCATAAAATTTTGTGCTTGAAATCTTCCTGGAACATTGTTGAAAAATATAAGTATTTCAAACCAGCAGATGTAGGTCAGTGTTTTGCTTAATATAAGCTTTTATCTGTTTTGAGTAGATAAAAATTGTAACAATTATTCAATCCAAAACTTTCTTCCTTCAAACCAAACAATTTGTGAAGCACAGTTAAAAAAAAAATCTTAAGATAAATGATTGGTGACAATCAGATCTTTTAATTCTGCTGGTCTTTCAAATACAGACTGAGAAATTTGTGTCACACAATACCTTCCCCACACCGCCATCTGATGTTTAGTAAGAGTCCTACTCACAGTTTGGGTATACATCCACTCTAATGCCATTTTGCCAAATTTATCACACATAATCATTGTTTGGAGTTTAAGCAAAAGCTTGACATTAACATTCCTAGGTACACAGTGGTCTGTCTGGTCAGCTGAACCATACCCTAAACTTTGTTGATTGTAATAGCTACATTTCTCTTGACTATAGTATTAAATTCCAAATCAACTAAACCTCAGTCATGAACACATCTGAGGAATGTTATTATCCTTCTGACAATTCTTATTGTTAATATTTTATGTTTATTGTTACAAGTGTAAATTCAGTAGCATTAATACTTTCTTCCTCAAGGAAAGACCAGAGTGCATCCCACTTGATTCTGCCCCAGCCTGTATGGCAAAGCCTTTCACTGTGCTGCTCCTCAAGAGAATGCATTCATGGATCAACTCTTAGATTCCCACCCCCATAGATTTGAATTGACTACTCCTGTGGCAGATTTCCCCTTTGCTGACGGTGTTGATTCTTCCAGGATTAAGGCAGTCTTTTCTTTCTTGGAGGTACAAATCCGGTGCTTGCCAGAAAACATCCTTTCAGCCTTGACACAAGTTATCTGAAGCTCTGTCTGTGCCAACCCCAACCATTGTGCCGTCATCAGAGACATTTGGAGGTTTCTGTGGTACATTGC
This sequence comes from Neopelma chrysocephalum, assembly GCF_003984885.1. Lineage (NCBI taxonomy): Eukaryota > Metazoa > Chordata > Aves > Passeriformes > Pipridae > Neopelma > Neopelma chrysocephalum. The sequence goes on along the minus strand of NW_020897732.1, from coordinate 3,076,935 downwards.
AGGGAGCTGTTCACAGGAAACACATCCAGATGTAACAAGAAGCAGGTAAGAGATGGGAGCTACTGCTCTAGCGTTACCTGGCTTAAAAATACTCATGGTATCAGTGAAGTTAGTCCTCTGGTGAATGGCACACTTGTTTCACAGAAATCAAGTGCCTTACTTGAATCAGAGAAAAACATGCAAAGAATAAATCAAGATTTCTTTTGGAGATCAAGGGGAAAATTTGGGCTACCTAGTTCATGTATTTAACTTTAGTGTGTAAATTGGGATATTATCTCATGCTAGCCAATGATGAGATACTATTCTAGGCAATAATGCAGAGAACAAAGTCACACTCGTACTCTGAAGTGTGTGGCAACCAGAGGACCCTGCCTGTTTCCATTTACTCTACAGGAGAAAATAGTTGCTTCAAGAATTAAGGTGATAGACCAGAGAGCAGGTGTTAGTATGGTTCTCTAAACATGCATAGCCCAGATAAGTGCATATTATGTTATATTATTACCTTTTTTATTATTGTGATGTTACTCACCAGCTTGAAATCACTGGAGAAAGAGGCAGTTTCCCCTCAACTGGGGAAAGATTGTTCATTGTTTTAGGGGAAATACTTCAAGAACAGCTATGCTGGAATATTAAAATAAATATGTAACTGTTTGGGGTTTTTTTATTATTATTTCTTCAGGGATTGAACAAGATAAGATCTGCACTTGCAAGCAGCCAGAAACCCACGCATTACCCATATGAGGGAAGATCACCCACACAGCACAGATCTGCCATGAGCACTGGGAGGGGAGGAGGCAGTTCAGCCAAGTGTACCATGGATGCCCTTGCATTGTGGAGAAAGGCACAAGCAATTGGATTTAACCAGCTGGGTGGAATTTGATTTGATTAGCTTTGGCACAGTTTCACATACTCTCAATTCATCAGTGAATGGAGTAACTATATTGGAAAGCTACTGGGGAAAAACAACATTGCCCCTGATGCTGCTGTCACGGGCAGATAGAGCACAATCCCATACAGTCTCGCTCTGTGTTTTTCTCTCTTCATTGTCTCCCTAGTTAGTTTTTTTGTGCCAGTGTGTGTCTTCCTGTATCAGGATTGGCTGCCTTTTCTTGGTCTGAGATCTTGGCATGGAAAGGGCAGTAATTACTCCACGGTATGACTTGATGACTATGAGCAAGGGTGGGAGTGCCCCCTCTTGAACAATAAAACCCCTTGTAGAGAAAAGCCTAACTAAACAAAACAAAATAATGTGTAAACACAGGCAGTGCTGCCACAAAGCACTTTGCCAGCCAGAGAGTCTATATGGAGTATGAATAAGAGCCTACTGTGTTTTATTCCGTTCTGCCTGTTAAAGATCCCATTCTATAAAGAGGTATCTGTTAATCTGTTCTGATTTCATACAAGCCCAGGCAAATAAAACTTCTTTAGTTTCAATGGAGCTAGTCCTAATTTACAGTAAGAATGAGAACTGAGCCAGGCCCAGCAATTTGGGATAGCATGTTCAGACAAAACTTTTTTTCTCAAATTCATCTTCAGAAAATAAAATCAACCACTTTTATCCAACTCTCAATGCCTAGCAATTTTGAATATCAGTCATGGCAGCCCACAGTTAGAAACATTAAAGTGTAGTATGAGCTTACAAGTCCTCTAATATAAGATAATAGAGGTTAATATGCAGAGGATTAAAGTCTTTAGAAACACAGTTCACCAGAAAAGCATGTGTCTGTACATACATTTGCTCAGCTGTCTATATGAAGAAGAGCATCAGAGAAGTTTATTGCTTTATCCTACAGCTCCCCAGAAGACCAGCCTTTTTAAGTAGAATAAAGAGGGCTTTGTTTGAAGAATAGATTTGAAGAAAAGTTAAAAGGTTTCAGAGACAGGAAATCAAGATAAATATGGTGAACTGTACAGACTCATCTCAAGAACTTTTTCTGTGAAACGGTCTCAAACTGAGTAAAGGTCTCCTAAGTATTAACACCTGTATTGAGTGAAAATACTTTCCTCGGTTAACTTTCAAATCAAGAGGTGAAATTAAAAAGTAAGAACATTCTCAGTATGAAAATTAAAGCTCTTGAAGTATCCAAATTTTCAATAGAGAAGTGTTCAGGCATGAGTCTTTTTGATTTTTAGCAAGGTACTACAATTGTAAATACTGTAGGAACTCAGAATTGTAGAGAAGCCAAAAGTCACCCTTCTCCAGACAAAAACCCTGTGTATGTGCCTGGAAAATACAGAAAATGGAAATATTGATCTTAGAGGTAAAGAACCAAAAATCAGTTAATGTACTTAACAAATGAACAACAGATATATAATTTTGAGTGTGTATTTCTGAGAGATTTTGTTCCATTTCCTCAGGTCCTGTATGGTATTAGGTAGTACTTTTTCCTTTGAAAAATAATGCAAGATTGAAAACTATACACCAAAATGGGCCAAAAGTAGAAAGGAATAAAAGTAATGAAAACATTACCCCTTGGTATTCCAGAGTCCTTTCCCTCTCAATGAAAAAGTACCCAGGACATAACAAGCCTACAGAACTAAAATTGAGGCTTCCATGTGAACATTTAAAAATTTCCTCTCAAATATGGCAAAAGCTGGCATGATCCTTAGAATCAGTTTCCATTATTTTGGGAAAAAAAATCTGCTCCATTGCAGACCGTGTAAGACTCTAGAAAACCACTTAACCCCTGTATCTCAGGTCCCTTTCAGTGAATGGGAATCATAGAATCTTACCATATGAAAGGGGATTTTTAAGACTAAAATCTTTAAAACAGCGAATTGTTCATGTGTTGCAGGAAAGGGGACCAAGTAAATAAAATGGATGGGCCGTGGTATTTCTGACATGCACACCAACACTGCTGAATGCAGTGCCTGTACTGGTAATTAAATGTGAAACAAATTCTTGTCTGTTGTAATGCTTTTTGCCACTTGTGTAGTTTATTAGCTTTGCTGTCACCATCACTCAACAAGCAGATACATCAGTTGATAGAAGAAATGCCAACTCGAAGATAGCAAGTTCATAGGTTAAAAAAGTCATCTTTTCTCTATAAATAGAGTTGGTATAAATCACCAGAGTCTGCAAAATGGGCTTGGGAAAATTAGTCACTGACCTACAAACACTTCCTGCTGGATGTCTGGGAATCCATTTCACACAGTTAAGAGTGACAAGAACTAAAGCAGCTAAAGAAGCAGGACTTTATGGCAAAATAAAGAATAAAATGTCCTAGCAAACATGAAAATAAAACCAAGTCCAACTAATAAAAAGACAATTGTACTACTGTGGAAGTATTCTAAATAATCAAAAGGTAAAATGAGCCATTTAAATCTACCATTTAATAAAAAATTAAAATAAGGGAATAGTTTTTAAATGCTTAATGAGGAAATTATTATATATTTTCAGTGTCCTGCAGACCTTGTGGCAGCTCTGGAATTTCAGCAGCTGACCAGCCAGCAGGCCTCATGATATGCCATGATCTAGCAACATGTGGTTAAACAGGGAACCCAGCACAGCAACTTCTGTAGGAAACTGCTGACTAACTTGGGAAGAATCTAGTCAACTTGAATTATACTTCAAATTAAAGAGAATATAATTAATAAAGACATTTTTATCTCAAGTAAGGAACTAGCTTGCTGTTTTCCCTTCAAAGTTAATGCTACCCTTCACTGCTGGAACTCTTCAGCCAACATTTTACCCAAGTGTCCTCTGCTGTCACTCAAAAAATACCCCTTAGGGAGTGCCACAGGAAATAAAATACATGCATTAAAACAGGTATTTTCTTAGGCCCAGCTCACTGAATCACCAGGTTTACTCCAGAAGACTTTTGTTGTGCTCACGATTGTGATACTTTCAAAACACTGACTAATTCAGTGACGAGTGTCTCTTTATTTTAAAGCTACTTTACTGGAAAGGATTTAGAGACACCAGATTTTTACATTCTAGGAACTTTGAACTGTCACATAATTTGACAATTAAGTTCTAAAAAATAACATAAAAACATATTACAAGATATGACTAAAAATTGCAGCCCTCCTAGATAAGCTTGGCTTCGAGCAGAAAAGACAGGCCTCCTCAAATTCATTTTGAAAAACAGAGAAGTGTCTTGTATAACAAAGGACAGGATATCTGTCTATAAGTATATGCATTTTTTTTTCAAATTTTGTAGTAAAACTTCTAAAATAGCATCAAGCCCTTTCCAATAAATTGCAAAAACCCAGTAAAAAATACTTGTTTGTTTCTGCAATCTCTGAGTTAAAATAATTTCTAATATTGTGCGAGTTACATGAATTGTAAAATTTGGTACAAGAGTACAAACCAAACTTCTTTCTTTGGAGTGCTTAGGCAATTCAGGTCAGATGTTTGCAGCTATCCCTTAAAGATTTAAGGCAAATGAAATCCAGTCTGTATTCAAGCTTCACAAAGTCTCTAACCTCAACCTTAATTGTCTTTGTCCAATATAAAGTTGCCAAGGATACATCTCACTGTTTAATAAGGTGGTTTATCCATAAGGATAATATGGTATTTTCTCTTAGTCTGTTAACTAGTTTTATAATTCTCCCAGTTGTTCAGACTGAGATATGTTAAGAATTCACAGCTGCTTTGGCATTGCTTACATAGCTAAAATATGTGTCTTGATAATGGCTAATATCTCTCATCAAATATGTGTTGGCAAAGCATTTAGGTTCAGGATAAATCATGCTGCTAGCCACAGTGTAGTCAACAAAAGGATAAAAATTATACATTATGTAATGCAAAATAAATTTGCCATAATTCATCAAGAGTGTTAGGGCTCGCAGACTCCTTGAGTTTGATTTATACCTTTAATCATGCACAATCCCATTGATAAGAGGTTAAAAAAGCCAAAAACAAAACAGAAAACCTAAACCAGCTTTGCAGACCAAAACTTCCCAGAACAAGCACTGGAAGAAGCAGAAATACAATCACTGAGTTAACTGTCTCATTGCAAGCCCTTGCACTTCAAAATATCCTGCTTTTAGATGTGCTTAAACTTAATGTACAATTCCGCAGATGCCATCAAAATAGTAAATGTGTCAGGGGCCCCTGCAGAATACAGCATCACTAAATGCTGCATGGTAGGGTCAGTCTTAGGGAGAGTCCCAACAACTCCAAGACCTGGCCTGACCATTCCTTCAGCCCTTCTACCAATTAATTTTAGGAAGTCCATATTTAATAAGAATATTCCTTTTTGGTTTTCTTGTTCTTCCATAGAGGGCCAGTCATGTTGTAGAGTGTGTTTCCACTGACACTGCATCAAATCACTTGGGCCCAATGACAGCAACACTTGCACATATGTAAGAGGGTCATTTCAGAAGGGAGATTTGCCATCCTGAGCTTTGGAGGTAAATATCTCCTTTCCAGTGAAAGTAAACAAGAACCAACAGCCTAAGTTTCATTGGCACCATTGGAAATCTCAGCTTAAACTGACGCATCCAGTGCACAGAACTTCTAGATCCTACTAATGGTATGCTGAACAACACTGGCCAACACTGAAAGACACAAACCTGTCCCTCTTCCCTTTCCCTGGGACAAGTACATAACCAGAGGAAAGAAAATCCTTGACTGCTATTCCTTCTGCAGGCACGTCAGTTGGGAACTTGTCCTGCCCTCAATGCTACCATTTCCCAACTCTTGCACTCGTCTCCTGAAAAAGCCAAAATATACTACCTGAACCTCACTCTAAATCACGTGTTCAGTGTCACAAAACCGGCTGTCCTCACCTCCCACATGCATGATCATGTCTGTTCCCCTCTGCTGACGTGAGTATTTGTATGGTCATACAGGAAACTCCATCAGGAGCCTGCTCTGTTTGAAGCTAAATCAGCCAAAGGAGTTTTCAGCCAGTCTAACCCAGCTCACCATGTAACTGTGCTAACATTACTGCTAGCTCAAGAGAAGCAGTGGAAATATGCAACTGGGGAAAGATAGGACTGTTTTTCTGCATCATGGTCTCACTCAAGGGGCTTAAGTGACTGAGACAACAGCCTAAATTTGAGAATCATGTCTGAGAGCAAATGTATTCTCATGAATCCTCTCTACTACTATTCCTATACTGCCACTTCCTTTTGTAGGACATTTCAGCATTTTTCCTAAGTAAGATGCTGAAATAAAAGCAGGACAGTATTTTTAATCACGTGAATTTGACTGGTGCAGACAACTGTAGCTTCAGCAGTTTATTTGAAACCTTCCACCATGCTGTTCTCTCTGTATTGGTTATATCATTTGCTTCCACTTCATGAATCTGGAATATCAGACAGTATTGCTAAGCACAGACCAAGAATCAGAAATACATAATACAGATGCTGAAACAATCACTAGCTTTTTATTAATCCTGTTATGTTTATCTGTCATGCCGGAAATAATAATTCCAAATTATCTCATTTCACAAGCACACTTACTGGATCTCTGCTTGTGCAATATTTGAAACGTATTTTTAAGTAAAAGATGCAAAGTTTTTTGCTGTGCCAAAGCGTAATTAGAATTGTAATGTTCTGTCAAAGGAGGAGTTACATATTTTCTGACAAAAGAATAAAAAAAGTTTGGGGAAAAAGAGGCCATATAATCAAGTAAAACAATCTCCTTTCATGCCATTTCTGAGAAAAAAATATTAATAGCTACTGCACAATCACCCGACTTACCACTTCCAGCCACTTCAACTTAGTATTGGTTAGACATGAGGAAATTGCAAGCTACTGGTTTCTACTTCCAAAGCTGTGATGTCGTGCTAGTCTAGACTTCTATCAATCTACTTGAGCATAAGGGGGGCTGATGCAATAGAGAAGACTGCCAAGTATTTTATCTGACTGCTACCTTCACAAAACCAACAGAAATATGTTACATCAGGAAACAACCATTTATAATAAATTTGCAGTGTTTTACCCTTTGAGGAAGGGCCTACAAATGCAACGTTCTCTCAATTCCTTCTAACACTTCTGAGATCATATTGTATTTTTTATGAGAAGCGTTGGCATGAGAGTCCTAGAAAACTAATTTTCACACACTTGTAGAACAAGCATAGCCTGGAAGAATTAAATCTTAGCTTCCTTGCAGTTGTCTCCAAGTCAACTGAATTCCTCCTGAAATAAGAGAAAAATTATTCCTTCGTTTCTTGAAGTCTAAGTCAAGAGTGGGCAGTTTTAGTTCTGAGTATTTTTGAGGTAAAGATACTTGTGTATTGTCCTGCATATCTCATTAATACTTTTACTTACAGATATACTTTTTTACTTTTTCCCTGTACACATCCAGGACTGCCCCAGGAAATATTTTTGTGGGCAGAGGTCAAGGTTTTTCAGATTTTTTCCATGATTTCTATGGAAAAGAAATGTCCAGACTGGACTAATGCATTGTCCATGTCAACTGCCTGTTAACTCTACATGCTTTGATTTCCAGAAAAGTTTCACAGCATTGTACATTCACAGCTGTGTATACCAAGTGTACTTGCTTTTTCTTGCCCCTAAGATCTGGGAAATCCTACTTTAAGGCAGTGATTCTTTTAATTTTACAGAGGAGGGACACAGGTTCTCTTTAGTACCTATATTTTACTCACCTTAGCATCATTTACATTTTTGAAGCTTCTCTCGCCCACAGTACAAAAGTGCTGAGCAGTGGCTGTCTTGGTTACTGTACCATGTATACATGTGAATAAAACTGTCCATCTGCAGTGTAATTTTGGAATACATAAATGTAACTTAATAGAGAAACAATTCCTGCCTCCACAATCAAGTTTCGGCTGCAGAACTTGGAAGCTGCATAAGGATGGTCAACAGCCCTGGGATAGAATTCCAAACTTGGGCATACCTTAATCCTTGCAAAGGCACAGGAATCCACTACCTCCAGTCTTCATCCCGTTTTTAGGGCAGGTCTTTGGGGAATACACATTTGAAGTGAACCTTGCCTAATTTGTGTAATTAGCTAACAAGTCTGTTGTGGTTTAACCTCAACTGGCAGTTCATCCCCACACAGCCACTCACTCTTACCACTTTGGGAATGGGGGAGAAATTGGAAGAGTAAAAGAACTCATGGGTTGAGATATAGACAGTTTAACAGGTAAAGCAAAAGCTGTACACACAAGCAAAGCAAAACAAGGATTCATTCACCACTTCCCATCACAGGCAGGTATCCAGCCACCTCCAGGCACCTCCAGGACAGCAGGGCTCCGTCACCTGTAACAGTCACTTGGGATGACAAACATCATTGCTCTGAACATCCACCCCTTCCTTTTCTTCCCCATATTTATATGTGGAGAATGGCACCATGTGGTGAGGGATATCAGTTGGGGTCAGCTTCTTGTGCCCCCCCCCAGCCTCCTTGCAGGTGGGGCAGTGTGAGAAGCAGAAAAGGCCTTGACACTGTGTCAGTACTGCTCAGCAATAGCTAAAACATCACCGTGTTATCAGCACTGTTTTAAGCACAAATCCAAAGCACAGCCACATACCAGTTACTATGAAGAAAATTAACTCTATCAGCACAAAGTCAAAGGAAGCAAAACTGAGTCACTTGTACAAAATAAAAATGCTTTTTTTACAAATAATGGATAGAGTGCAAACCCTCACTCCAGTGGCACAGGACCTAGCCTGACTGTAGAACGAGTGAATTCAAACACTTGGCCCGAATAAACAAAAACCCCAGCTCTCTAATAAGGCCTGAGCAGAGAAATTACGCACAACTAGGATTAGCGTTTTTCAAATTATATCCGTATATAAGATGTGGGACTAATGTTTTCAGCTCAAGTGTCTACACATAAAGACATGCTGTCTTCACTAACCACCCAACTCAGCAGTACTTTAATGTTCTTACACAATTTCCTTTGTAAGATTATCGCCCCCAAGCATTGGACAGGAAGCTTAGGCCACAGACTAAGGTATCACGACTTCACTACTGATGTAATATTTAGACCTTGTTAGTTATCCATGCTAGAACTTGTTGGCTACAGTAAGAAGAGGAATTAACTTACAGGTTCATGGATTTGAGATTCTGAAGTCACAGAAGTAAACGTCACAATGAGAGATGCATTATGCCATTAACTAAGCATTATTCAATACACATTTACAGTAACCTCCATTCCAGCATTTAAGGCATGTAGCACAGAGATATTCTGTTCTGCTCATTCTCTTATTTTGAAACGCATCTTAGTTGCTTAGGCCTAGTCTTTCATCACATATACAAGGGGAACGTAGGAATTGTCATATTGAGCAGGGACTGTAACCACCTTCCCTTCCTGCGTCACGTCATGTAAATTAAACAGCATTTGTGGTATCAAAACAGTTTCCAACAAAAGGGTGCCCTGCTCACCTCATTTTATACTTCCTGGAGTTCATTCATGAAAAGCTATAAACCAGATGGCATCTTCACCACACCCATTGGTCTCTTCAGATCAAAAGAGACCAATGGAAGGTATCACAGGGAACTTTAATGTTCTATTCATTCTGGGGTTTCATACTCCTGTGCTGTCAAGTCAGAAGCCTTCACTGGCATTTTATGTTTGTTTTGATTTCTTTTTCTATAAGAAAAGAGGTGAAATTATTCCATTGCAAACTAAGCATTTTTAGCCAGCCATAGCAGCAGGCAGCTGCCTTCGTCACTAAGCAATTTCATTTATATAATAAAGGGAAAAACACTGCTGAAGAAAGTACTGAGGTGCTGATGCCAGAAGAGACTAACTTAGTATCTGTGGGATTTTCTGAGGAAGAAGTACTCCTCTCTTTTTGGCAACTAAGGATCTCAGTTTTGTAACTCTTTATACCATTGCTACTTTCACCATTTATTCAAGAGTTACTGCATGTATGCATTGGAACCCTATTATGTATGTGATGTAACTATATGGACCAAAAACCCCACACGTTTTTAGGGACAACTATTCTGACAGTCTTATTTCAACAAGCTGATCTGTATTTCTGTATCCATATGTACTGGGCATCACCAATTACAAGCCTTTGCTATCCTACCTACTAATGCAAATCAATTTTACATAAACAGAATGGTGAGGTGCATAGAAACTGCAAGAGCATAAGATAACTGCTGTTTTTCAGATGGGTTTGATTGGGTCAGGCATAAAGAATTGGAGAAGCAAGATCCATAACAGCTCAGTAAGTCAAGATTTTTTGTGAGGTAGTGGTAAGACTGAAAGTATAAATACAGGATAACAAATAGGTTTCTGTCTCCACAGAGAAGTAATCACACATGTCCTAAAGCTGTCAGCATCAGTGGCAAGTGGTACTGCAAATGAAGACAAAAATATCTTCAAACATTTTCAGATCTGAACTGATTATTAATTTACGTTGTTCATCTGAATAACATAACTTTTGAAGCTGACATCGGGAATCCACATAAACTAAATAACTATCTAGGTTAGACTAGAGATATGGGTTTGGGACCTTTACTGCAATATACAATTTGTACATTGTACAATGTTCAAATTTAAACCTTCCTCCCTAACAAATTAAAAAAAAGTGAAGAATTTTGGGGTTTTATTCCGAGACTGTTTCACAGGTAGCAGTGAATTCTCCTTTACATAACACTGCTGACAACTAATTATGGACAAAAATACAACACACTTTAACAAACAAGTTAACAACACTCTAGAATATCCTCCTGGGATTGTGTATTTTCAATTCCAAATAGTTCACTCATTTCCAAGAGTCACAGAGTTACACTTTAGTTTAAGTCCTGTTTGTATTCTTATGCAATTGTTCAACTCTGTGAATATCCATAAAATATTTCTAGAATACATTTGAAAAGTAGGAACTACTCAGAAATAATTTTTTACTTAATGCTAAATAAGGTAGAATATGCTAGCTGATAAAGAAAAGTAAAGAAAAGAGAAATAAAATCATCATTATCTAGTATTTAACAGTCATGGATATCTTTGTACTTCAGGCTTAATTATATGCACATTCACTAAAGCAGAAGTTTTAATGAGAACATGGTATTTGACTAAATACACTGCAACAGGGTCAGATCTAAAGACAAAGTTTTATTGTCTAAAATGGGATGTGAATGAACTTGGATATCTCAGTCTTAAGAGCTCTTGACATGGCTACAGTTTTGCTCCTGTTAACAGCTACAATTTTTTCAGTGCTTATAGTGCTGCTACTTACACTCAATCTAATCCAAACCCAGAACACAGGCCTGATACCATTAGAGGTTTAAATTAGCTTCAAAGGTGTAAAACCTACCTCGTACTTTCAGATCAAACTTGACCTATGAAGCCAACAAAGCTATTATTACCCTTTAAAATTACATAATCCATGCCTGGGATGTTTTTGGAGCACTTCTGTGGCACAGAATCAGGACTGCTGTCCTGAATGTGCAGGATACATTCAATTCCTCCTCTGCCTAAGAACATTAAATCTTAAGTCTCCTGAGAAGTCTTTAGCTACCACACTGGTCAGGGTCTGCCATCTGTACACCATCTCTACTTCCTTACCATAGCTGTTCCTCTCAGGACTTTTTCTTAGGAAAGGTCAGGAATTTATTATCTTGGTGTTGGGTGTATTTTAATGAACTTTAGATATTGAAAAATCAGCCCTGTTTTCCTACTTCTTCTCTGAAGTGTTTGTTTGTTCAGTGAAAGGAAAGGGACTTCATCAAGGGCAAATAACTCCATCCTCAGAGTTATGGACCACACTGTGGAAACGCTGCCTGCTATCCCACTGAAATACAATATAAATTTCAGAGGAATACCCAGATTTTAGATTATCATTGTTAGATAAGACAAATATTACTTCTGTCAATTAACAAACTTGTCCAGGAGTCTGGAGAAAGAAGTCTTGGACTCTCCATGCCTACTCCTATGAACTTTTCTGAATTTTAATGTAAGTAGTCATGAATTGTGTAGACAGCTTGTGCACACAGAGATCTAGTTACCACACTCAGGACCGGATATCTAGAGTTTAGACATGCAATAATTTACAGTATAGCCTAATGTCTGGCTCTTAAGATAAAAGTATTTCCCACAGCAGGTTCACAAATGCCATTGTAGTTCTCTTGGGTACCATCAGTGTGGGATGTTCTTCAAGGTTTCACCCCTTCTGGCACCTCAGCAGTGATGAGGCACAAGTACATCTGCAGCTCAGGTTCCGGCTCTGAAGGACTCTGTTCTTCAGGCAGTTCTGCTTCTCTCACCATTGGACATATCAGCTTCACAAACACTGAAGGAGAACCAAACAAAGCACTCCAGACTCATTTTGTACTACTCCTGAACATTGAGCTAAGACAGTAGGCACTACTACCTTTTCCAGCCCATTTGTTGCAGTATATTCCTTCATTTTGCCACAGGTACCTACCGGGTTTGCCAGGCTCTTTTTTTTTTTTTTTAGCTTAGATGTTGCTTCTAGGTCCAACTAAGCTTTCTGCTACAATTATTGACTGATTTGAACAAACAAAACATGCTGATTTGGGCTAAATGTCACATAAATCACCTGGTCATGTATCGGCTACATTCCCTGTATTTTTGAATACCTTTAATCTTACATTACATTGCTAAAGATTCTAAGCAGATGACTTAATCAGGAATATAATCTTTAATCACATTTAAAATGCATTTAGTCATTATCCTTGTGATTTTATTAATTTGATAGGGTTATTTCCTTATCAAGTATGTATTTTAAAACCAAGCTGCTGTCTTTACACCACATCTCTACATTATTGCAAAGTTCATATTTGATTTTAATAGGACTGGTTTTGTATCAGCAATTCCATTAAGTGTGTTTCACTTTGCTGCGCATCAGCCCAAGATCCCAGACAACTAATCTCTAAAAAGTGACCTACATACTTAACCATTGTCCTGCTCATATGCAACACTAATTGGCTCATATTTTATGTTTGATCTATACACAATTTCTCTTGTGCAATTGCATAAATCACTACAAATTAGTATTTTTTCAGTATATGAAGACTTTTTACAAAGAGTTAATTCAGACAGATAAAATTGCCCCATATCTGGACCAAAAATCAAGTTTATAAGACATAGTTAACCGTGTTTTCCTCTGTCCTAAATATAGTCTTTCTGCAGCGAATAGTAAACCCATGTAAGCACTAGGTTTATTTGCTTAGAATTTTAGCAGAGGTAGGCTTTGCAATCAGATTTTTTACATAATCTCCTATAAACTGATTCTTTCAGACTCTTTAGACTGGCTATACATCTGAAATCTTGTATTTCAAAACTTTTCCAGAAGGCAGAGGAGTGTGTGAGGAAACACTTGGGCCAGATTTAAAATCTGTTATGAAACTTTAGAACACAGCTTTGATAATTTTATTATGAGGGTGTTCTCTTCTTGTTGGGAGAAAACTTTCCCTACCTTCAAATTTGAGCATATACCTTTACCTTAGTACACATGAAAAAGCTCTTGGATATCTCTGTAGGCATTCCCTTTGTGTGAAGTGTGTACAAAAAAGAGTAACAAGTTCTATTGCCCAAGGTGGAAGCTGACCACCTTGCTAGTGAAAAATTCAGACTTGAACATTGTTACCTAGAGGCAAGTGGGTCAAACTATGCTGCAAGAGCCATGGCACTGAGAAGATACATTGAAAAACAAACTAAAAGGAGTTGATGGAAAGTGATACTTGCAGAAATAAGAATAACTCGAACAAGTCCTCTTATATCTGATTTTGGGCAAATGTGCAGGAGAAAGCACAGTTTCTTTTGTGAGTCATTTACTATGGGGATGTGCTACAAGCGTGTCACTAGAGTTGGCTCTGAGCTGAGGCCTGCAGATATTGCTGAGCATATTTGCATGAGTTGTTTCTCTTCTCCCCTCATACATTTCCAAGTCGGACAGTGAGACCTCTGCTGTTAGTAAAAGTGCTTTGCTGTGTTATGAGGGAAAATCCATTTCTGATCCTCAGGGAGTTAATGGCAAATGTGGGAGACCAAACAGAAGACTTAAGCATTTCCAGGGCTAAAATATCAGCTAAAAAAAATGTAGCTTTTATTTATTTCATCCTTGAAAGGGGGGAGGGGTGTGTGAACTGGAAACAGAAGAACTGATCTACTCAAACAGCAAGAGCTAATGTTAGGTGTTGTTTGAGCATAAAATTTCTAACCTCAGAAATGCTCCAGACTGGGAAAGAGATCTACCACTGGCCAAACCAGCTATGCTGAAAACAACTGGGACAGCAAATCAACTTTATAAGCTTTGCAGTCATACACTACAGTGAAAGTGGATATGACCCTCTTCAGACTGTATCAGTTGCAACACAAACTTTGTAAGAACTGCTTTGAACTGTGACCAAGTTAACATTACATTTATGACTAGAAATTGCATGACAATAGTAACTGATTGAACTGTCAAATTATATAAATGTTTAAATTAATCTCTTACTCAATAACAACAATTCCCAAACCATGTCTCTTAATTTTTCACTGAATAGGCACATAAACTTACCATATGGAAATTCATTTGTTGTTCTAGATCTTGACATTACATCTCATGTATTTGGCTAATTCTCTTGAATATTTAGGTGTTCAGTTCACACCTCACAGGTGCTATGGAAAAACACGACACAGTCCTATAAGAACTATGCATACAGACAGCCACTTGCAGACATGACTGTGGGAGACAGGATACTATATAATCATGGTTGTAATGCAGAAGTGAGCAATTTATTAGAAAAGTGAAATCCATCTAGCCTGAAGAATGATTTTCTTCATCACTGTGCCTTTATCTTTTCCTGTGTTCTGCATTCCCTGTTTTTACCTCCCTCTTCTATTTGCAGAATGATATTTCCAAATACCTGAATTAAAACTGCATTATTTCATTTTCCCTTCACACCATTATATTTCAAAAGATACTTAGATTTTTTATTATATTTAATGTTTGTGATCTAGAACTAATAACTACTGAGCTTCAATAGCAGTATTTGTAATATCATTTAGATATCGTTTGTAATAGCATTTAGATAACTTTTATTATTATTATTATTTCTATAAATAAAAATTAAATAATTCTCATTTTGTTCTTCACTAAGTGGGACTATTGGTCAGGAAGACTATAAATTGAAAATTTATCAATATTATTTTTTTACCTCTTAGAAAGCTATCAAATTATAAATCACTTATTTCTAACTACATATGAACATAGGAACCACAGGAAAAATTAGTTTGTGTCCTCAATAGCCACAGAACACCCCCCCCCCCATATTTCCCCCCCCAGGATACAGGAAACTTCCTACTTCTAGAACATCCTTTGGCTTTCCATCAGTTTGGAAATAAAGTGCAAACATTTATACTCCACAAGGTGTCACTCTAAAACAGCTGGGGAAAAAATAGTCACTTTTTTGCTTCAAACTTCACCCAAAAGGTCAGAAATTAACAGCATTTAAATTTAAGAGTGAACTACCAGACTCTACTCAAAGCTACTACAATGCAACAGTAAAGGCAGTGGGTATTTTTCCTTTTAAATAGTGTATTTCAAAACCAGTCTATTTTTAACTTATGCACCTAGCTGAAGAGTGCAAAATTGTCAGTAACTGTTTAAATCTGGGAGAGCATTCAGCAAGTATATTATCAGGATACATGCCATTGTCCTTTAATCAGCTACTGCTGGCTGGGTGAAGAAGCAGAGAACAACATCAGACCCAACAGCTTAGGTCTGCAAGGTATTTAAGCTTTTTAATAAAATACATTTTGTTTATAAATACACTGTCCTTTTAAACAAATTTGGTATATTCCATAGAAATTTGAACATCCTCCAAAAATACAAACAGTTGTCAGCAATAAAAGTAACAAAACCTCGCTTTCTATGCTTCACATGCAATCAGTGAATTAATTCTCTGGAATCTAATAGGAGAGAATTCCCAGTAAGTTTTCTTATAGTTAACAAAGCTTACTTTCCAACTTTTCCTTTAGTAAGTCCATGCCCTCATTGCTAACTACCTATTTTCATGAACTTTTGAGAGATCTTTGACAAATCAACTTTAATTGACATCAACCATCAGGTTCAAAACATACCAGAAAAAATCAGACATGAGCGACTGTCATCTCACAGGAAACGAGATCAGTATTTCAAGAAAAAGAAAATCATCCATGAAAAAGAACAAAAAATGTATGGAACATGTCTGTTAGCATGAGGGAGATAACTATAGGTGACAATTTACACGAGATACAATAGAACTGGAAGCAATTTTGAAATGTTAATGCTTTTCATCCTGTGCTCAATACTGCAGAGCTCTGATCCCTGCATAGACTAACAGGGTTCTTGCACAAAAAATACAGAAAAAACTCCCACAATCAAACTCAAAATACCTGCCTGCTTGTGTTACTCTGTAACAGTGCAGCTTTCAAACACTTTGTTCACTCCATCCTGACTTTTTTTCCTGTTTCTCTCTAGCTATATTTCACGTTAGGCCCATTTTTAGTAGACACACTTCAGAAAGGCTAATTAGGTCAGGCCTCAAATGAGAGAAGCAGAAGAATGTCTGCGTCAAAGATCTCAACAGATCTGGGCTGCTCACCTGGGTCAAGAAAGCTGCAGTTGCAGGCCCATGTCTGGATCTCTGACGTAACTGAAAACTTCACAGTTAAAGATGCAGGGGTGTAAGGATTTAAGCATTTTCTTGTTTGTATGGCAGCTGACAGACTTCAGAAAACTTTCAGTTCATACAAGCAGGATCTTGGGAGAATGTAGTTCTTCAAAATCAATTTCATCACGCAAAATGCCTCAGTATGCGTTAAACTTAAAAACGTGTTTGCAGTTCTCTCACTCCTGTAAGAACTAATGAAAGCTAGAAATGTGATGAATATCTTGCTGAGGGGAAAAAAAAAAAACCTTAAGAGAACTATTTTAGAAAAAGCAAATCCCATGGCTTGTTAAACAACCCTGTAGCAGCTTTTAGCCGGTGTGAGCACAAACACATTGGGGAGGGGGAGGGCAGAATCATGAAAGTGAGAACATTAGAAGCCTCATTCAAGGATGTTTGGAAAGCATATTTTTGAAGCCACAAAACAAAAACAATGGCTTGGCTAGGTAACCAGATTTCTGGATTGTGACATTTTTATAGCTATAATTCCATTCATGAGATGTGTTAATCACACCCGATTCCACTGATATAGGCTATTAAAGGAGAGGAAAAACCTCAGCAGTAACCATAACAAATACACTTCCTTAACTGTTTTTCCATTCAAGTTACACACAATACAATGAAGTTATTTTTTTCCTTAGTCTACATAAAGCACTCAACTCTCACATATTCTCTCTTTTTGAGACTTTGTTCATATACACACCTTCTGCTTCATACTATATCAAACAAGCCAGTTGCAAGAAGGAAGTTCTAACTCAGAAGTAGGAAAAAACAGAAACCTGAGAAAAAGTACTAGAAAAACTCATTAGACACAGAAGAAAGTGATTTTTGCTACCTGTCATTGCCTGCCTGAATAAGATGCTATTAAATTACCCTAGAATTTAAATAACTCATTTTCTTCAGTTTTGAAAGGAAGCAAATACTAGAACCAACACAGCTTTTGCCGGAATAATGAAATCATTGTTATCGCTCATCCAGAAGAGCCTCAAAGTGCCTTAAAAAAAATCCCCAACCAAATGAAGCCCCCTCCCCACACAATATTTTATACACGAAGGCTGACAACCAAGAGGCAGTTACTTCTGTCAGCTGCTTAACAGCTCAGCATTCACTGCAGGCTTGCCATGTACACACCCATGCACTAAACAGAAAAAAATGTGGGCAAAATGAGTCAATCCAAACCAGAAGCTGAGCAGACCCCTTTGTTTTCTCTGAAGTGATACTTCATTCAGAAAAAGATCACACTAAATTTAGCTATTACACTGATGTCTGCAGGATAACAGTACAGACTAGCAATTATGTTTGATAAGAACAGAAGGAAAACCAAATGGGAGACAACTTGCACTCCTTAAGACTGTATCAATGCAACCAAAAAAATAAATCCAATAATTATTCTTGCAAACAGCAAAATCTATGGGAAATAACAATCAAAAAATCCCCTCAAAGAAACTAAATCCACACCTATTCACACAATATGCTTATTTTAATCCCTTTTTCCCAGGTCACAAGAGCTGAGGCTGTTTTAGGGAGTCAAGAGAGATCTGCCTGGATAGTCTAGAGATTTCTCTTCGTAAGTCTGCTTAAGAAACAGCTATGACTCAAAGCTATACCCTAAGAGGAAGCTGACTATTACATTCCTCATCACCCACAACTCTAGAAGACTGAAGACATTTTTCAAGAGACCATTCTCGCTAAGCTACATGAAAATCTATTTGGAATAAAAAAAAATTAAAAATCCATGCAGTCTTGAGTACAACCTCCTGTAAAGGCCAATCCTCTAACTATCAGTTGTAAAGAAATTTGCAAACAGTTGTGTGGTTTCAGGAAGAGAGAAGAGTTTCGTACCATAGGAATGCAATTTTCTTACAGAAAGAAAAAACACAGTTATTTTGGCCTTTTTTTTCTGACAATGAAGACAACAAATTCCTGATTCTGACAAATCCAAGCTTGGGCACTGCTCAAATTCTCTTGTAATAAACCAACTTGGATTCATTTAATGTTTCTTTATTAAGAATAATAATAATGTGTTGAAAAGGTCTTTTCCCTGCACCACATCAAGCATTCTGTTTCACAAATGTAAACTGCAATCAGGTTCCTTTGGAAATTATTGGTATCCAAAGCTCAGGGCTATATTTTTATTAGGGAAATAGGTACTTTCCAGTCTTGTCAAGTGACAGAGTGACACAACTGTCAAGTAGGACAATTAAGAGGGAACACCTCTTCAGTTACTGTTTCTACTCCCAGAGGTTGCTAAGAATGTAGAAAAAGTATCAAATTGTGGTAAAAGGCATTAAAACTAACAACACACACATGACAAAACAGAAGGCAGGTTTTGATCTTGTGGTCAGGAAGTTCTTTGGAAAGAATATCGAACCCAAAGCCTAGTTCAATTGAATTCAGACCGCAGTTAAGTTTCAATTTTCAGATTTCTTCCATGAAGAGTAAGAAGTAACAATGAATTAGTTCCAACCATTTCCACTTATTCTGCCCTTTGAAAGGAGCACTAGCAAGTACAGGAATTTATGCATAAATGCAAGCTTGATGAACAGTAAGTCAAAAGAAAAATTCTCTTCCTGTTCACAGCACGTGTGGATTCCAGTACTGGCACACATTCAGGAATATTCAGGACACTGATGTAGAACAAATTGAGTCCCACAACTGATCTAAAACATGAGAGGGCTAAATTGACACTTTAAAGAGAAAAAAACAAATTCAATGAAAACTTTATGATTTATTTTCCTTTGCAATTTAAACTAATTTGTATATTCTAGCATATATCCTATCTATTGCTTTAATCCTCTGACACACCTCTTGAACAGAGATCTAGGCTACAGCATTCCCATTTCACTGAAGTATTTTGGAACCTAAGTTTTTTGGTATTATTTCTCTGACAAACCCCAGTGGTACACAGACTTTTCCTTCAAATCTTTATTTAATCTCAAGTAAGTATCTCAAAGTTTTCAGTGTACATCTCTCAATCCAATTCAGAACTTTTCAGGGTTTATTCCTTTAAGTAGTAATCTGACGGCAGATTCTTGGCATTAGCGCACACCTGCCTTTGCCCATTTTGACATAAGTTATTTCCTTCATCACATCTTGGTTCTCCTTTTACCAACTGAAGATTTAAAATGTTCTTATTCAACAACAAATTTGCTCATTCTTACTTTAAAATACAGAAATGTGTGTTGCTAATTCTTTCAAAATTGTTATACCGAACTGAATTACTGAGAATGAAAGAATAATGCATCATTAAAACTCTTCCTTTTTTCCTAGTCATAGCCTAAATGAGCCAGCTTTTCTGCAGTTGCTTCTCTGAAATAGGATATTTCTCCCTGGTGCAGATAAACAGATCAAATGGAATTTTCCAGAACGACCATACGCCAAGAGCATTTGCATTTAGCTTCCATTATTAACAAAACACCCCCTCCAACAAATAATCATTTAAATAAAAAATAAACATTAATCAAATGTCTTAAAAATAGGGTGGACTACTCTGTGCATAAGGAATTGGTTGGATGGATGCAGCCAGACAGTTGTGGGCAATGGCTCTATGCCCAGGTCAAGGCCTGTGACAAGTGGTGTCCCCCAGGATTCTGCCTTGGGACCAGTGCTCTTTAGTATCTTTATCAATGACATAAAGAGTGAGATCAAGTGCTCCCTCGGCACAGTTGTGGGTGACACAAAGCTGAGCAGTGCAGCTGACACAACAGAAGGATGGGTTGTCATCCAGGGGAGCCTGGACAAGCTTGAGAAGTGGGCCCATGAGAACCTCATGATGTTCAACAAGTCCAAGTGTGAGGAGCTGCAGAGAAGGACATGAATGAAAAGCTGATCATGACCCAACAATGTGCTGTGCAATGGCTGCACATGAGGCCAACTCCATCCTGGGATGCATCAAAACCAGCATGGCCAGCAAGGAGGGAGAGGATTTTGCCCCTCTACTCTGCCCTTGTGAGATCCTACATGCAGTGCTGCATCCAGCTCTGGGGTCCTCAGCACCTGAAAGACACGGACCTGTTAGAGCAGGTCTGGAGGGGAGCCACGAACATAATCACATGGCTGGAGAATCTCTTCTATGAAAATATGCTGAGATAGCCAGGTTTCTTCATCCTGGAGAAAAGAAGGCTCCAGGGAGACCTCACTGGGGCCCTTCAGTACTTAAAGAGGGCGTATATAAAAGAAGAAAAGCAACTATGTACACAGGCAGACAATGATAGGACAAGGGTGGATGATTTTTAAACCGGAAGAGGAGAGATTCACATTAGATGTCGGGAATAAATTCTTTACTCAGAGGGTGGTGAGGCACTGAACAGGTTGCCCAGCAAAGCTGTGGATATCCCATACCTGGAAGTGTTCCAGTGAAGTGGATATTTCAAAGTTTACTTTACTTTTGTTCCAGAGCTGCAACAGAGCCCCAGAGGTCAAAAGGCAGCTTGTTTCCTCCTTAATCAACTGATGTGGCTGCGAGAAGTGAGAGAGAAGACTTCTTACAGTCTCACTTACGTACCTAATAGGACTTTCAAAAGATTCGAGAAAGTTATCCTGTGTATTTCAAGTAATTTGGTAAAAAAGAAAAAATGAAAGATATACACAAACCAAGCCACCCCAACAGGGTCAGAGTGAAGTGGGTTAAATGCAAATTCAGTTTAAATTAAATTAAGAAGTCTCCATGACTTCAGTATGATTCCATCCCTCCTCCCCTCCACACACACACACTCCCCTCAGTAAAGCCAATTAAGTAGGAACCAAGCCTTTCTTCCTACCACATCAGTAAGGCAATGCTGCTATTACTTCCAGCAAAGCTCCCAAATACTCTCCTCACAGACTGTACTGGCCAACAAACAATTAGATCACTCCTGAATTAAAGAAATACCCAGAAGCTACTTTGCATAAGCACTATTTTCTTTCAAAGCACAATGGAAAGTGGCACATTCTGTATTTACCAGAGCTGTAATCTACTTTAAACATGGGTTTATTTTAAAGATCTTCAGCTCTCACCTATGGGCTATTTCAAAACCCAGTGAATCAGCAAATAGTTACTGTTTATTGGAAAGCTTCCTTCTTTAAGACACCTTTATCATCACTCAGTAGTTTGCTGAAATTGTGAAAAAAACTGCACCATCAGTCTTCGCTATAGGCAACTGTCCACAGGTGTACAGAATCAAGAATGTGAAGTATTCAGGGTGCAAATTTAAATTTTGATATACAGACCTCTAATAAATCAAATATTCTGCAGACTACAGAAAATTTAGATAGCAGCCATATAACAGAGAGCTTCTTACAAGTATTTACAATATGCTTAGTATCATGTCATGAGCTTAGGTGTGGTTTTTTCCTTTGTCCTCTTCCAGATACTCATGGCTTTTAAAGCAGCTCAATCAGGTGTTTAAAGGAAATCAGACACTACACAGGTTAAACAACATGGTTCTATTAAAAACTATCTTTAACCATGGCACTCAGTGACAGCAATACAATACTTTTTTTCCACAAAGCAACTAATATAAAAATATGCCATAAAATCATCTGTAGACTAGTATGCTAGTATACATACATATAATCATAACATTCTTTTATAAACTCTTTCCTGAGATACCTTGGGTGGTTTGATTTTCTCATATTACTGGATGCATCATCTTTATAATTCATCTAAAACAATTGTAAAATATTTTCTATGTGCAGGACACTCAGTAACATGTAAAAAGTAGTATGTAAATATATGGCAAAGAAACAGCTCTTAGAAATTATGCGCTTTTTTACTCTGTTATATTTTTTAACATTTGGCTCCTTGGGAGACGGAAGGGAGGAGCATGAAAAACCTGAAATTAGAGCTATGAATGGACAAAAAGCAGGAAAGCATTCAGGAATGTTAGGAGTTGGAATATAATATAAATGACACAAAGAGAAAGCCATAATTCACATTGGCTATGTATTGTCTTATAAAGCAACTGGACATATCTTAGTTCACAGTATAATAAATATTTTTACTAATCTGTTTTGGAAGAGCAAATGTCTTTTAGGGTTTCAAGCTCCTGTATAAGTTTCTTGTTCTGAACTTCTAGCACTGCAACACGACTCTCCAGACATTTTATGTATTCTTTCTTCCGACGTCGACATTCTTTAGCAGCTTCCCTGCAAAAAGCAGAAGTAAAAAGTGCAAACAAAAAAGCCATTTGCATGCCATTAGAAAGCTCAGCAGAGTATGGAGACTATGACAGAATTCCAAATTTTGGAATATCTCCCAAATCAGTCTGAAAACACTAAGCAAAACTGGGTTCCACAAGGGCCTCAAGTGTCTCTCAAGTTCATATGGCAATCTGTAGAATTGCTTCCTCTCATGCCTTGATTAAAGTTCATAATAAACGAGGTCCAAATGAAAGACAGTTATTCTGCTTTATGACAATAAAGATCTTTGAGGGCCTTGAGTTCCTCAATGAGAGTCTTGTTTTGGTTTTCAAGCACAGCCACACGATTTTCAAGACATTTGACATATTCTTTCTTCTTTCTGCGACATTCTCTGGCAGCTTCCCTGGAACCAATACAAGGCAAATGACTACAGGAACAGCCACAATATGGCAAAGACTGGATAAATGCAATTACCTGCAATCCCTGTGGTTCCACAATAACAACAACAACAACAACCAACTGCTGGATTGCACAAACAGAACATAAGGTAACAGCCAAAAGCAATAACATAGTTAAAATACAATTCAAAACAACTAGAACTTGAAACTAATTCAGCATCACCAAATCCAAAGATGGAACTAATACACAGAAGAACTGAGAAAAATAGTGAGTAAATGATAACATATTGACTTGAATTGTACTAAACATTAGGATGGAAAGCAGCATTTCTTCTTCCAGTCACATTCCATTTTGTGTGTTTATTGGGAGCATTATCTTCTGCCATCAAAATCTTAAAACCAAACCCAAAGAATTTACTTTCAGAAAACACAAGCATAACACTACTCTCTTCAGATAAAAAGCTAGATGCCAAGCTTACTACGTGCTCTAAGTTTTTACCTTGAGGTAAGAACATACAGTAAAATTTAAGCCCAAACAAATATAATCGATTAGCATTTTAGAACTGGCCATCTGAGCACATTCACATGGGTCTGTATTTTTTGTTGGTGGCATATGATAGCCTGATCCATTCTCATAGTTCTGCTCAGAACTCTGTTATATTGAAGCTAAACACTTTAAATAGTGTTTTCAGAGCATGTGACTAAATAAGCATTCAATTTCAGAAGAAATATTAGAAGTACTGGGAGTCCACTCCTTTACCACCTTGGAACATGATAAACTCTCAAACCATGAGAGTAATGTTTCAGCAAGTTATGAGCTATAGCATAGGCACTAGTTTTAAAACTGAAGAGAGGAGATACAAAAGGAAGCACAACAATGCAGTGATTCTCATGAGTAATTTAAAATAAAGGACAGGCATGAGAGCAAAGCAATACCATTAATTTGATCATAAGGCAAGTGGTTAGTCAGTGTATTAGAGATCTGCACAGCAGAATATTTCTTCTACTAATCTGCCAATGATAGAGATGGCTACACATTTAAAAAGAGACAGACTCCCTTAAGAATAGAAAGAAGAATGCACAGAGAAAGACTGATATTTAAAACATTCAGTCAAGTCCATGCCAACTAATTAAAAAATATACAGCCACCTCACACAATACGCCTCACAAAATGACAGGGGCACTGCAAAGTAACTTATCCCAGTAGTCAAGTATTTAGGAAAGTCTATAATTATCATTCCATCCTAGAATAAGTCCTCTTCATAGCATCATTAATGGACAGCTGCTAATGAGGTCCTCAGATATTTTCCTAGCTAATTCTTTCCTGGGATGTTTCAAAACGAAAAAGCCCATCCTGTTCATTTTACTGTCAGAAGTAGGGAGGAGGAGAATTAAAATTCAAAAGCATAACTCCAGATCATCACAAAAATTATCTGATACTTATTTCTGCATTACCATACTATTTTCAAACTAAAAATCTATCGGGATACAGTCAACTCTAGCTTTGCAGAGTCAACAGCCAATACTCTATGCTGTAAGGATGTGGGATGACTGACAAAGAATTTCCTGCCGTCCCTTCATCAATTACAAGCAGTGCTCATGACCCTATGAAGAAAATTTCATTAGAACGTTTTGGGAGGTTTTTTGAACCTGATTATGAATTGTTGTATAGTCTTACCTATTTTTCAAGAGTCTCAGCTCTCTCTTGCGTGTTGCCTCTTCTGCCATTTGCTGAGGACTATGCAAAGTCCCTGGTGAGGCTGCCATGACCACTCCCTGAGGTAAGGTAGTAGTGGGAGTTCGAATCTGGTAAGCTGGCATGTCTCCAGTGGCAGCTGTATAAAAGAAACATATTTTAAATTTTATGGCAAAAAATAACTATGCATGTGTTTTCTCTCTGAAAATAACATATTTCTGTCAATGAGTTATCTGGGATCCCTGATCCACAGAATATTTCACAGGTCTGTAATGTCACAAATATATTTTTTACCTTAATAATGCTTATTTCCACACTGTAAAATATTTAAATTGCTCTAGCATGTGGCCCCACTAGCCAGCCAGACTGAAGCCTGTGAAAGCTTCCACATGGCTCTCTTCAGACAACATGGGGAAAGCTGTTTGAGAAACAGTTTAAGCATCCACACTTATTTCCTGTTTGCACAATCCCACAAAAAGATGGCCCTGCTGTTGCAGCCACCGAGGTTTATATGCTACCCTGTTCTCTAACAGATTTCAGGAGTCAACAACTTTCTCCTCCTTCCTTGTGATAGCCACAGTACCAGCCTTACGTTCCCTCTTCCTCTTACTACGGCAGTTTGGCAACCCTTGGAAAATCAGTGAGAGCTGCTGTTGCTACAATGAACAGGAGCAGACAGGCGCTCATGAGGACAGGAGCATGATGACCACAGATAGGATGCTGTGGCATTAGCAAGAGGAGGTGGCAGTGGTTGCACAGGAAGAGGTGTATCTGTACAGTAAGTCAGAGGGCAAAAGTTCAGATTCATCTCCTGAGCCTACCAGTTTTGAGCTCTCCCCAAGCTAAATGCTGATTTGACACATTACTTGAAACTGATACCTTTCTGATAGTCTCATTTAATTTCTGTATTTCTGGTGTACTTTGTTCCTACTTGATGTACTTCAACTTTAAAACACTGTGAAAGTCCTAAGCACTTGTGACTTGTCTGACGTAGAAAAAAGAACCAAACAAAAAATGTATCCCTCTTCAAATTCTAAGCAAGTACTTATCTGTTCCTCTTTATAAATATTTTATATTATTACAGAACAGAACTTCAAATTTTCTCATTAAAACAGCAGAACATAAAAGATGACATTTCAGAGGCTATTATGTTACACTTAATTTATACTTTAATTCTTCAAAGCAATATTCAAATAATGGAAAAACTTGTGTGTCATGGTTTAACCCCAGCCTGCAACTAAGCACAACCACTCACTCACCCCACCCACCACCCCCCCTCTGATGGGATGGGGTAACAAAACTCATAGGTTGAGATGGGAACAATTTAATAATGGAAATAAAATAATAATAAATGTAAAGAAAGGATAATAACTAAAAGAAAGAGAAATAAAACCCAAGAAAAACAAGTGATGCAAATGAAAAGCAATTGCTCACCACTCACTGATGCCCTGACTGTTGCCAAGCAGCAGTCCCTGGCCAGCTTTTCCTACAGTTTATGTGCTGAGCATGATGCCTTATGGTATGGAATACCCCTTTGGCTAGTTGGGGTCATCTGTCCTGGCTGTGATCTCTCCCAGCTTCTTGTGCACCCCCAGCCTACTTGCTGGCAAAGCATGGGAAGCTGGAAAGTCTTTGACTTAGAGCAAGCACTACTCAGCAACAACTAAAACATCGGTGTGCTCTCAACATCATTCTCATCCTAAATACAAAACACAGCACAGTACCAGCTACCAGGAAGAAAATTAACTCTATCCCAGCTGAAACTAGGACAACTTGGAAAAATAAAATGTAGACACAAATATTTTGGGGAAGCTGACAAGTACAGAAATAAAGAAACATCAACTACAGGGGGAAAAACTAAACTTAATAAAAATATACTATTATTCTTATTATATTAATGCAGATGCTTCACTAATTAAATAAAAAAAACAGGATGAAGTTGTGTTTAGACCACAATTCCACAGCCATGTCCTAAAATCATTATCAGCTTAAACCCCTTGCACCTCCCCCAGCTCTCCATCCTTCGGGTAAAAGTGTTTGTGGAATTACAAGATGAACTGGACCAGTGAACTGACCTGGATAATCCCCTGGGGATGGAGGGAGGGAGGGAGGGAGAAATCGGCTCAGAACAGCCCTGTGAGCACTGACAGGCAGCTGCCATGAACACAGGGCTTGGTTGTCTTGTACATCTACAGGGGAATTACTGAAGCCTTTCTTTAAGTTCTCCACAGTCATGTCAATGGAACGATACTTCAGCTCACTATTTATAAAAATGGAATGTTAGTAACTCTTTAGGCTCACCTTTATGCTGGCCACATTACATACATTTTATAGACTCTATGTTAAGAACTACCTTTTTTCTACTTCATCACTAGGCATAAAAGAGATGTTGTCTTAGTTTGTATTAGCTATAATGAATTAGAAATCCAAGCAAGCCATTTTGTCGACCAAGTCATGGGGAAAGCCCCATAACCCAGGTCACCTCAGCCTGGCAAGACCAACTCCTTTGTTGTCTTTGTTTGATTTACACTCAGATGGCAGTGAATAGGGCTTACTGCTGCTGTTGTGAAGAGGACTCAGTGTGATCATGTACCTGCAGCAAGGCTTAACAAAAGTGATTCCCTATCTCAGCTGGGATCAGCAAACACCACTGTAAGTAACAACAGGTCCCGGTAGTGGCTGTCCCTGCCTAACAGTTGTCTCACTTATAAACCTGCCAGCACAATAACACAGATAAATAACCATTCTGGTGGTACAGACCTTGCAAACCCAGACATCACTGTCTTTAAAAAAAAAGGAAAAAGCATAGCATTGACAGAATATCTTTTAGCTGAGCAGTAATATGTGCTTTGTGATACATCACTGCAAATCAGTACTTTCAAAGACTGCAAAGTGTTTTGTATAGTATCTCAAAAAGTTAGTGTCACTGCGTTCCCCAGAAAAATACCTTGGGAAAAGTGAAATGGGCTTCAAGCAGGGGGAATAAACTATTTTACCAAGGGTATTTTAAATCTAGTAATGTGTCTATATGACAGAGAAGCACTCATTCTGGCATCTGAGACAAATATCCCACACACCTTACTCCAGACTGACAAAC
The DNA here is from genome assembly GCF_003984885.1 of Neopelma chrysocephalum. NCBI lineage: Eukaryota > Metazoa > Chordata > Aves > Passeriformes > Pipridae > Neopelma > Neopelma chrysocephalum. Next base: position 3,049,090 of record NW_020897732.1, on the reverse strand, counting down.
CTCTGTGGCCATTTCTAATAAACGTCACAAAGGTTTAAAGTAATTCCTAAGGCACCACAGGTAGGACCGAGATTATTAACAAAGCAACAAACCTTCAGTTGGCACAGTTCCCTAACACACTGCCCCAGGTCAAGTTTGTTGGTTTTTTTTTCAACTCCTTAAAATTGCAAGGGAGTAAAAAGTCACTGAAAATCTGAAGCTTTCAGCTGAGACTTACAAAAAGAAAAATTATTAACAAGAAGAGAAACAGACGAAAAACAACTACTAAAAAAACCAGACCACATTCAGAAGAGCACAACGAACCTTGTAAATTAAGCTCTGACAATTAAAAAAAAAATTTAAAAGCAACACCTTCTTGGAAAAAGTAGCTTGCTGAACACTAGAGAGCATTCCCACAGTTCTTTCAGTGACTATCCAGGAGAAAAAAAACCCTGATGTATTTTTATGTCTGTTCTCCCCTTCTGTGAGTCATAATGGTGGGACTTGATTATCAAAGGGGTTTTAACCGCTAAACTGGCTACACAGGGCTTGAATCATTACCCCTTTGAGCATTAAAAACACCGACTCGGAGAAGATACTTATCTTCCGGTTAATCAAACAATGTGTGCCAGCACCGAGCAGCAGCACGTAGGAGCCTGTGCCGGCTGCGAAGGGGTTAAAGCTGCCGAGCTGCCGGAGGCAATTGACGAAGCAGAAAGGAACTGACTAAATCGCAGCATGACTTGGAGCTGACGTCAATGTGTATCTTGTTTGGAGTTTAACTTTTCCAGCTCCCTACTGCAACACGATTCCAGGAAATCTAATGACGTCAGCCTTTTGAACTCAATTAGCTGAGGAACAGACCATTTTAACAGTGGAGGAGAAAACAAGCAGGCGTTACAATACTCAGAATTATTGCTCTCAAATTTATTTACATTCAGTATTTTTTTAATGATGAGAGCACAGGGTTTATTTACACTGCTGAAACAATGCACACCTTTTCTTTACAGCTAAGCTTAAGCCCACAGCTATCAAATCTGTAGTGTTTATTGCTAAACAAAAAAAAAAAGGCAGCATCATTTTTACAAAACAAAAAGCAACTATAAACATAGTAGCATATATGACTATCTCCACAATAAAGAAAAATGCAAAAGAAGACTGGTGGCTTTTTTTCAGCAAAATTCTGCATCAAGTAGTAAAGATTATTTATCTGAACTAATCTCTGCAAGAACTCATGCACTAACAGTGATTTTTTGGTGTTTTTTTTTCCAATTGAAACCATAAAAATTGCCCTGAAGCCCTACACTAACTAGATAGAAGCTATTTGTATGAGTTTTGAGAGATGAAAGAATTACAGCAACAGGTTCAAAAGAAAATGTCACAAATACTAACTAAATCTGCTTAGACATAGAAAAATATCATGTAAAAGGTGAACAAAATTTTTACCTGTTTCATCTCCTGTTACAGCCATGATCAGCTCCTGCACACACAACTCTCCTGCTCCTCTACCAGAGCCCAGCATGAACTGTTCCAAACTAGCAAGCATGTGCAGGATTACAAGCAAGAGCACTGACATCACAGTGACCTCACTTGCTTACCACTGTCATTAATATGCTCTCTCACTGGAACAGCTCACTGAAACTGCAGCCCAAAGAATTCCTTTTCCAGTAAACCTGTTTTGTTTTTTTTCCTCTTCCATATTTTTATAATCCTAGCTTTGTTCTTTTTCCCTGAATTATTCATAAAGCTACAGAAAGCACTCACCACAAAACTAGCTGTAAAGTACAGGCTGAAAATTCACAGCACTATCTGACAGAAATTAAAATGTGGCTCTAGCACTCATGAATGAATTGAAATGATAAAGCAATGACTGAATAGAAAATAAGGAAATTTTAAACAGACATGCAACTGTTTTGATTGGAGCAGTTCCACTAAAAGGCAGAGAACTCTGTTGGTCAGACATGCGAGACAGGAAAGCTAATAAGCTATAACAAATAGGTAAATGAAAGGCTAGAGCTCCTTTCTTTGTGAGGCTATCAACAACCCACTCAATTTCAGTTAAAAGCTTCAGAAAAGATTAAACAATGCTCCAACAAAGTAAGTCAACCTAATGTTAGTAATTTCAGGCAGAACAATAACTCTGGGTAAGGGCTATCTATTCCCCCCTCCCTGCCTTTTCAAAATATGTCCAAGAGATCTGGTTGACTTAATTTTAAAAAATAAATTAAAAAAAAAAAATCAGCTCTAACAGAGCTACTCCTTACTTATATCAATTTAAATAAGTTTCAGACCAACTGGTCTGCATGTAGGGCATGGCAAATTTCTAAGGTCCTTGTCTGTAATAAATAAATTCAGACTGGTAATTCATCAACTATGAAACTAAGCTGGATGGCAACAGTGGAAGCATCAATGTAAAAAAGGAACATTCAGTGATTACAGGACCACTTCAGGATCATATGAACAGAAGATCAGAACTGAAGCACACAAGAAATTCAAGCCACAGATCTCAAACATCACTGACCATATAATGAAAATACACATAGATCCCAACAGAATGATTTTTATACAACTTTTCTACGTTCATTTGTCACTAATAATCAAACACTTTCTTCTTCTTAAGCTAGCAAAAAAACCCTTAACCTGTATTAAGAAACTGTCCAGACATTAGACATACCTCTTATTTTGCCTACAAATGTAAACTTGTAGCAAATGCAGTGTCACTCAGTTGGATCAACACCTTTGGCACCTTGCTCCTAATATTTTTTCCCACCAGAGGTTATCAGAAAATATCAAGTACAGTGTTTACGTAATCCATTATTACATGAGATTCATCAACAAATACTTTAGAAAAAAATATCAATACATATGTTATCTGAAAGATTCTGAAACAGATCTTTTCTGCCCTGGGACTGATATTTGTCATATTTTTTATTCCTTTACTTCTATGATTATTACAAAAAAATTTATGTGCTACCTATCCAAAATCATTATAAATTATTACCATATATATATAAGTGGACAGATACTAAGCAGAATGTTTTTTCCTATTATAATCTGTGCTATCACAATATAAGGTGACCATTCAACTACAAAGTGTACATAAATGACAAATATTCATAACTATATTCTTACAGACTGTCTAGCAAGGCAAGATAACCTGTACTAAGGACATTTCAGACACCTGTATATTCGCCTAATTCCATTGTCTCGCTCCATCCTGAATAACTCAGGTTTGTTGACTATATACAAGTGTATCACTGTAAACATCCTCAGGTGCTTTCACACTCTTTTTACATACCTTTTTTTTACTAAATATTTATTATTTTTAATATTTTCCAACATCAATAGCATGTATAGTAACTTCAAGCCTTTTATCTTCTCGTCATATTCAAGGTCATGCTCACTTATTGTTTGGTTTGTACTTTTCTCTGTATATATATGTAGAACTTTTCTTCTGTGTCAACAGCTACGAGCCTCACTAAAGCACCGGACTTTGAACCAAAGGAACAGAGAATTCCAGGAAGTCAACTTCTCTGACCATGGACAGAGAACAATTCAACGTCATTAAAGGTATCTAGAAGCTTCCAGAGACATGATATGGCAGGTATTTAGTAACTGTCTCTCAATCCATTGTGAGTGTTTCCATCCCAGGCAAGACATTTCATGAGCTATTCCAGCTTGTCAGGCCCATCACTGAGACTGAGCAGCCCCATCAAAGGACTACTCTGTAACCGAGAGTCTGTAAAGGAAGGTTGGTCAAATGAAAGTCCCAAGGACTGAAATGCTGCCAGATAGAATCCTTAAATTCTGTGTCTCTTCACAGACTTGGGAAGTTTTTGGAAATAGGTGAGGAGTTACTCTCTCTGCCCTGACCCCAAAGTTCTGAAGAATCAAAGCAATACCTATAAAACACTACAGTCAACCTGGAGAGATGGAGAAGCCTCTGATTTAAGGGATGTGTAGGCACATGCATAGAAGATACTCAGAAAACATGTACTATCAGAGTGAGAAATTTGGTTGTGGGACAGCCAAATTTGGGTCTTAAGGCTTTGCTAAGAATGTATTCATAATAACATTTAGGGATGTTATAACAGTACTCTCTGCACAATAAAAACTAACATTTGGCTAAGGGGTTTTCACATTATAGTCTTAAAACTTTCCTGAAATGCTTCTGAGAAGTCTTGGGACAACAATGTATTACAGCAAAGAATTAACCAGAGGCAATGGAAGAACTCAAATTTCGTACTGCTATTTCGCATTGTGTCAACAAAGGCAGATATCTACAAGCTATTATTTTTATTAAGACTCTTGGCTACCTTTACAGCAAAGGAAAAGAAACAGCCACCTAAAGACAGAACTTATTTCAAACATCTACAGCAGGTAAAATAAAGCACCTCAACCTGGACTTCATGAACTACCTCAGATGTCTGTGCCTACACTTATTTGATGACTTTCATCCACTCCATGAATACATATTTAACACCTTTCTAGCTCTTCTCATAGCTTATTTCAGATAGCTGTTTTGGCTTATGAGAGCATTCATACAGCCCTCCCTTCCTACTTCTGTGTGTCAATAAAATAAAAATTTTTAAAAATCCCCTATATCCTCCATAGCTACTAATTTAGTGACTCCACAGAGAAATCTCTTCCCCATTTTCAAAGGTTTTCATCAGCATTACCCAATTTCCTCTGATAATGATAAGAATCCAAGACACCTGGTTCTCCAGCTCCCTCAGCATTACCAAAAGGCTGAGAACAGTGGAAGGAAAAACATTATGCACAAAATACAGTAAGTCTCAAGAATTCATTATTCACAGTTCAGTTCATGTGTGCATTTTATAGGATCTTCAAAGTGCTCTTCTGTGAGAAAACTAGCTTCAGTTAAGGATCTGCACTCTAATAACAACAAGAGTCATAAGTTGCAAGAAAATTCTGCACTAAACATATCCAAAGAACTTCAAAATTTGTGTTTTAATAAGATTAACTGCTGAAAAAAATAATTTAGTTTAATATATTAAATGAGGTGCACCTTCAGCATCTCACTTCAATCTGTAACAGCACCTGTACTCCTATTAAATATATGTCTCAAAAATCTGGACAAGAGAATTCAAAGAGAATTCTAAGCAGAAAGTGATTTTATATTGTTATTTCCTTCTTTTAATCAAAAGTAGTCACTGCCTTGCTGAGCACAGAACCTGAGTCCCCTCCTAAGACTATCTTTCATCTCGCTATCCGTAAGTATTGTATTTAATAGTGCAATAATGTCAACACAATAAAAAACCTTTTAAGAAAAATTGTTTAATATGAAAAAATTATAATGCATTGGACTAATAAAACATACCTTGAACAACAACTTGGCTTCCAGGAACAAAAAACTGTTGTGTGCCATCAGATGACTGTCCTGCATATTGCACAATGGTAGCACCTGGTTGAGGAGCTCCTGAATTTGTCACTGTCTGGATTGTACCACCTTGAGATATAGTAACTAAACAGAAAAGAAAAAGATAAGTTAGGCAATAGGAAGAGATAACATATGCCAAAAAGCAAAATTCCCTTTTTGAAATAAACATTGTCTGATAGGACTCCTGGTCCTCTCCTTGCTTAAAGATCAAGTGTACAATAAAACTTAGATAATGTTAATACTGATTTCCACAAATATAAAGCCTGCTTTGTAGTATATGCCACATGAATAACAGACAAAAAGCCATGTTCAACATATTTTATCTATTTCCCGAAATATGAACTCTCCTAGAATAGTGTTAATATAATTGTAAAAAATAGTAGCTCCTAGCCATATAGAATCATTGTTGTTCTAAACACAAATGTAGAAGTTATTTAAAAAAAATAAAAATAAAAGCTATGTTTACTGCCTCCCACAAAACAAAACCCAGGACATCTAGGCAAAGAAAGAGAAAGTCTTCTGACACTCACAATCCTTTCCTTACTGCAAGAGAAAGTTTAGCCTAACAATATTTATCCAAGTTGTACAAAGTTGTAAAGAGTCCAATATTTTTGTAAGAAGAGAAATAGAACAAAGTGGGATTTTTCCATCCATGTAATCAGCAATATGAAAAATACAAATATACTTTCCTCATTAAAAGATCATATTGTATTCCTTGCCATAATCAAATATTTAGAAAAAATGCAATTCCCTAGAGACATTGTTAATTGTATATTCCTTCTTAAATTAGTATTGCCTTTCTTAAACACAGAAATATCATAGAATGGTTTGAGTCAGAAGGGACCTTCAAGATCATCTGGTTCCAACTCCCCTGCCATGGGCAGAAGCACCTTCCACTAGACCAGGTTGCTCAGAGCCCCATCCAACCTGGCCTTGAACATTTACAGGGGTGGGTCATCCACAGCTTCTCTGAGTAACCTGTTCCAGTGCCTCACCATCCCCACAGTGAAGATTTTACCCTCGTATGTAATCTAAATCTATCTTCTCTGTTTCAGACTGTTGCCCTCTCATTCTATCACTACCCTCCCTGACAAAGAGTCCCTCTCTATCTTTCCTGTAGGCCCTCTAAGTACTGGAAGGCCACTGCAAGGTCTCCCTAGAGCCTTCTCTTCTCCAGGCTAAACAACCCCAGTTCTCTCAGCCTGCCTTTATATGGAAGGCCTCCAGCTCCCGATACCTCCATGGCCCTCCTCTGGATCTGCTCAAGCAGGACCGTGTCTGTCTTGTGCTGGGTACCCCAGAGCTGGATGCGACACTCCAGGTGGGGTCTTAGCAGAGCAGAGGGGCAGAATCACCTCTCTTGACCTGCTGGCTGTGCTGCTTTTTATGCAGCCTAGGACAGGACTGGCTTTCTGGGCCACAAGCGCTCATGGTTGGCTGATACCCAGTTTTCCACATGAGCCATGGCTGGCTCATACCTAGTTTTTCAGTCATCAGCACATCAAAGTCCTCTGTGGCAAAGCTTCTCTCAATCCACTCTTTGCTCAGTCTGTATCCATGTCTAGGATTGCCCCAACCCACATGCAGGACCCTGCACATGGCCTTGTTGGACTTCATGAGGTTTGCACAGGTCCACCTCTCTACTCTGTCAAAGTGTGACCATCCAGTGAATTCCTTATCCACCAAGTGGTCCACCAGCCAAATCCATGTACCTTATGTTAATTAAAACAATCCTGAAACTTTTAGCTGAGAACCCAATTCCCAAGTAGTAACAAACTCCTTTCTCCCCTAAAAGATATTTAAACTACAAACATCATGATTGTATTTGTGATCTGAGGTGCTACAAAAGTCAGACGTAAGTACAGATTAAAGTCAGATTCAGGCTTGCCAACTCCTCTGAATTCACTGTCAGATTCACAGTATTTGATTACATTCTTGAAGCTTCAGCTCTGCTTATCGGAATACAGGATTTATGTGAATTTTGGAGATGGCTGATTTCAACTGTTCTGTTTTAACAAGAATTGAGTACCTTGAAAGTGCAACTTCAGATATAAACACTTCAAACAGCACAGAGATTGCCAAATCCCAGACGCTAAATTAGCTTCTTTAGGGCAAAAGCTGGAATTCCTCTCATGCTGAATGAAGTTCAGAGCCTTATCTGTAATACTGGAACAGGGTTCAGCATGGAACTCCAGTCCTGCCTTTGGAATGGGGAACGTGCAATGTAGGAGCATCCTAACATGTCCTGCACGCAGGCTCCCTAAGGCATTAAGGAGTAGTGGAAGAGGGTGGCAGGGTGAAGAGAGCAAGATGTTGTTTTGGTCTGGCCTCCAAAGCAAAAAGTGCCCCATTTTGGGGTAGGGTGAAAGAGAGAGAAGCAAGAGAAGTAAATTGTTGTATTCTCTGTTCTTCAAGAGGTCCAGGACAAGAGCAGCAGGATTTGTTAACTCTACCTCCCAGAGAAGTTATACAGAGCCAAATTCTGCCTCTTAAGAGTTAGCACCAAAAATGGTATGTCTACACCATCACAGAACCATACCACATAAAACATAGTTACTTTGGCTTCCTGAGCAGTAAAACATCAGCACAGAATGATACAATGCTCTTGGCTCCACAGTGATTCTGGGTAAACAATTATGTCACATCTGTACTGCAATTATTCATTCAGATCACAATCCAGGACTTTCTAAACAAGAGTGAATTAACTCTAGTAATTGCCTCCCCTACAGGACTGATCCCTGCCATATTCCCAGAACAAAACACTGCCCATCCCCCCATTCACTGTCCTGATCTCACCCTCTGCACACACTTGGTTGTGCTGGAGCTCTACTGAAAACTGGGCTTTCTCTGAAGACCATAGGACTTTCCTGGACAGTCCCTGGAGGTGGATGGGTACAAGTAGCATCTTCTAGCCAAGACTGAAGACAATACTAATACCACTCTCTGACTACAATAAACTGCTCTAAACCAGAAAAAAATCAGATCTTTCCCTCCTTCCCAAAACAGGAAAAGGAACTAAAGTTGGTCTTTCCCAAAAGACTTCTTAATTCTCCAATTGTTAAAAAGCTGCCCTAAGACAGCAAGCAACCCAAACAGATGGCAAAAGAACTAATGATTTTCATTTCCCCTGCATCTCTTCAGGCAGATCATCATGATATGCACAAGTAGGCAGGGAGGTGGGGAGGTTGATTCACACACTCCAACTGAACAAACAATTCTTGCACATTAGACCACCACCATAGGTGAGGAAGAAACTGGGTTTTTTTCAGTATGAAATAACCAACATGACAGAACTACAGTCAACAGAGTAGGTTCACAGTCAAACGAGGCTACAAGGCTCCTACACAAGGCAGTGCCTTGTGCAAAACCACTCATTCCCCTGACAGAAAGATAACACATATGTTGATGGAGGTAACTGGCAAAGACATTTTATCTGGTCATGCCTGTCAGTTTGTCTGCTTCCATAAGCCAAAGCCAAGAAGCTCTGAGGAAAAAGATATTTGGAAACCATGGCAACATACCATTTTGGCTGCTAAAAAGTGGAGAACAGCCATCGCTGCTGCTAATAGAAAAAAATGCATTTGTTTTCCAGAAAAATTTACTTATCAAGTTATTCCAAAAATAGTTATCCCAGACATCCAGACACCAACATACAGTCAAAATGATCTTTTCAACTAAACTGCCTTTCCTGAATGCAGGAATAGAGAGAACAGTAGAGAAAAAAGAACCAGCAAATGCAATAACATATGACATCTCTTTTCAACCAGGGCACACCACAGATGGCCGCAGTGACACTGCAAGACCAGTTCTTCATTGCCATGGACACTGTACAAGCTTAATGCATAAACTGCTGGGTGCCTGCACAGGACAACCTGTGCAAACAATGCTGGCCAGGAAGAGAGGAGTGCTCAGGCATAATAATGACAGGCAGCAGTAAAGAGCTATTGACAGGAGATGTAAAGATAAAGTAGATATGTGTGGTGACCTGCATAATATCCAGTTTAAAAATCAACACACAAGTTGCTGCATTCCCAGACAGTGTTCCTGGTTCTAGCTAACAGCAGTTCCTGAGAATCACAGGCAGCCAACAGGACAGCTCAGAAATGCTCCAGATCTGTGCTTTATACATGTAAGGACTAGAAGTCAACAGTTAAGTTCCTTGGCAAATTCCAAATTAGGACATGCTCTACTACAGGGAAATGACTATCCTTGCTAACACCTGGTACCAATTTTTTCTAAACAGAATTAGAACACACAGACTTCACTGAAGCAAAAGGTGAGTGATAGTTTAATTTACAAAGCTGAACTTAAAAAAAAAAATTAAATTAATAAACAAATAAATTGGGTCAGAAAAACCATTTCCAGGAAGACAAAGCTCTCAAAACAAAATTTTGGAGCCAGAAACAAGACAGTCCATGAAGGCTGACTTTGCATCCTGAAGCAATGCCTCATTATGATGAGAACCTTAAATATACAGCACATGTTTTAGGCTACAACCATAACTCACTCAAAAGAAAAAGTATCAAAATCCCAGAAATCTTCCAAGCTTGGCTTATAGCCAAGTTTAAGTTAGGAGAAATGAAATTTAATTAAATCTTTGTGGATTCTGTTGTTCAAGCACATTGTTGGTGTTGCCTCTCTGTTGCTTAATTTTCACAAGTAAATATCTGATTGAAAAAGAAAGCAAAAACTGTGAATCTTGTTATTCACTTCCCTTTTCCTATGGTTTATGGCTGTGTTCAAATGAAAATATACTCTACTAAGAATTACTTGCTGCAAGTCATTGCAAGTCAAAGTACAACTCTGGTTTCCTAGAGGAAACTATGATTAAAAAACGTAAACTCTCAAATTTCTTAGAATCCTAAAGGTTTTCAGGCTCACGAGATCATTGTGATAGTCTAGCATTTCTTTTTAAGCCTTGAAATGGCAAATATATATGTATTTTTTAAAGTAAACCTAAGCAAAACAAAAAATAATATTAAAAAATTTAAGAAAATAATTTCATTTGGTCATAAATACCTGCCAGATTGTGTACTAGATAACTGTAATTTAGCATGACCATTAGTACACAGAAAAGAACACTTCAGATGCTCCACATCACACAGCAAACATTTATCTATGTCTATAGCTTACAGAAAGGGAAAGAAAAGCACCCTAGGAGCACAAGCAAAATTACTTTTTATGCTGAAAGGATAAATAATATTATAGGCAAATTTTGCCTTCTCAGAGTTAATAATTAGTTGCATAAATTAAAAATAACTGAAGAACTCTAAGGGTGACTAGAATGCAATTGGAGAGCCATTCTATCCTCTTTTATATGCCACTGCAATGTTTCTATAGACTTCCTCTGTTTTCTCGTTTCAGGAAAAAAACCCCAAACCACTTCTTATGCAATCTTCCTGTCATTATATCAAAGGAAAAATACCTGCACTTTAGTGTGTCTACTTATGAAAAGACATGAAAAAACCCTACGAACGGTAGGAGTGAAGCTTTAACAAACACATATTTGAAAAACAGTTATTATAAAGTTAACCCTTAGACAATATCTGATTAAGTCCAAAGAAGCCATAGAGAGCAAGTTAAGCAACACTTTTACCATAAATACAGGAATAAAAATATCCAAAACCAAATCTATAGAACAGAACTGTGAATCTAACTTTTAACTTGCATTTGGATGAAGTATCAAATGTTGGGAATCACAATTTAGGTTAGTTCTACAGTTTAAGTGTTCATACTTGACAACTGGAGACATAGTTCATTTAAGAACAAAAATTGAAAGTTAACAAATAATTTAATACTCCAACTTTACAATTCAAAAATTCTAATGTCATTTCATATAATAGCACTAATACATAGCAAATCACAGGAGTTTGAAACTGCAATGATTTAAAACACTGAACATTCATATAAAAGTGTCAATGTTTTTCATTTCACCTGAGTTTCACCTCCACATTTTAATGCACAGAAATTCTAGAAGAACTAAATCTAGCAACTAACAAACATTACAAGAAACAGACTGAAAGTCTATAATGACCATGTTAGGAAAAATTAAATATAATTGAAATTATTTAGAAATACAGAAGCTCTTATTCTTTTTCATCAAAATCCAACATCCCTATTTTATTATGAAACTCTTACAAAGAAATCTGTGCTATGTATGTTCTGCAACATCACATAGTACATGTGCAAACATACGGTATTGCCCTGTGTTAGTATGATACAGGCTGGTTGGCATGGCCATGGCAGAAATACCAGAAGGAGTTCCTTCATCTTCTGACTTCTCTTCTTCTTCAATCTTTGCTACTGCAGGAGCATCTGATGAGAGTTCATTCAAAATTTTTCTAAAAAAGAATGTAAGTAATTTTATGTATTTGAAAATCCATATCCATAAGAAAACTAAATAACTGGCTTTTATCAGACAGTTTTGCTGTAATACATAAGCTGCCTTTAAAACCAGCAAACCAAAATAAAAAGTCCTTACCGGTATGAAGGCCTTCTTGAAAGTATTTCCCTACGTTTTTGGGAATCAATTATCACTTCTGATACTGCAGCTTCATCTGCAATCGATGCTACCTGTAATAGCAAAGTTCCTGAAATTCATAACTTCATTAAAAAAAAAGACAGCAACAGAGAAAAATGCTATTTTTAAAAATTCCTTCCATGTTTGCATATAGGAAATTTATGCACTTATTTATCACTAATCATGAGATTTCAGACTTTTTTTTCCAAAGCAAAGAACAAATTATGAGGTTAGACAGACATAGCCACTTGGTTGACATCTTCCATTTGAAAAAGAAAAAAGTCAGAGTAATCCAGGTTACTTTTTTTGTGGCTGACACTTACAAAAAGTATTGAAGATAGACTTCTTTAAATATAACAATATTATACAATTTGATTAGCTTTTAAAGTGAAGTTAAACATGTAAAACACAAAATACTTCACTAATGTGCCTTAAAGAATAGTATACAATATAAAAGTCTCTCCACACAACAAAGCTATTTAGAAAATAATTTTATTTAAATGTACACATTTATTACACTTACTAACACATATGCATAAATACAAAGACATTGCTTAGCAATGTTGTGTGAGTTTTAGAAACACCTGACAAGTCCACATTTTCTCAGACTTTTAGCATTAGTATTATCACATCATCTTCTTCTCTTAAAATTACCCAGGACAACATTAAGGCCTGTGGCTGAATCACATTCTTGACCACTAACTATATTATTACACAGAATTGAAAGTCATTATTGAACAAGGAAAACACACCATTTTCTTGGATTCATTTAACTACTCAGAACTATTCGTGTGTTAAGATTTCCAAACTGAAACATTGCGATAAAAAATCTTTTCACATAAAGACAGACCAAACTGCAGTTTCAGACCAAGCACTGCCTTAAGCACTGAACAAACATGATGTAAATGACTGGACGGCTCAGGTGTTTGACCTGGGAGCAGAGGTTGCTCAGGGAAGTCAAGGAATAGTTCTAGAATTAATGCATCTGTCAGGCTTCAGTGTTCAATGCTAGAAAGAAAATCCGCTTGACCTCAACAGAAAATGAGTGTCTGGAAGGTTCTGGAAATTTATAGGCCTGGGTCACCTCAACTCAAACCTACAGAACTACACCTTGAAGGAACTACAGATTATTGCAGAATAAAATTGCAGAATTGTCCCTTCACTTGTTATTTTTATTACATTCGAATTCCGTGTAAAAATATTTGTTGCAGCCTCATTTTGCTGGTTAATATGCAGCAAACAACATCAGATCACTCTATGTCTGCCTCTCTGCCACCTAGAAGGTGAGAGGTACTTCTGCATGTGTACAGATGTTCAGCTCCAAAACAGACATCAGAGCTCAGTGGCAGAGATACAGGTGCTTCAAGAAGTCTGTGTTCCTCCTTTTGCAGGATGGACCAATACTGAGAGGTAGAGAGAGGTCCTGAAAGGCATTTCCCTCCCAGTGTGCCTTCAGTGATCCTTCAAAATTAAGACAGTATTGCACAGCCAAGAGCTTGGGCATCCTAACTCAAAACAGAATTTTCATTCTGCTAGGGAGTGGAGGGTAATAAATATCTATTTGCTCCAGTACAAACAGCAGGAAAACAAGACCTTAGTTGCCTTCAACTTTCACATTAGATTAAGGGTTATCGATAGCCCCCCCTAGTTTCTGAAGATGGCTGAAGAAGCTGGGAACAGTCATACTTTGGGAAGAAGGTAAGGAAATCACAAGATGATTTAAGAATTTTAATGTGGAAGAGGACATTTTCTGCAAAAAATTTCAGAAGTTTTACTTTTCATCATGACAAAGACAGAAACTAACATTTCAGATCATTCTAATAGCAAGCAACCATATCCATGATGTTAACAAACAGAAAGCATTGTCATTTTTTCCTGGACATCGTTCAGACTACAACTTTACCTACTTCAACTTTATCTGCATTGGAACAAATCTAACTTCAAACTCGCGTTAGTCTGCCAAGACCTAATAATACACTACAGGGGGAGCAAGCAACAAGTCAAATAACAATCTGAACTTCAAATCTTCCTACAAATAAAAAAACATTAACAATACAATAAGGAACGTTACCCAGATAGGCATTTTTTTTCACCCAAAAAGCAGCAGCATTACGAGAAAAATTTTGAACTTTCCGGTTGGGAGCTGCAGGTGTTTAAGGGAGAGGTCACGCAAGCTTCAGCATCAACCTTCAGTATACTTTTTTTTTTTTATTAAAGTGATATAATTTCCCAAGTTCCCCATTGTCTGGCAGACAGAAGATATCAAGTTAAAGCCAAATGATCTGGAGGAAATGCCAGATGGCAGGATAAAGTACTGAACAGGAACACAAAAGGGCTGAACACCCTCGGTAATGGAGTCTTTTACAGCATCTTCAAGCCCTTCTCACAGAGTGATTTCATTTGCCATTAGCAGCTCGAATGAAACAAAAAAAAACCTGGAACTAACTAGTCGGTATTAATTGGGACAAAAGTTTCTTGTTTCTACTCCTTTGGGAAAGGAAAGACAGACAGAGTTCACTCAATACAACAAATAGTTGACTTCCACTCCCCTAAGACAACACAGCAGCAGCTGGCAAGACATTCCTGAGAAATTGCTCCTTCTGAGCTTTGAAGAAAGTCCTCTACCTTTGCATGTATATCCTGCCTATACTGAGAATGACTAATATGCTTATCGAATAAAGGTTACTCCGGTAAATTACAGTAAGAAAGAATTTAAATTAAAAAAAATTAATTATTTTGAATACTCTGATTTGACTTTATGTTTGACCAAAACCAAGTCTCTTGACATCTACTGCACGTCTTTCAATAGTGATCTCAAATTCCAAAACCTTACAAGGTTCCATCATCTAGACCTACTGCTCAAAAATAAAGTATTCATTATCTGGCCAAGGTTTTATTCCTTTTCTCTAATATACATCATACCTACATGTGCTTTTTTAGTTATTATATTGGAAAGTTACTAAGAAGTCTCTAACATTAAAGACAGCTTCTCAAGAAGACTGCAACATGTTAAAGAAAAGCCATGTGTTGCCAATAACCACAGGTAAAACAGTTCCCACATAACAGGTGTATCGCCTCTCTTACCAGAGGTATCAATTCTATTTGCAAAACGCATTTTGGTTGACACATCTCAATCAGATTTTAACAAAAATAGAGCAAAGGCCTTCCTAGCTTACAAGAAAAGCACCAATGGAAGACCAAGTCACATTCAAAACACTGTAAATTCATTCTCTCTCTAGTCTTTTTCACTATTTAAAAGCTCTGAAAAGTCTGATACATTTTGCATTGATCCCTGTTTTTTAATACCAGCAACTTGAAACATGTGAACATTTGCCACATAAATGTTTATTTTTGAGGGTGCCTGTATTTTTGGTCTCTACATTCCCACATCCACAAAAAGCAATACCTGATGCTACAACAGGGCCTGCTGAAAACAAGGAACCACTTGACTGTATATGTAGTTTCATTACATCCAGACCCTTTGCAAAAATAAAATATGAGATATTTAAAAATTTATGACTTCAAAGTCTCATTAGAAACATGATGTTCACAGAATTTAACAAAACAGAAAAACTGCAAGATACAACTAGAGTGAGGCCATGTTATCACACAAATTTGCTGTTGCGTAAGTGCAGAGTTCCAAGACACCACTTTTTAGAAGATAAACAGGAAGCGTTAAGGAAATGCTACACAATGCTTGTAGAGCTGCTACTGGTTGGATGTTTGCCACCTTTCCCTCCGCTGTTTCCTGCGCCATATGAGTAAATCTTGCAGCGCTGGTAGGAATGATGAGAAACTGAAGATGGATTGGGAAAAGAGTTATGAAGTACCAAATATTCATGAAAATGTAACAATAAAAGAGCTAACCTGAACAGCTTGCATGTGTGGTGACTGAATGACTGAGGGCTGTGTGGCTTGAATGACACCCTGGACATGAACAGTTTGACCAGAAGGCAACTGCACTAGAGTTACAGCTGGAGATCCTCTTCCAGCACTTGAAGCAGCTACAGAAACCTGTAAAAATTACAATCATCATGTTTAAGTAACATGTCTTACGACTTCAGCAAATGCTTTTAGAAGTGACACTAAAGCAAACTGATTTTGTTGCCATATCTAAAACAGCTTAGATGTGTACAGTTATCACCCACAAAAATTAACAAGTTTTACTAGTCAAAGTTTGGCATGTACCTTTTCAAAGGGTATGGAAAGCTTAAAACTGTTCCCTAACAAATTTCAACTCTTTCTTCTTTTTTTTTTTTCCTCCACAGATGTCTTGTTTTCTTTTCAATTTAAAAAAAAAAACAAACCAACCCTAGGCCAACACACGCCAAATCTGCTGTTGCTACCATGAAGGTTAGGAAGAACCACAAGAAATGTAACAAAAAACATGCATATTCACTGAAGTGGTATGTTGCTGCAATAACATAAAGGGCAGAATGTCCTTAGTCAGAGAAAAAAAAAACAGAACTGTTTCAGTTTTGCTTTCTTTGTTGGGTAAGAAGTTATAATTTTCAGATGGATGTCTCAAGAGATGAGAATTTTTCAGATAGCAAAAAACCACCCTGTTAAATAAAGCAATCAAGGATTTGTAAATTGATTTAGTTTAACGGACTCTTGTTATATATATATTTATACATCAAGAAAAACAGAGTTGGACTGTACCAGGGCTTCAAAACATCAACAAAAATAAAGAACAGCTGGATCTTCTTTAAGCCTAGCACAGCTGAAGTGTTCTGTTTAGGAATAATCTGGTCCTTTTTTCTGATGACATTTAAGAGAACACAGCTTTCCCCAGCCTTTGGCTCTAAACCCTCACTGCTGAGGATGAATGGGTTAAGAAACAGTTTAGCAACTACAGGCTAAGAAATAGTTCAATATTTTTGCTATTAGTGTTAAGTCTATTAACAGAAACAAATACTGATGCAAAGGGAAAACAACTACAATTGATCTCAAGTGCTGTGTGATGAAACATCTCTAAACTCAGAAAAGAATTACAAACAAACCATATGATAAAAAGAAATACTGTGGTTTTTAAAGTAAACTGCATTGAAAAGTCTTATTTCTATATCCCACACAATCAACAATAAACCCAGACTCATATATAAAATTCTGATGTTATTCCCTTCCTAGCTTTGTTCTCAGCCCCAAAAGGTACCTGGATTAGTAAAGCTAAAATTGAGATCACAGAATCACAGAATATGCTGAGTTGGAAGGGACCTGCAAGGATCATCGAGTCTAACTCCTGGCCCTGCACAGGACATCCCCAAGAGTCACACTGTGTGCCTGAGAGCATTGTCCAAATGCTTCTTGAACTCAGACAGGCTTGGTGCTGTGACCACTTCTCTGGGGAGCCTGTTCCAGTGACCAACCACCCTCTGGGTGAAGAACCTTTTTCTAATATCCAACCTAAAGCTCCCCTGACACAATTCCAGGCCATTCCCTCAGGTCCTGTCACTGGTCACCACAGAGAAGAGATCGGTGCCTGCCCCTCCTCTTCCCCCAGGAGGAAGTTGAAGACTGCGATGTGTGATGAGATGACAGTGAGAAGACAAACATGATGAATGCTGAATATTAAAAAAAAAAAATTAAAGAAAGTTTTGTATTTTTTCTGTATTTACAATGAAGGGGGTTTTAATTCCAAATATGAAAGAAGTTTTCATTCCTGATCCATAAGCCATAGCTTGCCTGGGAAATATTCCTTTCTTGAAGCAAGTGAAAAATGTTAACTACTATTAAGATGCACTGCTCTCCAAAAGACCTGATGGTGGTTCAAATTATCTTGAAGAAACACTGTTTCTAGGAAACAGAGATGGGATCTTGTCAACAATCCCTATGCAGTTGTTAAGTGTTACAGGAACCTGAACTGCTTTTCAGGAAATGGAACAATTTAGGGCATTTCTAACCCTGAAATGGAAACAATCATTCCTTAAGTGGCATGAAATTATATGTAGATAGGACGTGCAAACCTTTTTCCCAATCTGTAGAATAAATATTAATGTTAAGAGAAATTTATCAGAAATACATATTTGAGACTGAGCTCTAGAAAGTCTCAAAGATCTGAAGAGAATAATCTCTTTTGTGGCAAAGTTGACATCCTTAACCCAAGCTTCAAGGAGAGAGCACAGAGCAGTCTAAATGTTTACAAAGCATGCCAACTTCCAAAATATTATAAAGGCAATTTCACCAAACCTTTTGACTTACTGATATCTTTGTAAGAGTTCTAATGTGATACAATACTCTGTGTATCAGAAAGAAGTTTCTGAGTACAACACATAGAAAACAGTAAAAAGTGAACAGTTTAAGAGTTTCTATTTGTACACAATGAATTAGGCACACATGATCAGGAAATAATCCAGTACTAAGGATTAAGAAACTACATTAATTTAAAAGCTCCTTATTCAGTATAACCACACAAGAAAAAAGAAAAAAAAACCACACTCAGCTAATCTCTTTTGGAGTGAAGTTTACAATACCACAGGAGAAATTGTTTTGTTCCCATTAATTCAGATAAGAGATTAAATGAGGGGGGGCAGGGTTGAGGTGGCAGTATTATAAAACTTTCAAACATCATATTCTGCATCTCTTTTATTAAATATTAGAAAATATTGAACCAATTTCAATTCACATTTCCTTTTGCAGTTTTCAAGCTGAATATTCCGGTGTTAACTGAAATACTAGAACCTTTTGGTGCTATCATGCGTAAATGCTGACTGAAACAGACTTGGGAAAAATAAATTCCTTTGTGACATCAGTGCTGAGCAATGCCATCTCTATCGTCATTACCTCAAGGGCTGTCTGGCACAGCGACTGAAAACAATCTGCAGAAGCGACTCAGGAACACAGTGGGTGAGGGGAAGCTTAACACATTCTATGGATTCTATGCTCCTAGGCGTGCAACAGTCAAGTCTAACTGCTTCAACAAATACCAACCATGCAATCCATAATAGCACTATGGTACTATACTCCATGTGTTTGGAAATATAAGTGCTCCCTCTTCCACAGAGAGAAAAGAAGCCAACAAAGAAGATCATACACTACTTTCATACCAAGGCACAAATTCCTGCAGAGAAAGAGGTTACTCATCATTTATCTGACTTCAAGATGCACTGTCCATCTGAACAGTTATTCTGTGGATGTACACGCTCCCTCACACACGGTCAGATAACTTTTCCCTACTGAGAATTAGAGAGGTTACATTCACCTTCAACCTCTTGTACCTTCAACATTGCCAATATGAAATAAGCAGTACACAGGTCCATCTGATTTCTGCCCCTGCTGTTGAATCAAAACACTGCAAGAACTCTAGAAGTAAAGTGAAAATTCTGGGAAAGGAAAAGTCAAGGCAAACCCATCCTGGATTCACCTAACAGAAGAACAAAGGACTTGCCACGCTCAGACACCGAGTACCCTCTACAAGGAAAAGCTGGAGACAGGGAAGTTTTGATCAATTCCAAAGCTGATGCAAAAATAGAAGCACATACTTTTAAGGAAAACAATGTTGGGCTGATTTCAGACATTTGGTGACAGCATACCCTTTGAGGAAGCACAAAATGGGGACAAAGCTGCACATTTATAATCCTCTAACATCAGCTTTGCTAATGGTATGGAGCTGCATTTGGCAGACCGGTTTTAGGACCAATTTTTTTAATGTCTGGCAAACTCTTACAGGGCTCAAACTACTGGGGGCAAGATATAACACAGTTTGATGTTGAGAGCCCACAAGAACACCCCTGAAGTGCTAAACCTGAGCAGTCCAGCTTGCAATGGCTATGCACTCCAGGCTCTGAAAATCTTCCTCTGATCTCTCTGACAGCAGTTCTTACATTGTAAATCCTGATGTATGTCTAACTCAGGGCCAGCACCAAGAGGTCAACAGATGGTATCTCAGACAAGAACAGCAGACAGCTCTACTGACAGACAACATGACAAAGTTAACAAAAAGTAAATCAAAGGAAAACCATCAACGTGTAAGATTAAAAAAAAAAAACATGACATAACTGAAAGTATTTTTGTCAAATCTGAAAAAGGTCTAAGGACATTGATCTTACATTTTTATAATTATATTTAGTGTAGCTGAGCACAGGGCAACAGAGAACGCAGTATGGCTTCTAGAAATCCTGCAAAAGGAACATCTAATTTCTCCTTGAATACCATTGCAGATGTAACTGTTCCAAAATAGAAGTTTGGCTATCATCAACACTATCAGAATATTCTAATAAAAATTAACTTCCTTTTAAGAACAGATCTATATGTATCAACAGAAAATCTGTGCATGTGAGACAACCCATGGAGCCCATCTCAAAACAAGCTGAGAAATTTTCCATCTGGCACCTTTTACTCTTCCCTGAAAGCATCCCTCAAAAGCATCAACCTTTTGTACAGATGTTCTGTACACTTTCAACAGCTTCTAAAGAAAACCACCAAAGATTTTACCAATTAATATTTTCTTACCTATTTCTTTTGGTGGCTGGATCACAAAAGACTATGTCAATTCATTAACTGGCTGAAAGTGATGGATGCAAGAAATTAAACTATAAATGCAATCTTATTCTACATTAAGTCACTTTATTTAAAAAATAACCCTTTAATGGACGGAAAAATGTACCTCATTTTTGCTAGTTTCAAATGTACTCATTTTTGCTTTTGTAGAAACAGTAATTTTACTTTCATCACCAAAAAATTGCAGGAGTATATAGCAGTATCTATGACACAAGCTAGGAAAAACCCCCAAACACTATCTTTTCCCTACTAATAACGTATAATAGCTCCTTGTTAGCATCGGAGGTTATCCCATCACATCATAGTGCTCCAGCCCAGACATTCTTAATGTCTCCTCTGCCTCCTAACAGGGGACACATTAAAAATGCTTCGCACAAAACAATCTCTGCCCTCTAGAGATGATCATCTTATGGAATACTTGTCCACCTTTTTAAAACTAAGTGGCAGGTATTTCTTTGAAAAGCCTGAACTCCAGGGGAAGGAAAAACAAATACGCACACAAAAAACCCCAAAACGAACCAAAAAAACAGCAAACAAACAAAATCATCTCCATACCAAAAAAAAACCCAAAAACAAAAACACAAACCAAAAAAGCCCACCTCCTATATAGTTGTATCCCCAGCATTTTGCTTGTCATTCCCTGGACAAAGTCATAATAAAACCATTACATTCCATCCGGACATAAAAACCCCCACCCTTTTACTGCAAGAGCAGTCACCTGCTAGCACAGAAGCCCAGAGAGATTCTAGAGACTCCATCCTTGGAGATATTTAAAACCCAAGTAGACACAGTCCTTTGCAACTTGCTCTCACTGACCCTGGTTGCGCAGAGGGGTCAGGCTAGATAATTCCAAAAGGTCCTTCCAACATCAGCCCTTCTACAATTCTTTGGTAATACACAGAAAACTACAAATTGAGTATTAAAAGATAGCGTATTAAAATGTTTTACTTCTGACTGAAAAGAACCCCAGGTTAAACAAATATCTTGCTGAAAAAAACAAACAGCCCCAGTCCTCCGTGTCTGTCCCCAAGATATCTGAAAAGGAGTCCTCAGCATCAGTAATCAGGCATTTTAGCTCTTGGTAAGAATCAAGTCATTCTTTTCTCTATTTCTGCATGTTTGCAACTAAATTAGCAGGAAGGATGGTTGGAAGTTGGCACAAGGTACATTTCAGTCACTTTTAGTGGCTGTCTTCTCTTCACCGCACTCCTCCAGAGGCCAAAGAGGGAGACAGGATCTGTGCCCCTCTGTAACAGTCAAAATACACAGACACCGGACCAGTGGCACAGCCACAAATTCCTCAGAAACACCCCAAGTTTCCTATCTGGTACCACCAGCAAAACCAGTCAGATGTCCCACACAAACCCCTCAACACGCGCCCCTGACTCTCGCCATGACAAAGCACCTCACCTTCCAAGTCAGCCAGGTAGGAACATAGACTAAAAAAATCCTACTCATCTTAAGTCAAAGGAATGTCATAACAAGGTAAATGTTCCGTCCAGGCCCGCTTTACCAAAATAAATGCTGTGGCAGTGCAGCCTCAGGGCACTGATGGGGTGTCAGGGCTGCAGGCCCTGGGAGCCAGTGGCACCGCCGGTGGCTGAGGAGACAGGCCTGTCGCTGGAGCCCTCTCAGCTCCACTCCTCTTCAGAGTGGCACAACTGCACCAACACACTTTTCTGGACAGCACACGAGAGGGATGTTTACGGCTCCAGCTACGTGCACCAAGCAGCTCTGACAGGTCCAGGAAAGCTCTCTGGGCCGTCTGACCAAAAAAAGAGACTCCAGATGTCAACTCTGGACTGTTAATCTCAACCTTCAAACTCAAGTATGTATTTTGGTTTAGTCCTAAATGATTCATCAATACTTCAGAGTTATTAGTTTTAACTGAAAGAGATGAAGTCCATACCCAATACAGCTGAACCTTCACACACAGTACTCAAGCATTAAAGGCACACAAACATAAAAAGTGTTTTCCTTGGGGACGCAGCAGAAGCTCTCCTACAGCATTAGTGACAGCTTTGTCTCTAGATCAACATTAAAAATCCCAAGTGACAGAATTCACAGGTATCTTCTTCAAACACTATTGCACAAGACAATAGATTTTACGCATAATTCATCCTATGAAGTTAAAACACAAAATTTGAACTGAACTACTAAAGAAAGAAGAAATGAGGGGATGACATCAACAGAACAACAAAGTTCTTGATTTCATGCTCCACTCTTCAAGAAAAAAAAAGAAAAAACCCAACAAACAATATTCCCAATGCTGCATGTATCAAAACAAAAAAAAAAGTTGATAAGTATTTTGCAGTCTTTGTGTCTGAAGATGCGAGAAAAAGAGCACCTGCCTTCAGTTTTTAAAATATACCTATAATGTAAATCAAGTATCCAAATACATGGCATCAAAACTTACAGATTAATAAATTCTGTAAGATGTTTTTTAAAATCCCTTCCTTTATTTCACAAAGGGGGTTTCAAGATCCTTTTAAGTGGTTCATACAGTTTTCTGAAGCTATTAGTAAGGTCAAGAACCTTATTTCTCTCAAGTGTCAAATGTTTCATGTTTTAACATGTATATATTTTTAATGTTTGAGAATTGTTACTATATAATCTTTTATCCATTAACTACCAAAGAATAATCCAGATAGAGCAACCATACAGAACACGTGAAGTATGTTTTTAGAACTCCAGTCACTGTCATTGGATACATTAAAAATGTACTTGCAATTAGATGAAATATGTTCTGTACAAAAACTGGAACTAGGAGAAAATCATGGTTGGTTTTATTCATGTTT
The DNA here is from genome assembly GCF_003984885.1 of Neopelma chrysocephalum. Lineage (NCBI taxonomy): Eukaryota > Metazoa > Chordata > Aves > Passeriformes > Pipridae > Neopelma > Neopelma chrysocephalum. The sequence goes on along the minus strand of NW_020897732.1, from coordinate 3,025,893 downwards.
TCGTTTTTGTTATTCATCACATCTTCAAGACACACGTTTTAGATGTTTGATCTTCCAGCCACCTCAATTCCTTAGGACCCTCTTCCCATCTCTATAACAGACAATCATCTTGTAAAAGTGAATAGAAAAAAAACGTGTCCACCAATCACTCTACTCTGAAAAAGCTGGTCTCCTGAAAGCCTTACCTTTTAACAGACCTGATGTTACACTGGTCCTTTGTTAACTACTACAGGCATAGTTTCCAGTATACCTTTGCTATATTTTTCCTATTTGATAGCAACACTTTTAAACATGAGAATGCCATGCAAATTGATAATTTAAAAATCACTGCAGCTCTGAATATCACTTTATTGATTCTTCTGATCTTTCCACATTTCAGCTTACCTCAGGTCCTGAGGAAATCTGACTTCGGCCTGACTGATTCTGAAGGTGACCAGCATTTCTCTCGGTCATAGAATCCACTGCATTGTCATCCTGTTCAACCATTTCCATGGTCATCTGTCTAAAATTAAATACATATACATTTAAATAATGCAGTACATGGAGGAGTGCAATTCCAAACTATTTTATATTTGGAGCAGATAACTAACAGAAAATAAATAAATTTCTGTCAAAACGATCAGATTAACTGAAGTCCTTTCTTCCCATTCCCCTGCATTAAAATATCAATTCATATAGGTAGGAGCCCTAAAACAAGTATTTTGGAAAGCTGCAAGGAGAGGCAGTTCTGGAAATGGTTCTCAGGGAGGGACAAGCACAGAGTCCCAGGGTCCCATGCATTGCTGCCAGTAGGGCTGGGAGCACAGTGCTCCAGAGCAGCCCAGCAGCACCACCCACAGCAGGTCCCCTGGGCCTCACACCTTGCAATGGACATGGCTCAAGCTGCCCAGCAGCCACGTGCTGCTACATTCCTCTCAAACCTTCCAAGATGCTGATTTCCAGGTGGGATCTACACTTGAACTATAAACTACTCATGGCTCAAGACCCACAATGATTCTTCTAATTTTGCAGGATTAAAAGTAGGGTAAGTTTCATAGGAAACTTTCATAGTAACTTGCTGACCCTCAATTCAAACTAAGAGTTTAAGAAAGCTTCCAAATGTATCTGCTATATAAAAATGCAATTACCTGACAGTTCCTTTTCGATATTTCTTGGCACACTTAGTCATAACGGAAGGTGTGAATTTTAAAACAAGAGCTCGGTTCTCTTCGGTTCCCTTTCTCTCCTACCAAACCCTGCACTGAAGGTGCAACATTGAACAGGTAATGTCAAACATTGCCATGGCAACAGGTCAGTTTACAAACAGAACAGAGACAGGATAGGGTCAGGCAGAGGCAAGCAGGCCCTCAGGCATGCTCCCACCTACACCCTACTTACACAATCAATTGAGGCCGCAAAAGGAAGACATGATAGAGATGAGGGATTTAAGAGGCAGCAAATCTCAATTCCTTGGGTTCTGTTACTGTAATCAGGGGATGGCAAGCCTGTCTGAACTCAAAGTTCAACTGTTTCAACTGGCTGATAGTTACTTTGGTTTCTTCTCAGGTCTTACACTGAGAGATGGAAGAGGTAGGGAAGGAAAACTGCTACCCATCTGACTCTGAGACTCTGGAATTTAGTCCCACATGTTAAAAGTAACTACACTGAATCAAATTAAATGTAAAGCAAACTCCTTTTGCGGCACTATTTTAGAGAACATTCCACAATCTTTGAGGATAAATTTTATTGGTTTCTTTGAAAATCACCCTTTTCGCCCAGAATAAAGGCATGAAATTACAAAAACATATCCAGTCAAATGATGCAGAGCAGAGTTTGAGCTCATATGCCTCCAACAGTATTCTACTGACAAGACTTACAGTACTACAGCTAGGGGTAGCCAAGCTGTACACAATTCAACATCTTATAAGTTAACATTAGTATTTCTGCCCACATTAAGTTTTGTATCCTATCCAGTATCAATTCAGATTAGAACCATAAGAAGTTATTTTACACCTAAAATCTTTCTACGTTTTTGTCTTGTTAGTTACCACTAAATTACCTTTTTCTCTAGATCCAATCAAATTAAGGATCTACCGAAATTCACCAAAGTCAAACAACTCTGGGGAGAATATTTTCACCCAGCTTTCCACCATATTTTTCCATAAGAAAATATTATCTTATTAAACCATTCTGGTTTTATATATACATGCAATGTAACAACAAAAATAAAGTAGGAAAAAAAATTCTTTCTTCATAAACTAGGGCTATCCATAGAGGTTTAAACATGAAAGCTCTATCTGGTTCATGGTAAGAATGCCTCCATAAGCTTCATAACAGCTCACACACCAAGGAAGATTAAATAATGCATAGGTACTGGCAACATATTCATTGTAATCTCTTCCTAAAGATGGGAATAAAGTCAGAATTAATTCACTTTATGAAGGCCGTGAAGTATTTTTGTATCCAGAGCCATCTGTCACAGAAAACCTACTGTTGGAGGGAAAAAAATAAAAGAAAAGTACTTATTATTCCCATTGAATGCATTTCATAGAAATTTTACCTAGAAAGAGCCACTTTTCATCTTGGAAAAAAAAAGGATTTAGTTCCTAATTTTAGCTTAATTCCTCACTAATTGTAGAACACTATAAAAATTTATTTATTTTTACTATTTATCAGGATTTTTCTCCCAAAGTCTTTTCATCTGCAGTGCTCCAGTAACTGATTTGGCAAATAGCTGTGAAAAGAGCATCAGTGCAGCAGAAAATCTAACAAAGCTGTTCCTCGTACTTTGCAAAATACAATACAGACAAAGGGGTGTATTTTTTAGATTATTTATGTTTAATTAGAAAAAGAACAAGTACTATACATGTCAGTGAACTGACAAATATACCTAAGATTTTTGATATACATGAAAAACTCTGGAATTTATATAGATTTTCCATCTATAACTGTGTATATGCTGACTCTTAATACAAATGATTGCTTAATTTAAAACTTTAGCGAGGTGGAGTAAAGTCTGCAAATATGACTTCCATAAAATGCAACTGTTACCCTGTTACACAGCAAAATACTCTTCCTAGATAAGCTCAAACCCATCTCTTTTTGACAACCTCTGCTTGTAAACAGAGACTTGACTAGAAACAACATTCAAATATAAAGATCCAACTATAGCCTAAAAAAAACCAAAACAAAAATAATGAAGTACATAAGTAATTTTAAAAGATACACTAGTTATCTTGGCATAAACCTTCAATGAGAAAGATGACTAAAGACAAAATGAAGCACATTAGTATCATAATTCAGACATGTTACAAGATTAGGAATGTTTGATAGACATAAGCAGAGGGGATCATGAAACTCGCAGGAGCAGGTCAGTCAGCTGCAGTCATTTGAGCCCACAGGGTCAGTCACACAGAGCTGTGTCACCTCATGTGGACTTGTGCACAGCTCAAAGCCAGGCATGCTAAGGAACTCCTGAATTTCACAGTCCTGGCTGGATTGTCACTGTCTTTGGAGCACTCCCATAAACTGTCAGATTCCTATAACCTGAATTGCAGAGGGTTTGCATCCTGTATATAATTTTAACATAAATACTTCAAACTGTTTTTAAGAAATACACAGAAAAAATACTGAGTGATATCATAATTATGCTTTTTCTAAAATTGAAGTAATACAGACTGTGTCACAAAACAGTTTTAAATCCAGTCCAGAAACTACTGACTTAAACAGTTTCCACATGTATCACACTCAGTCTACGCTTCAAGCAAATTCTAACATATGCATTGCTTTAAGTTTCAAAGAAAGAAAAAAAGAATTTTCTGCCAAGCACTAAAAATCCTTTATAAAAGTCTATCAGTAGTAGTATATAACATGCTTTAAAGTTCATGTTACCTTCCTTCTATTTTAAAGTAAAACTAAACAAACAGTTTTTACATATGTGGTCTTAGGTCCTGTTTAAAATTATATGTTTTTCTTCACTGTAAGATTAATTATATACAAGTTTTAGTCTTATACTCAGTATTAATACATTATTTTCTTACGTTTTCTACCTTAGTTGCTTACAGTCACTGAACAGTAATTTTAAATATTCATCTGGATTTTTAAATTAATAAACAAGTTATACCTCTGTACTCCTATAAAAACAGGGCAAAAACAGTTTTTCATAATGTAAGTAAAGACATCTGCTTCTTCCTACAACTTAGCAAAGAAATCTTCAGGATCTGGCACAAAGTTTAACTGTTACCAAAGCTTGTAACATTTCAATATATAAGCACGTTTACTACAGTCACTGAGATGAATGTACAGCGGGTCAGGAGCAGATAAACACTGACTAAGATGATGCACACAGTGCACATCATAAGCTTCTTTAACTGCCATCAGTTGAAGCATCCCTGGCAAGACAAATCTGGCAGACAGAATCAGCTGGAGGAAAACACTGCCAGGTTTCCTAGAAAACTGGGAGTAATTTACAACTAAAAATGTGAACATTTTATATTTTTGTCCACAGGTAAAAGATGAAGGATAGCATCTGCACCAAAATATCCTATTCTGTAATAAAGAGCACAAAAAATTCCTTCACTTCCCCCAGTACTGCTGCTTGTTTTCCATCACTGAATATTCATACAAATACTTAACATCTGTCGATGAAATTAAACTGCAAAAACAAATGGGTACAATATTTTGCATATCTGAAAATGTGTGACTGTCTAATTAAATACCCAGAGACATTTTAAAAAACAACTTTTTTATTTCAACCATACTTTATACATCAGAGACTTCTTACAAAGGAGGCTTATTACAAAGAAACTCATAAGGGGCTAAGAAATATGTTTCAGCCCTTGCTCCAAATCACTTTGAAGGCTTTTATTCACAGGGGAGTTACTAGAAAGCAAGAATGTGAATTTACAAGCACCTGTTTTGCATTTATTGATGACTCCAGTGATAGTGAAAACTCTCAGAATGCACTCGTTTCAGAAGGGCAGTGTGTTTTCAAGTACGAACTCTGTAATAACCTGTTTTACTACCCTATGGTGTGAAGCACACCAGCTGGCAAGGTGGTCACGGCGTTCAGCCAGGTAAAACAGACTAGATTTAGCAAGTGTAAACTTTCAGGTTTTTTTATCATCAGAAGCTTCGTCACTAAGTTTCTTGTGTCTCCTAAACTCTCAGTGTTTCCTCATTTTCTTCCCCATCCTTTTCTTCCTTGAACTCCCTAGCAAAACCCTAAAAAGAAAATTTAAAAGCCCAACCTGCCGTTCTTGTGTGCACAAGCAATGCTACCTGTCCACTCTGCATCTGCCACCTCAACCACCCGGACCAGGCAGTGCCGAGCCCGCTGGGAAGAGGACACACGGTCCCCCTTCAGAAGGGTCCAACCAGCCCCTGGATAGGCCAGAGGACCATTCAAGCATCAGTCCCTCTGGAATCACTTAGCACTCAGCACCACATATGATGTTGCCGCGGCAGTGGGGGATGCAGACAAAACCCTCAAACTTAAGACCTCGGACTCACGGCGCCCACTGTGATCCTCCCCCACCTGTTCTGCTGACCCAGCTCAGAAAGCCCTTTGGGCCAGGATGTAACGGGGTGTACCGGGCTACGGGGAAACGATACCGGGTATCCCCGCTCCGCCTCGGCCGGGCCAGCCCCGCGAAAGCCCCGGGACCGGCCGTCGGGGCGCTCCACCCGCAGCGGGCCGGCACTGTCCCTGCTCCTCCCGCTCCGCCGGCCGAGCCCAGCCGAGCCGCTCCCAGAGCAAGGGCCGGAGCCGCCCCTGACAGAGCCCGGTGACACCGCGGCTCCCGGCCGGTAACGGAGCCGGCGCTCCGCGAGCCTCGCCTAGAATTCCCAGGACGCGGAGCGGCCTCGGGGCCGCCCGGCAGCGCCGTGCGGGCTCTGCGCTGCCGGCCCTGAGCGCGGCGCGCTCCCGGCTGCTGGCGCGGCCGCGCTCGGCCGCCTCACTGCGCGCTCCCGGCGGCGGGGCTGAGCCGAGCGCGGCACAGCGCCCCCCGCCTGCCCTGCCCTGCCCTGCCTTGCCCTTCCCTGCCGTGCCGTGCCCGCCCGCCCCTGCCCTCCGCGCCGCCGGCGCCGCCCGCTGCCCTCCGCGCTGCCCCGCTGCCGGCCCGCGGGGGGTCGGGCTGCGCGCACACGTGTCCCCGCCCCCTCCCGCAACTCACCCGCCGCCCTGTACGTGCTGCCCCCGTCACAGGGGGTGGGGGGGACCGGGGACCGGGCGGAGCCGCGCGTCGGCCTCACGTCAGCGCTGATGCAGCCGCGCCGCCGCGGGGGCGCCGAGGAAATGGCGTCTGCGGGGCCTCCCAGCGCCAGCGGCCGTGGCGAGAGGGCGGGGCTGCGCGCGGGCGGTGGCCGCG
>NW_020897732.1:2912383-3014543 GCF_003984885.1 Neopelma chrysocephalum | reverse complement strand
TGTTTTATATTTATTCGGATAAATAAATCAGAAATTGCCGACGAGGAGGGACGTGCGCGTTTCCCCGCTCGCTGCCATGGGATACGTGCGAATGTCATGAGTCATGTCGGGCTGGTGCCGTAGGTGTGAGCACGGCGTGTGCGCAGGGCCTGTGTGCTCAAGTTTAATGATATTAAAAATCCCATAAATGCGTGAGCCATAAACTTCGTTAATAGTGGTGTTTTAACATCGTATGTCTTAGTGTTGCTCAGTGTTTTACGAAGTAGTGTAAAAAGGGATTACACTGCAGTATATTTTAAATTACATGTCTACACATCACTGCACTTATATTGTGAAGTTACATAATGTATTTACCATTTACCTTTTTTTTTTTTTTTTTTTACTGTGAGAAACTATTCAGCAGTGCGCTAAATAAACATGAAAACCTCAGTTAATTTCACATAACTCATTGTGATTGAAGAATTGGAGGATGTGTGTGTCAGGATTGGTGATATGTCCGTGCAGGTCAAACACTCAGTCTTACTCATGGTATGAAGAGAACCTGGGTATTGATTTCCTGTGTTTAAAAAAAGCCAAATTACTCTTATCTCTGACTTCATAAAAGATGAATCATATTTACTTGCAAAGGTGTTTGCCTTTAAGCATTTAGTTCATTAATTTGCTTCACAGAAGTTATTTACCACCGCTATCAAAATCACAATGTAGTGGAAATAATACAGAATCTTCAATGTTGCTATTGCTTGTGCAAGTTTTCAGTTTTCATCCATTTCCTTTGTTGAAACATTGAACAACACCCCCTTCCTGTTTTGAGTTCTGTTTCCCTCCCTTTGTTTGTTGCATGTATTTTATGTGTCTATTCAGGGTTTTAAATAGGAGTTTCTCTTCCCATGATTAATAACCTTCTGGTTTGACAGCTTACCCATTGGGAACACAGTATTGTTATGCTCATTTATTAAAAGATATGCTTTGCTAGAAAATCTCTGGTCAATTAGCAAATATTTGTTAGAATGGTAAGATAATCAAATGAACAGTCACGTGTAAAGTACTGAGAATCACTCCGCTGAAACCTTTGGAAGAAATTCCAGCTTTGCCTAGTATAATCAAAAAGCCAAAAGTAGCTTGGGATACTTATAGCACCTCAAAAATGTTTTTGAAGGCAGAAGTCTTATTGCAAACAGGAAGAAATTTCGAATGAGTGTGTTAAATAATGGAAACCACTGGAGTGAGTTACTTATAAACAAGCTGAGAATTTCCATGAACTCTTAAAGCGTGAATTTGAAGCAGTTGTTTTTTAGTAGTTTTCAAGTCATAAGCAGCTTTGAAATGTTTAACTAAGAATTTACTACTATTTATACCTCTCCTCTCTGATGATTTAATGGAGTGTATTAGAGGAGTGAATGAACTGCCTGAGGGATTTAGATCTTGGTTATACAAAGATGACTAACCAGCTTTGGCTCTTAATACAGCTTGCTGAAGTTGGTGGGCTGCAAGAGGAAGGGAATGAAGAGCAAGTGCCTTCATGTTTGGGGTACTGTGTTTGTTACCTGAGGCCAGAATGGCCTTTGCCACAAAAGCGCTCACTTGAACTAAAACACTTCTCTTTAAATTGGTATCAATCCCTGATATGAACCCATTTAATTTTGAATGCTAATCTGTAAGAAGGCCGCACAGGTCAGGATTCTTTTATGGTTGTCATAATTTACATAAGATGCTTCTGAACATAAATTTGAAAGCCAGCTCTTTGCTGTTGTCAGAATGACTACCTGAATCATCTTTTCTCTCTAATCTAAAATGTCCAACCTGATGTTATGTCCTGCAAATTCAAGGAAGTATCAATGATTCAGTAGCAATTACTTTTTAATTGAGTTTTCTGGGCTCTGGTGGGCAAAGCCAGAAATATCCTTTCAACCTAGGTCAATTTTGAAGTCTGATCCACTGCACCATCACACAGAGAGAAATACTCCATCAACTGAGGTGGGGTAGTAGATGAGTGGGGAGTTGGAGCAACTTCATTTGGCACCAAAAGAAACATGGTGCTCTTTGCAGAGAATATAAATATTTCACCAATGCATATTACATCAGTAGGAATGCTATCCATGTAATCTTCAGACAACTGATTTTACGTATTGGGTCTCACAGCTATCTTTTAAATAGATTTTTTTAAAGGAATGGAATTTTAAAAAAAATGGTGTATTTCAGTTGTAATCTCATTAAATACCTATTTAGTTTTCATGTTAAAAAGTTCATAGGTTGTCATGGTATGAGCAAAGACAGTGAAAGGGATATGCTGCCTAGGTTGGTTGACAATTTGTATTTAATTAGAATTCAGACTTTGAAGATAATACAGGTAAGACTGATAGAAAAATAAACTGCCATCCTATTTGAAATAATACTGATACTTAATGATTTTGCTTTGATTGGGCATTATAAAAATGATCGACTATTACCATCTTGACTGATGTTTAAATGTTTGTGGTTCTGTGATTTTCTTCTATCATAGAGACATTTGGTGTGTTACACATATCTCTTTTCAGCCCACATCCATATCTTACACATCCTAAACATTTAGGAATGATGAATGATTAACTTTTAGGTTAATAAAAAACCTTTATTCAAGTTGTATCTAAAATGCCCTAATGTTATTTATATAAAGAGAATTATAACATATAGGTAGTTTATTATGCCAGAAATAATTCCCATTGAAGCCTTAGCTAAAAGATGTTCAGTAAATGTAGTCTCACATAACATTTAATGACGTTCACTCTTAGGCTTTTCTAACAGAACTTTGTTTTTCTTCACTTAACTGATATTTGATGTCTATATCTTTGTCTCCTTGAACATTGCATGTTTATAATTATTGTCATAGGTAATACATTAATTCCTTATTGGGTATATGAACCTAGAGGAGACTGAATTACCATATAATAGTGGCACTTGCAGACCACTTCAGTTTTAGCTGGTCATTGAATAACTGTACTTCTACTGTCTCATTGCCTCTAAGGGAATAGGACAAGTACAGAACTTGCAGAGGAGTCACAGGAAAGTGCAGTCAACACACAGCCACTGTTTTCATAATTTATTTTATAAAAGTGATGAAAGTCAGAAGTAACCAATATCTGCATGGTGCAACAGAATCCTGATACCTCTGAAACAGAGGACAGGTTAAGCAAGAACTACACTTTAATGAATATAAAATACAGTAATGTATGTAAAATACAAGACTAATAATTTTTTTACCCATTTTTTTAATCTCTTTGTATGTCAAGGAAAACATATATTTCCCTTGACATACAAATAGAAACATACACCATTAGAAAGACAAATATTGGAAAATATTGTAAAAGGTAAATGCTTTGTAAATATTTTTTCCCAAATATATATATATTTTTAAAAAAAAGTTACGTGTCTCTAGAATTATAAATATTTAGTTATGTTTCCTTTCCTAAACTGCGTGAAGTTGGAAGTGAGACTGAGTGACTGTATGAGCAGTATAAGAACAAATTACTAGTCCTTTTATTTTTATTTTTTGCCACTGCCCATCACTGGAACCTTTGAAAATTGATAACTGCCTAAATTACTGCTCTGCTAAGGCACCACCTTGACTTTTGTGGGTTGCAGAAGCCAGAAGTGCAGGAAGGAATAGCCTTGAGGAATTCCAGATCTGGCTTAGGGAGAAGTCTGGCCTAAGAGCTGTGAGCCTTTGCACTACCTCAGCTAGCTCTACTCTGCCTTGTGTCATGTAAATAATAGGATTTCTTTAGCTGGAAGGCTTGAAGGTTATTATTGGTGAAGGCAGTGTCAAGTACTATACTACGTCCATTTTTTAAAATATTTTTACTTTGATTCTGTCAGTTTTTAATTATTTAATTTTGGATAAAAATTTGCAGTAATGCTACAATATTTTATACCAAAAAGATGAAATACATTTCAATGTGGTTTGTTTGTGTTTGATTTGGCTTTTTTTTTTACTTTTTTAGGATTTGTAATAACAAATTGAATTCCATAAATACTAAACAGGTATCACAAGTGATATGCTACTATCTGGTATGTCCTGCAGTTTGAAAGAACGGGTACTTACCGGTGCACCAAAACATAGCAAAGCAAACCAGAGTGCACTGGCAGTTAAAGTTTAATCACATTATTAGTCACTGCTTGAACAACAACACAAAAACCTAAAATGATTTGTGAATGTGTAGTTAGATGTTTGGTGTGGTAAGTAAAGCTGTATAAGAAGGGGAACTGACAGGATGCAGCATCTGATTCCTCATCTACTGGTCCTAGATCAGGACTCCAGAGCTATTGTCTCCCTACACAGTGGAGCCAGAACAAAGAAAACAATGGAGAAATGTATAGTTTGACAAATAACGACATTCTATAAATTACTGTGTACTCATTTTTTGCTTATTCATTTCATAAGAGAAATTATTATAGTGGAAAAATAATATTCAGACTAGGTGACAGTGTAAGGTGTGTAAAATGTTTTAATGACTGGTGAGTTCCATATATATGCATGATGGTACTTCTGTTGCAGCAGAAAAAAAGAATGGTGACTAAGATCTACTACATGAAATTTTCTTGTTTCCTCTGCTGAATAATGAACTTTCCTTGTATAATACTTTCCTCATAACCTGAACCTAACATGTACTTAATAGTATTCATAACCTTTTACAATCTGTTACTGTTTGTAGAGATCTTCAAACTTTTCAGGTGAAAAGCACAAGGTTTGTATAAAACATTATTTTGTACTTATAGCATGAATATTATAGCATGAATAACTAATGTTCTTTACAACCGCTTGAGTTCTATTTAAAATTTAAATACTTTAATATTAAAAGTCTTCTGAATAGGCCGTGTTTAAAAAATTCTACACAAAACACAGTTTGTAACCTAATGTGAATACACTGTACCACAGAAATGTGATACCACAAACTGTTTGCGCATGCTTGTTCTTTGCAAAACATGTATCCTGTAAAACAAGGTGAGCCAATGCAGCAATGTGGCCGGCACTAATAACACACTGAGAAACTACCTCACACAAAGGTGAATGACATCAACCATTCAGATAATGCCATAAAAGACAAACACATATAAAGACCTCACATTTATTAAAAAATATTCAATGAAAATATGAAAAAATACCAAGAATTATTTGCATTTGGTTAACAGTGTGGCTGTAGACTAGATTTTCTAGCCACCTGTAGGTTGCTTTCAATGGGGAACCAGATTTTTTTGTTGGTGGTAGATGGTTGTAAACAGTAGTGAAGAGCAAGAACACAGAATATAAATTAAAAGCAAAAGCTGCTGAATAAATGAAGGTCACTAGACACAAAGTAAAGATGTCTGGGAACTATAAAGAGAAGGAGAAGATACAAGTGAAAAATAACTAAATGGAATAGTATTGAGTATAAAAGAAGATTATTAGGCTATTTGCAGTGTGTTTATTTGACAGAGCTTCTGTATTTCTTTCGTGTCAAGAGTTGTTAGTTCTTAATCTACCAGTGATACAGATGAATGGCTAAAGCAACATATTTTTCTGAAGAGGATGTATCTTTCATCAAATGCTAGCTCAACTAATCTATCTCCTTGATGATGCTATTTTGCCAGCTGGCTTATTTATGACCTGTTTTTTCTCATTCTATTTATCTAGCACTTTTGCATGTTACAGAAGGTTTTCATCTCCATTAAGTTTGAAAAATGTGTTTTACTGAATTATTTGAGAGACAAATATATGTATTTTTATAAAGTCATTTCTCAGAAAACCCAAGGAAACTGTCAGTGGAATGATGTCTAGTTTAATTTGGAAAATGATGTTTTAGAAATGGGCACTAGACATTTCCTATTTATCATATTTCAGTGAAGATGGATGCTACTTGCTCTTCCCCCCGCCTTTTTTTTCTTTCTTTTTTTTTTTCTGGAAACAACAACTTTGCAAATCCAATCTTGTCTCAAAGCTAAGTTGTGTTGCCTAAAATTCATCATCACTTAGAGTTGTGTAGTCACTGAGTTCAAATGTTTTTCTTTTGTGTGTATATATACCACACACACAGATGTTGAAATGCTGCATTCTGGGTGTTCACTTTTTTAGTATAGGGGTAGAACCACTCAGGATTTACATGACTGTTTTCTCCAAAGCATTATAAAAGTTGTACAGGTAATTGATCTTTAAATACACAATTTTACTTGTCACTAATATTGGAGAATATTTTTAGCACTATTTTTTTTGGCAAAAAATATAAGAAAGAAAAATTACCTAGGTTTGCTCATGCAGATAGTTTAACTGCTTAGCTACAATAACTTGAAAATAAATTGGTGTCCCTTTTTAATAATGGAGGAAGAAAAATGACATTTGCAAATTTTTTTCAAGCAATCTCAGATTCTGGGGAAGGACGGAATAAATTTGGAAAATGAACTAAGCACTTGATGGCTAACTAATAAATATTGTTTGGGAGAGCTCAACTTTTGTTTACTTTCCTATTTCATGAACAAAAAGATGTGGATTTTGTCACTGTAGGTAGTGCAAGTTTAAACTCCTAAACTGCTGGTTTTTATATATCCAGCACTGCCATCTGGTGGCCAGGACTGCAGTGAGCATCCGCTTACCAAGAATTAAAGGGGTTTAAGCAGATAAAATAATCACACATTTAAAATGCTTCATAGACTTAAAAAAATGAAAGCTACAAGAATAGTACTTTATTACTCTGTATTTTTATAGTAACAAAGGTACGCTAAGTTTATACTCGTATTTTCACAGAATCACAGAATCTGCCAAGTTGGAAGGGACCCACAAGGATCATCGAGTCCAACTCCTCCTCCTTCACGGGACCATCCCCAAAAGTCACACCATGTGCCTGAGAGTATCGTTCAAATGCTTCTTGAACTCAGACAAGCTTGGTGCTGTGACCACTTCTCTGGGGAGCCTATTCCAGCACCCAACCACTCTCAGGGTGAAAAACCTTTTCCTAATATTCAACCTAAAACTCCCCTGACACAACTTCACGCCATCCCCTCAGGTCCTGTCACTGGTCACCGCAGAGAAGAGATCAGTGTCTGCCCCTCCTCTTCCCCTCATGAGGAAGTTGTAACTGCAATGAGGTCTCCCCTCAATCTCCTCTTCTCCAAGTGGAACCGCATGAAAGACAAACACCCACAATAAAAATCTAGATTAAAAATAGCTGCAATGAAATAAAGGTTCTTTCCTGATTTCATTTATCTTGGTTTTAAAAACAAAACATTTTAAAATTATTTTAATATTATTATCTGCATAAACAATGCAGACTTATTTAATGAAAATTGAATCTAACATGAATCTAACATAAATAATCCAGTCAATATTCTCATTTTCTGCATGAAAAAGGCTAAAGAACCTGTTACTTTAAAAATAGGATTTTAAAGCAAAGGCAAAAAGAGCAGATAGTAACATGGAAGGCATTTCCAAATTAAATAGTGGTAGTGGGCAATGTGGGCTATTCACTATCAGTTCAGATTGCAGTCTAAAACAGTTATTAAATAAAGTGGTAGGTTGCATAGTGGCACATTGCAAATAGTGTTTGTATTATCATAGGCCTGTGGGATTCCTAATTCTGTACCAGAATAATACAGTATTAGATGTAGCATAAACATAAAAAAAAATAGATAGCTCCCTCCAAAAGAACTTATTACTTAAGAGAAAACAAGTTAATGCAAACAGAGAAACAGAAGTATCAGACAAGAGAAAACAAATGCATATAAACAACAGGGGTAACTCAGGAAATACTGCAATACTGGTGAACAGACTTGACAGCAGATGTAATCATAGAAACATAAAATTTGCATATGTGGTGGCAAAGTTTTAAGGTGGCGTATTCATGTAGTACAAACTAACCTGTGTCACTCGCTACTGTAATCAACAATTGATAAAGAACTGATAGGAAGTTACTGAGAAGAAACTGACTTGTCCATAGGATCGTCCTACAAAAACTTCCAGAATTTCCATCTGTCACCCATCTATGACTCTGCTAGCTACAACTACTGAAAAACAACACTGGGCTCTGGTCAAGCAGGATTTAAAGAAGGTCTTCACATTTGCTGTCATCAAGAAATGCATCAAGACATGGCTAAGGTAGCGGAGCACTCCATTAATTGGTTAAGCTTTGTCAAATGGCAACTTTCTTCACTGGCATTCTTGGGCACGTCTGCACAGCAGGTTAATTCACCTCATCGGCAGCTGGGCTTCAGCAAGTAAGAGCAGCCCCACCACAGAGCTAACAAACACAACTGAACTCACTGCTGCATAAATCATGCATGCACTCATGTAAAGCGTTGGTGCACACACACAAGTTTTAGTCTTGCTCTTGGCAGATAGATTAGAATTATTTCTTAATGGACTGTAGGAGAACCTCTCTGTTCTTTTGGAAATGCAGGCAGCACTATGGGAGTGATGGGCTGACCCTTGGCAGCACACACAGTAATGCTCACAGCTTGCTCATCTCAGACTCCTGCAATATTCTGTTCTGTATTTTCCCTTGGTAATTCTCTGGCCAGGCTTGACAAAGAAACTTGATGAAAAGATTATCCAGATTTTATGAAGTTTTTGGACTTAGAAATTGTTATTTCCTAAATACATTCGAACCCAAGAAGAATTTTTAAATACCTTACATAAAAAGCAATAATGAATGTTCATGTTCTTCCTCCTAATCATGATTACCTCATCTGCAGTCTTACAGAACACAGTTTGCAGAATAGTTAAGGACTCGGTACCTAATGTAAAGTCTGTGGAATTTGTGAATATTCATAATTTCAGAAAATCAACACATGATTCTCCCATGATGAACACTCAGAATTATTACCTTTGAAAATACCTCCCCATATCTATGTTTCCAGTTCTCAACAGTTAACTCAGGACAGGACTTCTTCATGTAACAGATATTTAGAAAATATGTGGTGTGTAATGGTTGGGTAGTGTACAGATAAGGATGTTTTTCATTAACTGCTGTCTAACTTGTGTTATCTGATACGATCTTGTACAATTAATACATTCACACAGCATGGTTAAATAGCATAATTTAATTGTGCCAGCATGTATCTTAACTTCTAAGAGTTTAACTCACAAGCTTGTGGCTAACACTGCCACTAAAAAAGAGCCTTCAGTCCTACAAAAGGGCAAAAGTGCTGCAGATACAAACCAACAATTGCAGAAAATAACAAGCAATCAAAAGCTGAAAGTTACAACCTCCCTCCCCCCAGCAAACAGAAGTGAACTGAACTAGCAGAATAGAAAAAGAAAGGGGTTTAGGCCGAAAACAGAGAAAGTTGCAAGAGTTTAAAATGTCTAGAAGAAGTTAATAAAAATAATTTTAAAAGAAAAAAAAAAAGCAAAATGCACTAAGGCTTAATGAAAAAGCTGTAAGTTCTGGAAATGAAATGGGCAAGGGCCTGATTTGAAAACAGGAAAACCAATTTTTACTTGAGTTTTGAGTAATTTGAACAACAGAGTTTTCCGAAACAAGTATCTCTTTATCAGAGAACCATGTCTCTGTAGATACGTGCACTACATGCTGCAAATGCATCCTTTTCTTAGCTTTTTTTCAAAAAAAGAACTAATATTTTTAATTGCGAGTGCTCTCTGAGTGGCAGGTCCGCGTTTAGTCCCGGCTCAGTGCGTGGTGTCTGCACTGCTACGTAAGCCCGAACCTGGGCGAGCTCAGGGCTCCCACAGCGCCCCGGGCACGGAACACCTTCAGCTACTTAGCCTCCAGAGCGACTTCTCTTTGTTACTCCGAATGAACAACTCCGAGTGAACCCTTTTCCGCCAGGAACCCCAAGGGGGGGCGGGTGCCCTGCTAAGCCGGCCAGGCCGAGCGGCGCAGGGGGACTCTCGCACCTCCGGCGCGTGGCGGGAGAGAGGGAAATTCCCCGTCGGGAGCCGGCGGCGGGACGGGGACACCCCCACCTTCTGGGGAAACCGCCTCACACAGGCCCCGGGAACCCCGCGCCCGGGTAAGGGCCCCTCCCATCCTGCGTCCCGCCCGCCCTCCTGGACTCCATGTCGGGAGCGGTTCCCCTCAGTGGAGAAAGAGGAGGAGCAGCGCGTGCGCCGGGACCACCCCGCCGCCGGGAAGTGCGGCCGCCCGCGCTCGCCGTACAGCGCGGGCCGTACCAAGTCACGCTGTCCGGCGGGGGGGGCCGGGATCAGGAGGTGCCGGAACGCCGGGACCCTCTGACCCCAGCCCGGACCGCAGCCGGCGGGAAGATCGCGGCGGGCACAGCCCGAGGCGGCGGCGGCGGCGCGGAGGGTGAGGCGGCGGCGCGACGGCTGCAGCTCCGAGAGGGGCCGCGGGCCGCGCCCCGGCCCGGCAGTGGCGGCGCCGGCGGTAGGGGCGGGGCGCGGGCGGCTTTGGGTAATGGCAGCGCTGTGAGGACGGAGCGGGGCAGCGACCGCGGCCGAGGGCAGGAGCAAGGGAGGCCGGGCGGGGGTCGCTGACTCGGGCCCCGGGCCGCCAGGTAACGCCCTTGCCCGGCCCGGCCCGGCCCGGCCGCCGCGCTGAAGGGAGGGAGCGCCGCGCTCGGGGCGAGGCGGCGGTCTCGACTCCGCCGGGTGTGCACGGGGGCGATCGGGCCCCGCCGCCCCGTCCGGCCCCGGCCCCGCCGCTCCCCCCGACCCGGGCCCGGCCGCATCTGTGCGGCAGCGCCCGCGCCTGCCCCGGGTCCTGCCCTTGCCCCGCGGGGAGGGCGCGGCGCGGCCTCTCTGGTGGGGCCGGTCATTATTATGTCCTGGCGGCATCCTCGGCCGGTTTCGCTTTTGTTTTGGAGGGGGGAGAAGGTGGGGAGCGCACGGTTGGGCCCGGGGAGAGGGGCACGGGGGCGAGGGCAGGCAGAGCTGGTCACCTGTTGGAGGCCAGAGCTCCCGCCCTTGGCTGTGCACCCACCGCTGGCTTGTAATTTATCGAGGTGGTTCAATAGGTTAGAAATTTGGGGAATGCTTTGACACTGGAGGAAACTCTACATTTGTGTGAACGAATATATGCTGTATGCCATCGGTATGTTTTAAAAGATGAGGCGATAGAAGCACCATCCTTTCATTATTCTCGTGTGTAAATATGTTTCAGCAATATCTGCTTACCTTAGGGCTTGTCGAACAGGTATGGTTTCCCACCCCCTGAATAGTATAAACCCTAGGGTAGATATTCTGCCCTGCCATAATTCTTACTATGGAGGTTTATTTGCATCAGTACAAGACATTTAATATTCTAAGCTGGTGAGCTTACACAATGCAGACACCAAAGCACAACAAACCCCAAAACCCCACCATCTTACAGAAAAGTTATACTGCATTTAGTAGTGTGTCTGTAAAACACATTTAAATTCATATTGATGCGAAAGCTGTGAGAGACTGCAAAACAACAGTCAGCTTTGTCTTAAATTATTTAACTCTGGAATACTTTGTTGACTGTGTGAATGCTTTACATGTTATTAGGTTTTGGTGATACTGAACACAGGTTTACTGATTCTGTGTGATGTACTGTGGGTAGGACTTTTTCTTCACCCTTCCTTCCTCCCCCGGGTTTTGCTTATCTGTGAAGAAAAGGTTCTTTTACCTTGGTGGTACCACGTGTGTACCTTGGAGGTGCCACGTGTGTTTCCAAGACAGTGACCTATAATGTAACTCTCAATTAAGTACAACTTCATTACCACAAGCACTTCTTATGATTGTTAATTTTGTTTGTGGACCATGATTTTTTTTTTTTTGGGGGGGGGACAGCTGAAAACACTCTTGTGTTTTCCAGAATAATGGTATTAGAGCTCTTTGAAGACTACCACTTTCTCCCCTCCCCCCTTTTTTCAGTTCTCAGTGATTTTCTGTGAAGTGAGCTTCTATTGATGTACTGGGATTGAAGTAACAACCATGTTGCAAATATAACAACATTAACAGCAGTTGAGGAGCTTGGTTAGTTAGTCGAGGGGGTGTTTTGCATGCATGCAGGGTAAAAGTTATGTCTGATTTTATTGTTTTTTTTCTTAGACTGAGAAGTTCTTTACCCTGCAAGAGCCAGTAGTGATTAAGGTAGTAAGCTAGTTGCTAAATGCTTTTGTAGCATGACATTTGATTCTTTCCCTTACAGAGGTCTGCCTCTTGTGTTCAAAGTCTGCTTGTCACTAGCTTTCTGTTTTCCCTTCTGACCTTGAAGATTTGGGAAGACAAGTTAAGAATCACTTGTTCATGTATTTAAAATGAAAGAACAAGTATTCTTTCCACGTTTTATTGTAGTCTTACAATGTCATGTTTCTGAGCAGGAACTAGACTTGCTTTGTGCATGGAATGTCACACATCAGGTCCTTTCTAGATTAGGTGCATAGGACAGAGACTGGTGGAAACAACGAAGAGGTCTTCACGGTTGTCTCTTTTTTTAAAAATCACCTTACTTTTTCCCTGGTTTTATTTCGATAATTTAATGTTGAGGGTTTTTTTTTCCAGTAAATCTCTTCCAGTATTTTTATATGAAATTATTAATACAGCTTCTGTATTTTGAATCCATGTCTTTGAAAGATTTCATGATTTGTCCTACTGCGTAGTGCAGTAAGCTGCACAAGCTCTACGTATTGCTCTGTGTTGTCTTTTTGCCATCCTGATCAAAGCTTTGAGCTTTTGTGGCTTTTTAAATGTAACACCAAAAATGTCTCATGAAAACCTGAGGTGAACGTAGGCTACAAACTGACAGTGGTAACTTCAGATACTCTGGTAATAGTTCAGTGTGTTCCTGCCCAAAATTTTCTTAGATACAGCTTAAACATGTTTTGCATAGAAGTGAACAAATAAGAATTTACAGGAGAGTTGTTATCTTCATATAGCACTGTTAAATGGACAGCTTGGTGAGACAATGAACTTCGTGAGGCATGATGTTGTTAGGCTACTCGTGCAACATGAATGTTCCATTCTATAACATTAAAAACAAGAGTTCGTGAACTTAATTTTGGAGGGTGGGGAAGCAGGGGTGGGTGTTCGTGTTGCTCTGTCATGGTGGTACAACACTGTGCAAAGTTTAAATTGAAAAATTTAAAGGAAATGTATATATTTTTTAATGATTGTGCAATGTTGTCTGACAAGTTTAATTCTTCTACAGATTAACACTAAAGCCCCACAATGTCCTTGAAACCACGAGTAGTTGACTTTGATGAAACATGGAACAAACTTCTAACGACGATTAAAGCTGTTGTTATGTTGGATTATGTTGAAAGAGCAACATGGAATGATCGCTTCTCGTATCCTTTAAGTGAAAACTCTGACTTAATGTGTTCATATGATGTATTTAGCACAGAGTAAGCCCGTGTTACACAACAATTTCAGTGATCTTGATCAGAACTTGTTGTAAGGCTGTAGCTGTTGTTAAGCCTGAGGATCAGTGAATATGTTTAAAGGGATGGAAAATTCTGTGTATTTGGGAAGTGTTCTATATGAAAGTCACCATATTGACAAAAAGTCTCAGTTTTAGTCACTTTTAGTAGTTCTATTACTTAGCTTATGCTATAGCTGTTCACAAAAGTGCAGGCATTGAATGTCTGCTATTCTAATAATGAGGTTTTCTTGTTTGTTTAAATGTGTGTGTGGCAGGGGAAACACCAAGGACAGAGAATGCACATCTCTAAATTTGCGGTGCAGGGAATGGTGAGGTTTTTCTGTGTAAAGATTTCTGCCTCTCCTTTGCACTTCGATCTGTACTGATGACTAGCATATTAGACATTTCTATAGCAAGGGTTTATTAAAAAGCCTTCTTCCATTCCCTCCACTGTCATAGCCTGTCTGTTCTTTACAGTTAAGCCATGGTTAAAAATAATTACTCTTTCTGTGATCAAATAGTCTTGCTGTTCGAGTCACAGCTGTATATATATTGTTGTAGTGAAAGGTTTGCATTTTATCTGTAAAACGGACTTGTAATTTTTTACAAGGTTTAAGTTGCAGTTAACTTCTTTTAAAATAAGTATAACTGTTCTAACCAGTTATACTGTGCTCTGTGTCTATGTATTCATTAGCCATTACAGTGTGGTGAATAATTAGACAATTTTAGGAGGCTTTGCACCTGTTCTGCAGCAATTATACAGAGTTTGGTTTAATTATAAGGGGGAAGAATGGTTTAGACTTATTTATTGATTTGTTAATTCTTGTGGGTGAAAAAAGAAGCTCCTGAGAAGATTCTTATATGTGGATTTTTACAACACAAGCTTATTCTGTGTGCAGAAGCTTGACTCTAAAGTCTCTTCTTGTTCTGAACGTTACCCTTTCTCAGAATTGCTTTCCCATGTGCCTGTGTTTTGACTGTGTGCATGTGGCTACATAAATGGAAAATTTAGTTGCTCATAGTTCTTGTGGACCCTTATTGTGATGCAATAATCTTTAAGGAGCTCTTTCATATTAGAACTTGGTAATTAATTTCTGGGGACATTGCTCGTCACCTTGTCTTGGAGTCAAGTTCAAGTGACATCAGAATTTTCAGACGTTTTGAACTAATTAGTTGTGCACTTATGTGCTGACAAGTTGAGCTGCAGTCATTCTTTCTAAGCAGTTTTTGAGGATTTAATGTTTCAGTCTTCAACAAGTGGTTAAATTCTGTAGTTTAAAATTCTAAACACTTAAACAAGGGCACCTAATATAGATTTAAATATAAAATAATAATTGTTGCATGAGATGTTGGATTGATTCCTCTTGTCACACTGTTTCACTTAGAACTTCTTATGTGGAGACCTTGTACACAAGTCCGCTGTTGATCCTCTTTTGGGATTTACTCCAGTTGATTGAACATCAGAAAAGGAATGCTTATGAATAGCGGACTCAGGAAGCAGTCTTGGAAGAATCATTAGGCATGTAATTCTTAAGACCTTACTTACTGTCATCTCTTAATTATATTCTTTGGAAAGTAGCACTATTAGTGCCTGATTTGGCACAGGCGTGACCCTTTTGGCTTATTGTCTATGGCCGAGTGGCCTGAGGAGTTTGTGTGACTTGTAACTTCCAGCTTGAATGTTGATTGTTTAGTACTTCTGCTTCCTGTAACCAAACTCTGTGTTTTAACACAAACTGCTCACTGGGTATTCAACAACTGGGTGAAAGTGGTAGTTCTGTACAGCTGGTGTGAAAACTTTTTCCAGGGTTTATATATAAAGAGAACTAAAGTATTGATGATATAGTTTAAGTAGATTTACCCTTTAAAAAATATGTCATTTTGTTCTTTGTTAACTTCTTATTCTCAGTTAAATTCAGTATAATTGGAGTAATCTGTTTCTAGACATCTACAGAGATTTTAAAGAAAATGTCGTATTAACTCTATTTTTTGGATTGCTTAATAAGCACAATTTAAATAATCTGTCCCAGATTATTTAAATTGTGTTTTAATGCAACTCAGACAAGTTACTTCATTGATTATGGTATTGATTGATCTTTGTATAGTTGAAACAGTGATATGGAAACAAAGGATAAGGTACAGCAAAGAATCAGTTTTCGTCTGCAGCAATGTATTCTACGAAGTGTTTACTTTCTCTTATGCTGCTTGAGACAGCTGAGATCAAATTGAGTATGGAGGCTAATAGTATTTGAGGGATGAGAGGCTTATACTGTGCATATTTCACTTCTAGAATTAATTTTTGCCCCATTAGTTCCCCAGAACTTGTTTGTCTTGAATATAGTGTTTCCTTTGTAACTTATGGTAATTTTATTGTTAAGCGTAGCTTATCTTTAAATAAATCCTTTATCTCAAACTTGAAATTCTTGAGTGGCAATGAGCTGGGAACCACAACTGTGTAAGAGTTAAAATCTTCTGGAAAAGATCACTTGAAAGACAATATGTCACTTTATTTAAACAGTGAGTCATCTTGAGACACCTTTGACCTTCAGATTTCCTTTAAGGTTCTCAGCAGAAAGAATTGTGTGTGGAGTTGTTTCATTGTCTGGAAAATGAGTGACAGTTACGTCTCTATTTGAGATATTAGTTACAATAATTTGGTTATTGTGAATATGTTGTATAACTCTCTAGACTTTGCTGCTAACTGTTCAGTAGACCTGGGAGTCTTTAAGTTAGGAGGCTGCTCAAGTTTAGTTAGAGTGGTAGGTAGTTCATCTGTGCTTTGATAACTACCTTTTACTTTTTCAAACAGGTAGAACATCAGACTCTTCCTGTTGTTGTCTTGGGTTTTCCACCACCAAATAAATAAGATGGACAGTACCCAGGGAGGATGGTAGCTATACTGCAAATAGAATAATTTTAAAAGTATGCAGCATCACCACCTGCTTTTTTTTTTTTTCATTTCTCTGCGTGTTTGTTCTCCTTCCTCTTAATTCCCGGTTTTACAAGGATTCTATGATAAACCAGAAACTTAAACATGTGTCTTTAACAAAACAATCAGCCCAAAGAGAAGGAAGAGTAAATAAAGTTCACGTGATCACAATTCTTTCTGACTATGAGTCCTCAAGTCCTCTGTGAATTTTGATTCTGTTACGGAAGAAGACCAACAATTGGAAATTTACCTGAAGCTCTGAGTTGGTCTTCTAGAGAAGATCTATTCAAAACCTTCTGTTAATATAGGGTCTTACCTAGATGCTTTTTTAACCCTGAGGACAGTATTTGTGAGCTTTTATGACTGTGTATATAGTATTTTCTGGTTGATAGTAGTTTTGTTGTTGTTCTTTCTTAGTTTGGAAGTACTTCAGTTTGGGTAATGCCTGGCAAATAACAACACCCAAAGCACTTAAATCACATAAGGCTTTTGATGTTCTTGTTCTCAGCACAGAGTGAAGGTCCTTAAGCAGCAGTTTGGCTTCAGCTTCCTTTCTCACCCTCCAAAACTACGTGCTGATCTGGAAGGACAGATGGCTTTCACCATTAAAGCTAAATTATTGAACAGTAAAGGCTTCTTCCTGATCTTCTAAGGAATGACAGCACAGGAAAAATGTGCTTTAAGTTTATGGAGTAAAATGCCAGTGATGATTAATGATTCATCTCCCGTCGGAGGTTATTTTTTTTTGTTAAGAGATTCACAACATTTTGAACATGACACTTAAGTTTGGATTCTGGACTGAAAGATAGATAAAGGAACTAGTACAAATAGAGCAAGAATGTAGCAAAGCTACTCTGTAATGTGTATTTCAGTCTCATGATACCTTTTGTAGCAATTCAAAAAAAGCTTAGTGCCCCAGCAAGTAGCATTTGGTGTTGCTTTTTAGTATTTGGCGGATACAGAAAAAGGTGTGAGTTGCCTGTTAGGTGCTTCTGTGATTAGGCTCGGGGTTTGCATACCTGCTGAAATTAAACACAGTGGCATATGTCAAGGAGGAATAATAGATTCAGCTTTCTTTGCTTGCAAGAAAATTTTTTCTCTAGAGTAAAGAAAGGCATGTTTGGAAGATATGCATTTTCATGAAGGAGTACAGATATTATTTTCATACTTAAATAGGATTATTACAACTAAGAAGCTTGTTTACAACAGTCAAGTCATCCAGACTTCTAAGAGAAGCCTAGGGCACAGAGGCTAGATTAATTCAGAGATATTTGTTTGCTGCTTTCAAATAAACTTCTGTTTCTATTTTCTTGTGCTGTTGGAGTGAAGACTGCATCTTTCCTCTAAATTTGAAGTACATTGTTTTTGTAGTAGAGATCCATTATAGTTTTGGTGATTCAGATAGTGTAGTTGTGGATCTAAAGAGAAAAAAGTCAAGTTCCCTTTGCTTGTGAGCAGCTTACAAAGATTTCTAATTCTGGAGTTTATTTTCTCAAAGATATCTTTGCATAGTGAAGAGGCTTGTGATCTGAATTGTGTTGAGGATGCCTTTGACTACCAGCCATCCTTAGACTGAGAAAATTTCTTGGAGAGGGGAAAGTGTAAAAAAACAATTGTTCTTTATAATATCTTTAAAAAAATGTTTCATTCTTCACTATTAATTTAATAGGGGTTTTTATATTTTATTGGTTACAGCTTTGTAAGCTACTGCAGTGCAATGCTATTTACTGTAACAAAGCAGTGAATGCTGCCTGTTTTGTTTGTTGGGCTTTTCATTTAATACTTCTTGCCTTTCCAAGAAGAATTCTGATAAAGATGATCTATATGGATGAAATAACTGTACACAAGATTAGATTCTGGTGGGGCTCTCTGAGATTCCAGTTGCCCAATGAAGGGGTTTTTTTTCTAATTAGTTATCTTACATCAGTATCTTTTTTTTTTTTGGTAGTATATATTTGTTTTGAGTATATTAAAAATTAAACATGCTTTTGGAGAAAGCTGTGTGATGAGAGCTTGACACTGCTCTGTAGACTAAGCTGTCAACTGTCTTTGTCCTTTACCTCCTTTTACATGGGCATGTGCTTTTTTGGGGTAGACTAGAGGAAAGCAGATCTTATGTCTTCCTTTAATTAAAGTAATCGACTAAATCATTATTTCTAGCATGAATGGTTTTATAAAGTGTATTTCTAGTATGGCCAGTCTTTTAATGCCTTGGTTTAGTAGATAAACATGATGTTTTAAACTAATTTTTTCAGAATGAGTTTATTTCCCCACGTGAAGCTCGACCTAATCCTTGCTTGACTTTTCTGAAAGCAAAATTCTTAGTCATAAATTCTCTTCCTGACAAAGCATTGAGCAACTCTTAAAACTCGATATAAATGTTGCAAACCAAAGGCGTGGCTCTGCAAGGTGCTTTAAGGAGAAAATGAGCCTAAGGGTTTTCAGTGTTTGCTGCTTTAAGTTAGCAAGTAGAACTGTTTTGTGTGGCTGTGATCTAAACAGGATTACTGAACTTATAATAATGGTTAAAAATGAAACAGTTTTTTTTTATGCACACCACCATTGTGATTACTTAATTTTCAGTGTCCCCCAAAATTGTTTTACCTGTGGAGTTGGGGGTAAAATGCAGTAAATTGTTTTGGACTCTGGGAAGGAAGACTTGAAGTCGGCTTCACCTGATGTTTGCTCTGCTCTGTACTTGCCTAATCACATTCTTAACCTAATTAAGGCTTCTTTCCATTATATGAAAAGAGTCTCAGTTCATGTTGGCTGCAAATACGGAAGAGTTGTGCGTGAAAGCTGCGTTTTCACTTTGAGATAATTGTATATTATTCGTAGATGGCAAATAAGTGATAGAAGCCACATCAGCGTGGGGCTACTAGAAGTTTCAGGATCTTAGCTCTAACATTCCCCCATCATCCACTATTTAAAATTTAGTATTAATGCTGTAAACTTAAATTCTTCACAAACCAGTGCTTACACCAATTCAGAAAATGATCCATTTTATCTATTTTGCTTGACTATAAAACAAAACCCACCTAAACTGCATGTGTGTAAGAAAAAAAGGTTCTGTAAATTATAAATTTTGTTGATATGTTTTCACACTTTAATACAAACCTTGACTTTGAGCCCAGAGACATTTATGCTTTGTGTGTGGCCTATCCTGAACCTCTTGGAGAGAGACTTTATACTGAGACTAAAATTTTTTTGGAAAATCACGTACGGCATTTGCACAAGGTAACAAGTACAGTTACTGGTGGGCATGTAGGTGTTGTTTGTTCTTTTTTGACTTGAAGAAGGGGGTTTGTTTGTATTTTTTTATGAGACTAAATTGAAGGTGACAGAGTTCCAGAGACACAATACTTATATATGTGGTATATGTAACACATATCACATAACATAATATTATAGATATCTGTTTATGCAACTCTAAAGAAAGAATTTTCTTTCTAAGCCAACAGTTACAGTTGATATAATGCATTCATTGGCTTGAAATGTTCTTTCTTTTTTGTTGAATGCTTGTTATCAAGCAATTTACAGAAATGTCTTAATTTTCCAAATGTACTGTAGTTTGTTGTTAGCCTTCTGTTTCAACAGAAAAGTATCTACTGCACTGTCTTGGAAACTGATTGTATATAGTCTGCTAAAACAAACCCAACCAACTTCTGAAATATGTGGGAAATAACAAAAATGCTTGGGAGGGGAGAAAATAATGGCAAATTATTTATTATGACAAATAACAATATTTGTATACCTGTATAGTTGTGGGTTAACTTCTGTTTCATTAGCCAAGACAGCGGATTTCATCAGAATCATGGTTCATCATGTTGAGTAGATAGGATGGATGAACAGTGTCTCCTTGTGTATCAATAAAAAGAGAAGTAGATTTAAATAAGATTCCTGCCTGCCTTTAGTGTCTTTAGAGGGGATAGAGTGCTGCAAATTCTGGATAGTGCTGCTAAATGGCTTGGTGCTGTTTTTTGAGCTTATGTACCTGAGTATTTGACAAGATGGGCTGGGTGTCTTAGTGGGTAGTTCCACTGGTTGCAGAGAGGATAATTCTGACACTTTGCTAGATTAAATCAGTTCACTAAACTAGCAGAGAGCTCTGCCAAAAAAGTTCTTCCTCATTATTTAGTGAGCTGAATGAGCTCACTTAGGATAATCAGGCAGGTGCCAGCACAGTAGAAGCAGCGGGAAGTAGCGGAAAGCACACATCCGTGTTTTTAAATTGGCCATCCACCACTTGTCTTTGAAATAATGTTGGAAAAGCTTTGCAAAATGCCTTCTGCAGCAGAAGGCATTCTCAATTCTGTTTTGTCTACCAGCTTTCCTGTTTTACATTTTTTTACATTTTTTGCATGGGCTTCATTGCTGCTTGAGCCAGATTTTAAAATTATAAACTCTAGAGAGAATTATAGTTGAATTCCTAGGATCATATTCTCCCTCACAAATCGTAATAATTAGTTTAAATTGTTGAACTTATTTCTTTGAAGTATAAATATTTTGAGAAGATGAGTGCATCAGCAACTTTTTAGTTGATGATTACCTTAAATTTCAAAAGATATGGGCCTAGATTAGCAAAACTTCAAATGTGTTTTATGTTTATACATATCTGTGCTTTGTTAAACTTGCTTTATTGCATGACTCTTGGTAAGTATGAGGCCTGGTCTATCCAGTAAGGCACACTGGTTTTAAATGTTTATAGTTAGGCAATTCCTCCAGTGTGCATGTGGCTGAGTGTATTTAAAACTGATGTGTCAGTGAGGGAATAATTATGCAGGTTATCCCACCAGAATGATGTGAAAATATGAACCATGCTTATTCAAGTGAGTACTTTTGAAAAGATAAATAGAAAATAATACAGTAGAGAGAATGTTGGTTTTAAATGCAAAATAAAGCAGCACCAGGTGGTGTAGCTGGTTTACTAAAACTTGGCAATGTGAAGATGTGGTCATTGCAACAATGCAACAATTCTGAATATGTGATTGCTATTCCAAAATGATAATCCCATTATAACTTTCTAAGTATGCAAGATATTTTCATACTAATTTTAGTGGGGGGTGTGTGCCTTCACAGAGAGTTCTGGAAGCTGAAGAACAAGTACTGGTTATGTATCACAGATACTGGGAAGAGTATAGCAAAGGGGCAGACTATATGGACTGTTTATACAGGTAAGATTTGCAAAAGAGTTCTTAAACTTTTGAAATTATTACAATGATCTGCAGGTTAAGTTGAAGAATATTGCTTAAAGAGAGCAGTAGATGAATATGCTCCAGGTCAGTTTTGGGGAGAATATAGTTATGGTAGCAGAACATGAGCAAAAGGGAATAATGCCTCAGCAGGTAAGTTATCTAAGATGGTTCCTACTCTTTTTTCATTATTAGTATGTTCTACCTGATGTTGCAGTGCCAAATGTACTGGTGCTAATCAACCCTGCAGTGAATTAGGTCATAGTCCTAGGGATTCTTCTGCAAGGAGGGGATATGTTTTGTTTTTTGAGAGAATGTTTTGGATGAAAGTACTTCTGAAGACCTTAAGAATATATTCTGCTTTTTATAAAGTGGTTGGAGTTATTTTCTTACTTGCATGCCTGCTCTCAAAAAAATACTATAAATTAGTTGACTCTGTTGTATCCCAGGTTCTAATTTGTGTAATTCTTCCAGCAATGAAAACTGATTGATTTTTACAGCTAATAATCTTAATGTTGTTTAAAAATAGATTCGTTTAAGACACTTTTGAGCAAAATTCCTAAAATGCAAGAGTAATCATGAGATTGGCAAATGAGACAAATGTTTTCTTTCTTTGGTGTTGATTTTGATTTGGTTTTTTTTTCACCCACCCTCCTGGGTGCATTTTGCTAGGAAAACAAATTTAGATTCAGTTTGAAAACTAAAATCCCACATATGCTTGACTCTAAATATAGGTGATAAAACTGATGGAATAAGAAACAGTTGATATTAAATAACCTTCTTCAGTTGTCTTGGTTAGTTCTGATGATAAAAATGATAAAAACAATGCTGGACATTAGAGCTTATCAGTGTCTTGGTGCTGTAACTGTTTTCATAGATACTTGTAAAAAATCTGGTCTGTGTACTTTTATTTCAATTAATTGGAGGGTTTTCTTATTCAGCAAATTGAAATTAAGTGATTTAAAGAAAAAAAAACCAGAATTTTTAAAATTTGCTCATAATAAAATCCTAAAATCTAAACACACATAGTGCTGCTTTTGTTTTGTTCCGTTTTATCTTTTTTTAAAACAGTTGTAATAATACCAGCATATCAATGTATAGCAATTTTTAGTTCTTTATGCTAGTCTTGGTTCTCTTTCTGTATGTACTGATGGAGAGAGAAGGTGTGAGTGAGGAGAGCATGGGGCTTTCCTTTTTAACAAGAAAAAGTAAACTGGCAGCTGTTGGCTTTGTTCACATGGTGGAGTCTGGGAAAAATACCATCAAGGAGCATGCCTGCTAAGGCTGGTGTTCCAACTATTCTGGATGTCCTTACAGGTTGTGTATGAAATAGTGGGCCTGTAGCCTTCTGCACAGACCTGCATTTACAGTTTGTGATGGTTATCAATGATAGCAGAGGGGTTTACAGTTCTCTGTAAGAGTCTAAAAGTAGGTTAGGCCACTGTATTCCAGTTTGTCATCGCTGCACTGTCACAAGTCTTCCTTCTTTGGACTCTGTGGTGTCCTAAATTCTTTCAAGTTCACAGGTTTTCACAGCGTGTTTCTCCTTTTCTCCTTTGCTTGGCTTTTGCCTTCCTGCCCAGAGTGTTCAGGCATCACAATCTGGTGCAGCCTCTGAACACTGAATCTCTTCAAGTGCTGGCTGTTTTCAGTCTCTGAAACTGGGCATCTCAAAACTGCTGGTTAGATCAGAAGTTAAAAAAACATTCTCAGTTGTCT
Organism: Neopelma chrysocephalum; assembly: GCF_003984885.1. Taxonomy (NCBI): domain Eukaryota; kingdom Metazoa; phylum Chordata; class Aves; order Passeriformes; family Pipridae; genus Neopelma; species Neopelma chrysocephalum. The sequence continues at coordinate 2,991,393 of NW_020897732.1, read as the reverse complement.
CATTTAAGCACTAACATAAGAAATATTATAAGTATAGTTATGAACTATATTATAATTTTTTCCCAGTTATCAGGGAAAGGAGAGTGGTGCAGAAGTATGTTATAATATTTGCTTTATGGAAATACTGGGAATCAAGAGGGATGTTTTCCCAGGTCTTGCACAGAAACCATTTTCTGTTATTTGTAAAAACTATGCATACAATAGTAAATACAGAGTACAAAAAAATAAACATTTATAACATTTCTTCTTTATCACTGTTAATTAAAATAATTTCTACAAATTCTTCTCTATAAAATTTGTAATCTGGCTGTTTGCTAGTTGTCATGACCTGGGTCAGGGGTCATAACTGACAAATGTTTGCCCTCTTAAAATTGACAGTACTTCTGTGTTTCAGTCTGAGAGAAATGCAAAATAATAAATAATAGAGGTAGAGAAAATACTTCTAACTTAAAAATATCTGATACTCAGGAGTGGTTTTCTATCATTAATAATAAATAAACCACTATTGCTCTAATACCAGTCAACTGCTCAGAGTTTAGCAGTTATTTTGCATATATATGTATGAGTTAATATGCCAGTGCATAGGTTGGTTTCTTACACAAGTGTATTGCTCACCAAGAAAATGCTGACAGTGATATATCAGGCTCTTGTTTGATTTCTCAATTACCAACACTGTACTATTTTAATATGATGTAAGGTCTTTTAAATTGAGGTAATTTATCTTTTAAGATTTTCCTACAAATGGCACTGGCACTGGTTAAAGGAGGTTATATTTTGTAAAGACATTCCTTAATTCCAAATCTATTAAAAAAAAAGGAGCTTTTACCTGTTTTGATTAGAATATCTTCATTTCTATAGGTACCTCAACACACAGTTTATTAAGAAGAACAAATTGACTGAAGCTGATCTTCAGTATGGCTATGGAGGGGTGGATATGAATGAACCTTTGATGGAAATTGGAGAGGTAGGTATCTCTGAAAGTGAGCTGGATATAAACTGTATTCAGAAGTGCTGCAAGTTCAGCTCTGTCCTTTTACATTTTTACTTTTCTGTGTTACAGAATAGGAATATTGTAGAGTATGTAAGCACTGAGCCCTTTGTAAAATGAGAATACAGTTTTGATGTAGATAAATACTGGCAGGCGAAAAAAGCAAATATGAAAACTATTGGAGAATTTCAGTTTTAAAATATGATAACTTCTAAACACACTTTGGATTATTAAGTGACACTACTATCAAGAAAACAGTTTGAGAAAGCAGTAATTTTGTTTTTGGAAACCCTTAAAATATTACTTTTAGGCTTCTATTTCTTGATGACACAAGGTACAAAAGCTTTTTTTGAGATTAGTCTTCTGCACATCTTATTTTCTTATGCAAGCTGTTTTGAAATTCAGTTGTAGCAACTCAGATTTTGAAAGAAAAGTAGATATTCTGTGCACAAAAGTGTCATGTAGGGAGGGTTTATTTTTTAAAAAAAAGTAATTTGTGGCAGGCACAAGGGTGTTGTCACAGTTACTAGTGGAGAGGCTGAGAGTAATTTTTAAATACTTACAAAATAAAAAATCCTGTCAGCAGTAAGACTACATTCTGAGACTTCACTCCATGCACTGCAACTATGCAGTGTTTGTGTTGTTTGTCACTTGATGGCTAATCTTACCATGAAGTATAAGACAATAAAGCAAAAAGACAATTTTACAGTTGAGAAAGAAGCACTGTATCTTAAAGAATTCTTCAGTATGTCTTTAAAAAGATTTTGAAAACACTTTTTCAGTCTGCATCAGGATAAAATCACAGTCCTGAATACAGCTGACTACCAACTTGTTTTTTGATTGCTTGTGTGTGTATCTGTTTGCTTTGGGTCCATATGTACACATGCTGCTAGCTGGAGAATTTATTCTGTCATTATATGTTTTGGTATCTTATTTTTTTCCTTTCCTCTCTACATCTGCCTTTTTCTCTATAGCAGTAAGTGAATACCTCTTCTCTTTTGCTTTGGAAGGCTAGAGAAAATGCTTGTTTTTTTCTTAATGTCAGAACTTGACCTGTCAGTGATTACTGTTCTGGCTCTTTGATTTCATTGTTTGAAGCAGAACATCTCTGCTGCCTTTAGTTAAGAGTAAGGCGAGATTGTGATGCATGAGGAAGCACTTTCTGTACTTCTGACCCAGCTGATGAAGAGGGCACTGCCAGTTGAAATTGCTAATCCTCTGGCAGGTTGGGGATGGGCTGAAACAAACACCAGAAACATTATGTGCTTTAAATCAAGGCATTTTAGTGAAGGAAATTCTTCTCTCTTCTATCTACGCTGTCTCCAAGGCTTGCTGTCAGTGGCATCTATAAAGGCTTATCAGAGCTTGGAAATGCATATTGCTGCACTGTTTATGGTATCTCAAAATGGCATAAATGTTATTCCCTAGTTCCTCAGACTGAGGTTTAGCACAGTGTGTTCCCATGATTGTCAGAGGTAAATCATAGTCCTGTGTGAATAACTGTTAGTTCAGCTGCTTTGGGGGCTGGGAATAGGTCCAGGATTGTTCTTGGGTGATGCTGATGTATTAATGAATTCTCCCCACTTGAGTGCTGCTCCATTCTGAGGTATTGCCCAAAGGATGGTAGTGGCAACTTTTGTCCATAGCTTTCTGTCCTAGTTAATGTTTACCAAACAAGAACAAACATCAGAGTTGGTAAACCTGGGTTTTTTGAGTATTCAGTTTTTTTCATGTTTGTGGAATCCTGAGTGGGGCGGAAGGGCAGTGGCACACACTTTCTTCAAGCTTCCCAGCCATTGTTCCAAGGAGGATACATTCCTAGCTCATTTTTTGGGCAGGATATGGGGAGGATCAAGATTCCTAAGCTGTAGCTGGCAGCCTTTTGGTTTTTGATGAAGGTGTTCAGATGACGATGTCTGAAATTCTACTAATGAGTTTTTCATTACCTCACTCTGCAAGACTCCTTCCATTTCTCTTTAATAAATACTGTCTTTGTAATCTGTAATAGTGGGAGGTAAAATTTGGGTTTGAGGCACTAAAGTTAAACTCTGTTCATGACTGGTGTAGGATTAGGTTTGTCCTGAAAAGTAATAGAGACTTGAGGCCTATACTCTTGTATTAAATTGCAGCACTGTTTTTGGTGAATTTGTTGCTCCAGTTCACATTTCTTGACCTACAAGGCACTTGCCAAGTTTATCAAGTCTTTGGAAAGGATTTTCTTTTTAATGATAGTTCCTGTAGGATTCTATCTTTTATTCCCTGGATTGCACAAGGGGCTTTACCTAAAGTGCAAATATTTCAGTTGTTTGTCACTTTAGAATGGAAGGAATTTCATTTCTCATTTTTTAGATGACTCAGATTATCTGGCCTTTATCTACCCAAGAGCAAATGTGTTTATTTTATATATAGTTCTCTTCAGTCTCAGCATCAAGTCACAGAAGTAATGCCCAGCATTTGTAGAAGAACTGTACTCTCTGTACTGAAGTTTCTGTCTCAACATCACTCATGTGTGCTAATGGAGCTTTGAGAGCTTTTCAGTAACCTCAGACAAGTACATGCTTGCTTAGTTCTTCTGGGGTGTGTAACAATAGGTACGTACATAAGACCGGAGGTGCGTATGTGAAGTGTATGGGCATGGCTTCAAACAGCTCATCATCCTGACAAGTGTTCCAGACATTCAGAAATGGTTGTCCTAGGAAACATACAGGATGAGATCAGTTGCTGAAAATAGTCTGCCAGTGCTTGCAAGAGATTGCTTCTTTCCTCTCTTATGTTATGGATGCATGGTGAAGGATACTGCTTTTCTGAATTGAGCCCCTATCACCAATTTCAGATTCCTGAATTTTCAATAACTCCATGGGCGCCCTGAATAGAACACAATGGAGATGTGCCTTCTGGGTTTTTTTCTTCCCTCAGAAATAGATTCTGGAAAATGGAGAAAATCGCCACATTCTGTATTACCAGTCTAGTTGAAGTAAGATCAGTTCCTCTCTTCAAGGAGGAAAAACTGTCTTGAACTAATATATCAGGTTGCTGGATTGACCAGATTGATCTGTCTGTAGTTTATTTGACAAAAAAAACTCTAGCAGGAAACTTGAATCTGCTTCAGATTGGTAGCTCCTATGTGAGAAGGACCATGCTAGAGACCACATTTCAGAAACCATGTTGCAGAATAGATCTACCTGAGGTTGTTTCTCTTCACCTCATAGGCACAGTTCTTTTCCTTTTTCTTTCCCTCCACCCTTTTCTCTCTCTTCAGAGCTGGCTTCTTTCAGTGTTCTCTGCTGGATGAGTTCCTGTTGTCTTAGGGAAACTTAACTGTTTTACTACTACTCTGTAACAGGCGAGACGGTGAAAATCACTCTTAGGACAACTTTGATTTCAAAACATTATTTGTCTTTTGATTTACAAGCAAACTTTTATCTCTTCTTTAACCTGCTTATGACGCAGTTGGGTCAGGTTTGCCTTCTGTACCCTGTATTTCAGCACGGGTTCTGCATAGCTGGTCAGAGCAAGTTAGTTTGTCTGCTATTTAAAAGGAAGATTTATTTCACAGAGTGGATCAGATTGGATACCTACTCAATAGCTATGTGCCTGCTTTCAGTTAAGACATATCTGATTAATATTTTAATTTTTAAAGCTAATGATCTACTGTGTCAAAACCTTCTTCGCAGCAATATTCTCTCTATCCTCACTAAATTTTACAGTGTAATTTTTCCCCAGTCTACTACTCACTGGTAGGTGTTTTGGGAGGTCTTATATGTGTGGTTTTAAGTGTATATGAGGGACCACATTATCCCCTTTGGGCTTTAAGTCTGATTTTGGCTTAAGTGTAAAAGCACATTTGAATGATTGCAGGTGTGTTTTTTAAAAATGGTATATTGGGAGCAATTACTTCACCACAAGAATTTGAGATAATTGAGTCCATTTGATTGATTCCTCTAATGATATGTTAACAATAGGGTGGCCTATCTGTAATATGAAGGTGATTTGTATTCCATTTGAAGTCAAACAGCTTGCCAGTGACTTTGCTTAAGCTGTGTGCATCTTAGTTTGGAGATACTCTCTGTGTGTTGGATGAAAGGATTCTGTATCTTTAACTCTGACCCCTGACAAATTGGCCAGGAGATGTTCCCTTTTGTCAGCTGAGGCTTATTTTGCCATCATTTTTAGAAATACTGCGTTTTGTGCACATTCAAACGCTCCAGATGGAAAGGTGTGTTATTTACCTACTACTGTGCAGATGTTTTGTTCATAAGTACACGCAAAATCTGCCCTTGTAACCAGCTTGCTTGGGGTCCTTATATGCATTTGAGAATACTTGATGGAGTGGAACCAAGGAATGAAGCAGTTCTATCAGCTGTGTAGGAAGAATGCAGGCTGGGAAGGATGCATTTAGATACTGCCTGGCTAGAAATTCCATGTCTGACACTGCTAGTGTACAGATCTGTGTGATCTTCATCCAAATGCAGTCAGATGTTCTGGAAGAAAAATGTGAAAATAATGTATTAATATATTGAGAACAGGCAGGGTGTAGAGGGGGGTAGGGAGAGGAGAATGACAAAAGAATTAAGAAAGGAGAAAGGTTATCTAAAAATTTAATTTTTAAAATCCGGAATGAGAAACGATGTCATCTTTGGTATAGTTCTGGGTTTCATTGGGGTTTTTTTTTTGTTTGGTTTTGTACTTTTTACTGATGTAAACTTGTGTTGTGTCCTGACAGCTAGCTCTTGATATGTGGAGAAAATTAATGATTGAGCCACTGCAGGCCATCCTTATTCGGATGCTCCTCCGAGAAATAAAAAAGTGAGTGTTTGATTGTTTTTTGTTTTAACATAGTGTGGGGAAGGGGTGTTGCACTGTTTTTACTTTGAAAAGTCTGTGGATTTTGAGTGGATTCTCTTATGTTTGGTTTTGTTAAGGTAACTTCTTACCTGATGATGATGGTCTATCAGCTTTTCTCATTGTAGCTACATATTTGTGGCTTGCATGTGTAGAAAAAGGCTCTGAAAACAAAACAGTCCACTCCCTGTAGCCTCGGAGTGGTGATCTTCCCTGTTTCAGCAACCCTTCTTCCTTCTTATCAATGGGATTGGGGAGGAGTTAGAATAATTCTCCAGGTCCCATAGGATGCCTCTTGCCTTTTTCACCGCCTGATGCTGACTGCTTGTGGCTTCTGTGCTGTCAGTAAAGTTAAGGACCAGGCCTTGGGCAAAGATTTGCCAAAGCCAGAGAAGCTATTTCTTTGCATGGGACCCAGAACAATTCTTGCTTATCTGCCAGGAAGACCAAGCTTGTGGGTTTCTGTTGTTCAGATGAGTGCTTCACTTAACAGTCCTGCTGCTTTACTTGAAGGAAGTGGAAATAATTATTTTTTTGCACTTTGAGGGGAAATTATTATTTTATTTCTGAATATGTTTTTCTTTTTTTTTTCCTTCTAAACAAAGACCCTGGTAGCTACAGGACTTGAGACTTTTAAAGTTTCAATTTAAAACTTCTACTTAACTCCTAAAGGACCCTTTTATTTATGCATAAACAGAAATACTGAGATTTACTACAGATCTTGTGTGTAGCTGTAAGTTCCATCAGTTTCTACAATTTTAGTGCTATTTAGGGTAGCTCTGGAGTTGCTGATGACTGGGTTTTTTTAAGTGGTCACTCAGGTGACCAGACTAGTGTAGGTAAACTGAGAGAGGTAATTTGACTGGTTGAGGTTCCTTTGACATGCATTTGGTCAGATAAAAACTATTTATAAGGCATTAAAAACCTAATTTTAAGATTTTATTTTTATTTTTCATTCCCAAATGATGTCTGTCTTGGATGGCATTTCTGAGGCCAGGAAGTATTTACTTGCTTTCAGTTGTTGAACTGTAGTGCCTTTGTAACCAGGGCCGATACTACTTTATCCATATATTTATACTGTAACAATTTATTTTTATTAAAGGAGGATTCCCTAATTCACTGTGAAGAAAATTCTCCTTTGCTACATCAGGCACAGGGATATTGAAGACTTGTTTTAGTTGATGCGTGTATTTCACTGGTGGGTGGGAGAGGAAATGTGTGTAAAAACCTTTCTCAACAGAGATCTGATGCCTCTTAAGAGTAATGATGTGTATTTACCTTGAGGCTGACTGCAGACCTCACAAGAGTGTTTAGATCAAGGCTGTCCACTGGCTTTGGAGGAGGCTTGAGACTGTAACAAGTTGACATTATTTGTAATTAAACTGTTTGGAAAATTTTAAATAAAACTTGAGTCATTGTCTCTGATGGTTGGATCTGGATTTCTCCCCCTTCTTTATTAAGGATTCTTTTGTGTGATCTCAAAGAAGTTAATGCAATTCTGCTTCTCAAAATACACATATAACTATTCATACTAAGTTTCTTTTAGCCACTTTGTGATCTGCATATCATTTAATGAATTATATGAGAGAGAACTACTTATAGCTTTTTTCCTGCTATCATGAAATGTAGCGTTCACTGTGGGGATTCTGAGGATGGCCTTTGCATGTAACTCTAGGCTGGTTGCTGTTCTTAGCTGTGATTTCAGTGGTCAATACAGTTTTTAAGAGGCAGTTTTAAAGACACTGCTGCAAATTACTATTAAATGTCTTCTAGCATTGAATTCGGGAGTTCAGGGATTAAACAAGGTCTTTGGAGAAATGGATATATATCCATAAGTTACATCTGTGAGAGATGCAAGAATATGCATGGGAATAATATTACCTAAAAATTGTAATAAAATTACTAATACATGTATGTGCTTAAAACCTCCTCTGTAATATACCTTCTTAATAGTACTTGTGTGTGCATGGTTCTATTTATTACAACACCTCTAAGAAACTAAAACGTATGTAGATGGGACAGCTGAACTACTTCTGGCGAGAAGATTTTGCATAGCCTATGACAATATGTGAAGTTGATAACCAACACTGTAGTCAACTGGCTGCAAATAAAAGTGTGTTTATTACTGTCCTGGAAAAGGTAGGGGAGCAGAGCCACAGCTTTTTCTTTCAGGTGTATTTACCTGAAATCAGTGTATTTACCTGGAATTTTAAAGACTTCTGACAAAAATCTTGAGCACATCGACCTTTTAGAAGCTTATGAGCTTGTGCAATACAGTACACATTAAAATTAACAACAAACTTCTTTGGGTACGTGAAAATAAAGAAATACAAGTAGTGACTTGTGGTTCAGCTAAACAAAATGACTAAACTGATCTAAGAGTTTACTGATGCCAAAAAAGAGCAGGCTCTGCTCTACTACCTTTCATGTGCTGAATTAGGTGCTCCTCTAGTCCCTTAGTGAACCAGCTCAACTGCTGGTTAATACGACAGAAAACCATCTTGGCTGCTATTTCTCCAGATTGGCACAATGAGTCAATTCAGCAAAGAATTAGATGAGTGCCAAAGCAAAGCAAGAGAGATAGAGAGGCCTGTGACTGAGCAAAAGGGAGCAGGGTTAGCCCCCTTGAAAGGCAGAAATTCTTAAATCGTTTAAGCCTGTCTTGTCTGACTGCACTAGTTAATATAGAGTTCTGAATATAACACACTTTCTCCCCCCTCCCTCTAGCCCAAGCACTCCTCCTACAAGGCAAGCTGAATATCAACTTAAGCATTTTTGTTCCAACACAACAGGAAGCCGACAAGATCTTGAATTGTGAGAAAATTCATCTATGAAATTCTTAAGCAGAAATAATTTGGAAATTATTCAGGTGCTATCTCAAATGACAGTGTGATTAGTACAGACTAACCAGGAGAGGCTTCTCTGCTAAAGATAACTAACACTTTCTAACTAACTGGACCTGTTCCTGTCTAAGCTGATACATTGTTTATACCATTTGTTTGAAATTAAAGCTATTGGAAGTTATCTTTTTAAAAAGTGTTCAGAATGGGCTCTTCTAATTGACAGTGAATTCTGTAGTTAATTGGCCTCAAAAGACCTTTGGTTTGACAGAGCAGAGCAGTTCTTTTGAATGATGGAATCTTCTTTTAATAAATCCAGTATTTATTATTGTACCTTAAATTTTAAAAATGTTCTTTGAACTTGTAGTAGTAGTACACTGTACAACACTTGTTGGACTTCCACTGTTAGCTTTAGTCTTAAGACAGGAACAATATGGAATTAATATTAAGCAGCACAACTTCCTTTAGCTTGTGTTTTGTAACTTTTTCCATTTTTTTTTGAAAAAAGAAACTTGTCATCACCTAAATTAGTGGAACTTGTGTTTCTAGCACTTAATGTTTTTATCCATGTTCCTCACCAAACATCATCATTCCCTCGTATCCTCCCAGATGTCCTGTGATATCCCTGCTTCAAACTGTGCGGCAGCTGCTATGTAACTCTAAGCATCCCTGTTGCTTGCTGACTACTGCCAAGAAGGAAGATGTACATTTGATACTCTACCTTGGTGGAGTCCTCTATTTCATTTTAGTTTGGCAGTTGCTCTTACTACTACAACTTTCATGAAAGTCATCCTTGAAACTTCTCAAATTTTGTTGAAACTAGTCATTTGCATTACAAATTCCTGGGAGCAGAGCACCATTGGTGTAAATAAAAACCTGAAGCTGCTGCCAGAGCAGGCACAGCCTATTCCATGCTGCACTTGTTTTTGTTTATCATCTTCCTGCGATCTGACCTCTGCTTCGAAAACTTGTTTCCTTCCTCCCAGCTCTTCTGGGGAGCACGTCTCCTCTACTTTTACAGCTTTTTCCTAATGATACGTTGTCCTTCAAATCCCCTGGATCTGACCATTGCTGCCCCCTCCCCTCCCCCATCTGCCTGGACTAAGGTCTGAAGTGGCCTCTGAACTGAGCAGAGGGGAGCTGGGACTGGAGCTGTTGTTGCAGTAATGCTTCCTGTGTTTGTGTCACCAGTACCTTTCCAGGTCCAGAAACCCTGCGTGTTAGAGCTGGGCTGGACTGTCTCTTGCTAGAGCCCTGCTTTGTAACATGCTAAACTCTTAGTTCTGTGGCTTCTTGCACTCCATGACATAGCACTGTGTTCACAGGCTGCATGCATCCTGCAGCTTTCCATGCTCCTGGACCCCTCCAGGCTGGAGTTATATCTAGGCCCAGGGCAGGTGTTTCACTTCTTCCCTTCTATGATTCTGTGCTGCTGCCTCTGCCATTGTAAACCAGACCTGTAGAGGGATGTTGGCAAGGATACAGGGTGTGATTACATGTACCCAAACTCAGATTTGTTCTGTTGATTCAGCTATCACAACCAGAGGAAATCTTGCTGTTCCCTGGGTGGAAAAATCAGACCATCCCTGATGGAACCTGTCAGTTCAGTTCACTTATAATGGGTGATGAAGCTGCGTAAACCGTACTGTCACTGCTCATAATCTGTTAGAGAGCTAGTTCTTTACACCCACCGTGAGCCCAAGTTTTCAGATCTTAGACAGAAGTCGTGTTTGAAAGCAATACCCGTAATTAACAGTGTTGTGAACGTATGAAGATGGTCTGGTGTGTGTAGTACGATGACTGCTGGTGTGGCTGTGCTGGTAAACCTCCCCAGTTCATGGGTATCCTCTGGAACTTTTGTAAATTACAAACTAAAACAAATGACATGAGCAAAATTACTTCTCCCCCACACCACCCCAGCCAAGATGGGTATATGATAAGGCTTGGGTTTGAAGTATATTTTTGTTGGCTTTACCTTTTTTCTAATCAGTCATGTAAATGACTCTCCTATACCAACGTTAAGTTTCTAATAGAGAACTCATTTTGTCTTTTTAGTGCAGTCTAGGTAAAGTAGAAATTCTTACTCTATATACATGCATATATGTGTACATAAATATTTTAAAAAGAAAAACCTTCAAAATTATGGGTGCTTATGCGTAAATATACTTTTGTAAATCATATTTTAGTTCTACTTAACACCTTAGGAGTTAGGGAATATTTTTTTACTTTGTTGCAAAGTGCATATGAAAAATGGTCTTTTTTTAGAACTTTTCATGTCTTAAGAGAAAGTCCCTGCTGTTCTGAGTGTGGGTCTGGTATTTCCAGTTTTGCAAAGGACTGAGCACTAATGTTTTTAGCATGCAAAACACTTGTTTTAATTACTTTTATTTTCAACTAAATGGAACTAAATATAATGTTTTCTTGAACTCCCTGGTTTGAAGCTAAGAAATTGACTGGAAAACATAAGGTTTTCCTTTTCTGATGTATGATTAAATATTGTGACAATGTGCCTGGTGTGTTATTTGTTCCACTTGAGATCTACATATTGGATAGTAGATATTCAGAAAAGAAAATAGCATGCTTCTTGCTGTGATGCTGGTAAAAGCTATGGATTTTTTTTGGCAGGGGCAAGAGTGTGAAGGTAGTCTATATAATAAAGGCTACAAATACAAGATGGAACTTACTGTATCTTTTGAACTACTTGCTCAGAATATGTAATTTGGAATACTTATATCCTTAGCAAACACTTGGAAATTTCATGACCTGTAAATGCTTTTGAATTACTGTCTCAACAACTCAAACGTATATTAGAGAAAGAAGAGTGCATTTTTTATTTTAAGATAAATCTTCTTCAATTTTGCCAATTTAAGCAGAGGAGTTTACTGGAAAATGTTTTCATCCAATTTTATTTCATTCAGTTATCAGATGAATTACACAAGATACCTGCATTTTCATAAATGTTTGCTTTGCCTATTTCAGTGATCGCTGTGGAGAAGACCCAAACCAGAAAGTAATCCATGGGGTTATTAACTCCTTTGTTCATGTTGAACAGTATAAGAAAAAATTCCCCCTAAAGGTAGATACATATTCCTGATTCTATGTTTTTAATTTTGAATGTAAAGCCAGTATATGCATTATTTGTCCTTTAAAAAAAATTCTCCCTTCTAGTTTTATCAGGAAATTTTTGAGTGTCCTTTTCTGAATGAAACAGGGGAGTATTATAAACAAGAAGCTTCAAATTTATTGCAAGAGTCAAATTGCTCACAGTACATGGAGAAGGTAAGAGATTCTTTGGTACACATGCAATAACTAAAATCTAGTATTATCATTTTACTGATGATATATGTTTTCCTCTACAGTTATAGTTGTTCTTTGTTATGCTTTCATGCAATACTTTTTGGTGACATGGTTAATCTGAACATAAACTACAAACCTTGCTATGGATGGATGGTTGGCATCAAAATATATCATAATAAATAATAAATTAGCAGCATGTGAAGTAAAAAAAGAAGACAAAAAATAAAACACGGATCAGGTTGATCAGTATTACTTCTTCACTTCCTTGTTTTCTTTCAGTTTAGAGTAGCATAAGACGAGAGTTTTTGCATCATAGTGGTTAAAGGAGACTTTAGGTTGTTACAGAACATTATTAAAAATTACATACTCTGAGATGGATTTTCTTTTGTTTTGCTTTGTGGTGTATAAAGTCAAGTATATTAACTTATAATTCTTATACCTCGTTTGAGAAAACAAAGATTAGAAAACAAAGATTAATACAAGACTAGGAGTCAGTCCTTGGTGCTATACTGTCCACACTACCAACACAGAAAAGTTGAGGAGAAGGCTGTGAAATTGCTTTTAACCATAAGGAGCATAAGTTAATGGTTGCACACCTGTGGTGAAATTTAGGGACAGGCTAAGACTTCAACTAAACCAAAAGCAATGCAGATTAATTTTGCCTATTGTTAACACTCTGCAGCTGCACTACTCTCCCTAGACTCCCCTCATATTCACAGGATGTAAGTGCTTTTATGTCAGCATTCACATGACTTATTTTATGATGCCTATTTCCTTCCTGTACCTATTGAGCAGATGTTTTATGTACAAGCAGATGGATTTGGAGCAGTAAAGTGGTTCTTATAGTCTCTTATAGTTAGGTGTTGTCATAAAACTTTCTCCAGAAAGAGCAAGAAGCGTGGTAAGAGAAATTGGGGAAAAGTGGTCACGAAGTTGAAGGGAAAAAGAAGTTTTGAGAACTACTGAAAGCTGCTAGTCAGTATTTGGAGTAGATTATATTATTTCAGCAAAAGCCTGATTCAAAAGAGCAAATTTAATTTTTTGGCATCCTGCCAATTTTTACTTATTCTTGTGTTTCATGTTACATACATATATGGCTGTATATTCTGTTTCTATATTGGTTGTTAGTACTTCTTCAGGTCTCAGTTTAAACACTTGTCTGCAGGTTTTAGGTAGATTAAAAGATGAAGAAATGAGGTGTCGGAAATACTTGCATCCCAGCTCATATGGCAAAGTGATTCATGAATGCCAACAGAGGATGGTAGCTGATCACTTGCAGTTTCTACATGCAGAATGTCACAATATTATCAGACAAGAGAAAAGAAGTGGTAAGTCTGTGGTCACAAAAAGCATAAAATGGTTTTTGTTTTATTCATTTACCATTGGGATTTCCTCTCTTCTTTTCAATGGCCTTCTGTGCACTTAAGTACTTTCAGCTAACGTTACTTACCTAGAAATCCTAATTCAACCCTGAATTACGTTTTTCTTTTACCATGTAATTAACTTTCATTCTTCCAAATATGTAGTCAAAACCTTCTTTTTACTGTTAACAACTCTACTTTTGGCCAATGCTCTTTCTCTTTCCTTGTCTTAGCTTAAAAACGCACTGAAGTCCTGTGTCCTGTAGAATTGATCATATTTTATGCTTGTGTTTTCATTTGTAAACCAATGGCTCTGTCTTTACAGATTTCTTCATCATCAATTGACAGGTCAGGATTATAGAATATTTTGGCTTCTTTTCACAGTGCTTTTTTATTGTCCTGAATCTTTTGTGACCTCTTGTCCCAAATCCTTTTTAAAGAAGGAGATGTTCTTATAATTAGATTCTCTGCCTGACTAAAAAAAAGTCTTCCTGATGACTACATGCTTCTTACCCTTGAAAGAATGCTTACTCTTACATGGAAGATGGTATCTATTATGTGAAACAAATTATTTTTTTACAGCCCAACTCAAATTGTATCTAATAATAGTGTTCAGTTTCCAGGGAGTTTTCCAAGTTTGATCGGAGCTTGGACCTGTTTTTTAGTGGGGGGGGGGTGGTGGAGGAATAAAAAAATCATAAAAATAGCAGTTGCTTATTTATAGCTTTTCTAACCTGAGAAAAATTTCAAGCCACCACTGGCACAGAATTTCTCCATACTAGTCCACTTCTCTTTTTGGACTCTCTCCTGAAGAAGCAGTATTGGAAGAGTGAGTTAGTCACAGTGTCAGGACCCAGTAAATACTGGTATTAGCCCTACTCTTTCCTTTTATTATTTTGTCAGTGATCCAGTGTATGTTAATTTTTTTTTCAAAACAGTCTTGTTTCAGTCTTTAAGAAGTTCTGTGTGAAATTATGATACTATATTAAGTGTCAATTTTTAGTGTTTCTAACCCTATTCTATAAAAATGTATCTCTGTTACAGACATGGCAAATATGTATACTCTGCTTCGTGCTGTGTCAAGTGGTTTACCTCATATGATTCAGGAACTACAAAACCATATCCATGATGAGGGCCTTAGAGCAACCAGCAATCTTTCTCAGGAAAATGTGAGTTTCCTCAGGCAGCTGAAATTACCTCTTTGATTAACAGTCTTGATTAATTGTTTGCTCTTTTCCTGTTAGTCTATTCTGGTTTTTTTTTGATTTTGTCTGTATGAAATTAGTTTGGAACATGATGGATAACTTGTAACCTCTGATCAGCATGGTTAACTGTGTGGCACATATCTATCCTGAGAGTTGATTGTTGTGATCTAACCAGAAACAACTGCAGCTAGATATTTCTGATTGTTGCTGGTTAAATGCTGTCAGGGCAAGTAGGTCCTTTTGTTCTATATATGTATTTTTTCCTGAGTTTCTCTTAAGTCAGTGGCATTTGCTGTTCTGGTATATTAGGAACCAGTGATTCCATTTAGTTTAATTATATAATATTTGTAAAGACTTGACATCCTGCCCTGATTTCAGTGTGATGTTTTTCACTAATAGCTTTGTAGTCTCATATTTTTATGTAATTTCTGAAAATACTCTAGCTTAATTATTTTACTCAAGTGTATTAAACTTTTTTCAGTTCATATGTATTTAAATTACTCAGTTCCATGTTTGTTCCTCTAGCACTGCTGTTCAGACACAAACAAGCTTTCATTGGACATTATATTTGTACATGTGCATACAACTTACTGTCTAGATCTGTGCTCACTTTAGGATGGTGACTTTAGCCATCCAGTGTTTGTATCTATAATAATACATAAATACAAGCTGTTGTAAATTCACTAATTTATTGACTGCACAGGAGTGCTTACTCTTCTGTGACTCCTGTGTGCATACAGAAAACGAACTGAAGTCTTTAGTAGTATATTTTGTTTTCATATTATTTGTAGGTTTATTGAGCTTATTCTTTCAAACTTACAGGGTCTACACAGGGAAATAAATACAGAGAAATGAGGGTGGTGACAATTCACAACCTTATGTAGATAATTTCACAGTGTCTCTGTAGGGGCTCCTGCAGCTCCTGTCAGTCCTCTCTATACAGAATGGGATACTAAAATGTAGTGCACGAAATTCAATTGGTAACTGTCCTATGTAGGAAAATGCAAAGGGATCATCCGTATTTTGTGTCTCTGAAGTCAGTGTGTAGGAGAAGCAGCCGTTTACTTACTTCAGTTGTGTTTTGGCTTGATCGCTGTATTTATGTGTTAGCATTAATGGTTTTTGGAAAGGCTAATAAAGGATTTTAGGGTATGATCGGAAAAATTAGATGGCATGAGAGCAGTATAGACCCAAATCTATGTTGGACTGTAAATGTAGCCTGGTCTTTTTATTTCCAAAACATGCTCTAGGACAGTCGTGTGAGAGTACAACAGTGCAGAACCAATCCTCTCAGTGACTTAATCACTGTGGTATTAACTTTTATAAAAAAGAGTAATTAGGAAAAAAATCTACAACTGATGCAGATATGTTTATATGTAGATAATACTACTTTTATCATTAACTTGCCTTCTGTTTTATTTACCTCCTTTAGATGCCAACTCAGTTTGTGGAGTCAGTTTTGGAAGTACATAGTAAATTTGTTCAACTCATCAACACTGTTTTGAATGGTGATCAACACTTTATGAGTGCCCTTGACAAGGTAACTTTTACTTAGGTAAACAAGGGATTGGAAAACAAAATTCGGGACCCTGTTTCAGCCTCACCAGAATTCTTCAGAGCATCAACACATGTTCAAAGATAGAGTTTTTACGCAGTTTTTCTAGCTTAGAAATGCAATGGAACAAAAGACAAGCCTGTGTTAGAGGGAAAGATATGTGCAGAGGAAACCACTTTAATACTTTAATGTTTTCGGAAAGAAAGGCCTTTCTTTTCATCACATTTCATAACACAAAAAGGGTGCTGACACATTTAGTGTAAATGTAAGTGCAGATAATAGACAACTTGTGTTTGGGAGGTTTGGTAATTCTTAAATGCATTTGAACTTGAATTTGCTTCCTGACATAATGTTTGACTCTAAGTGCTTTTAGTATTACTTACATAGAATATTTGTAGTCAACTTGAAAAATCTAAACAAAGAGTATCTGAAAACTTATATTACTTCAATCACTGTCACAATAGGTAACTTTTTGCAGGAGAGAGCTGCAGTTGAAGTTAAATAATGAATTTAGGGAAAGAGGCTTGCTGCTCTTTTGTTTTAACATAACAGTTCTAATTGTTATAAAGTTTAATAATAATTATTGATTGTAACTATTAATTGTAAGTATCTTTCCTGTCTGTAATTTCCTGTCATGGGATGTAGACATGTGGTTCATTGCTCTTCTGTGGTGTTTATAGTAATTGCAGTTTGTAATCAGGGTCCAAGTCTAAGCTTTGATAATTTTAAGCCAAGGTTAGTATGAAAAGGCATAGTGAAGAAGGTACCAATAATAGCACCAATAGTAGTTACCCATTTGTATTTGTGATATGGAGAAAATAACTATTTATCATTTTAAAACAAATACTTATCTCAGTACCAAACACATTTCTGTCTCCACTGCAATTAACATCATGTACCAGAAGGTGGAGTAACACGAGATTGACTACTACCTTTGGCATATAGCAACATAGGTTTTGTTAGATACATCACTTTTTCACTTCAGTGATCGTTCTTACAATAAATATTTAAAATATTAATCTGCTGTTAATTTTTCGTGGTGGAGATCAAAACTGCTGCCTCCAGTTTTATTGCAAAAAAGTGCTCCAAGCTTCAAAGTTTCCTACTCCAAGTCATGCATTCCTTTCTCACAGGGATTCTAGAGACCTATTACCAAGTTTTGAAATGTTGATGTATTGTACAAAAGAGTTGGTTGTCAGTTCATCTTGATAATAGTAACAATATTTTCCTTCCGTAGAGGAACTGTAATTCCTAGGAACTATGATCACGCAGTATTTTAGGTTCAATGTTAGTTTAAAATGTTAATTTAAATGTGATGTATGGTTTAGAAACTTGATTATTCTAGCATCTTTTTTTCAATTCTAAACTTTCATTATCTCCTTCCTTTTCTTTTTATCATATTCAGGTTTTCTTTAGCTACCATATTGTTTGTACTGTACTGCTTCAAATTTCTACTTTGAACAATATTTTTCTCCTCTTTAGTCTATCAAAAAATCCCACAACCAAAAACTTTTAGTTTTTACTATTGTGAGCACACCATATATGCTTTTCAGCTCAAGATACATGCTGACAATATAATCTACTGTTGTTGTGCTGGTGTTCAAATCTGCTTTATCTGCAATTATTCCTAAACCTCTTTCCATCCGTACTTCTGCACCATGATATTGCTGTATTCAAAAATCTTCATACTTCCACAAAGTTTCTAATCAGAACTTGATTTGTTCTCCCGTTTTCTGTAATTAGCTTCTGTTCCTCTACTCTTTCCACTTTTACTTAACTCTCAACTTAAACATGTTTAACAACCAAATTCTCCCAGGACAGTAATTGAAACCTTTTTATTTGTTGTTTCTTTTTTGATCCCCTTTTGTGTAATTCAGTTTTATAGTGTCTCAGATGGTCTTTGCCTCGAGCATTTTTTTTGATTTCTTCAAATCTCTTAAAAGAAAAAGGTGTAGGTCATTTACAATTTTTCTCTTTGTTCTGTGTTCTTATGTAGGCTTTGACATCAGTAGTTAACTATAGGGAGCCCAAGTCGATCTGCAAAGCACCTGAGTTGGTAAGTGATACAAGTAGAAAGTAAGAATTCTTGTTTATAATTGTCAAATGAGTTGGCATGGAGTCCCTCACATGAATATCCAGTTCTTACACTGGATCACCCTCAGGTGTGTATTTCAGTAGTAGCAGTTTAACTTGCACACGTTTTGTGGGTGTGCAAAGTTGCTATGGTTCTATTTTTTTATATAGACTGTATTTTCTGTGGATGTAGAATGTATAGTTTACCCATGAATCCAGCCTTGTAATATAATGTGAGACTGTAGACTGTGATTTATTTCACGTTTGAACTTTGTGTAGAAGTTTGGAATACCTTGGCATACATTTGTTCTCAAGCTTGACAGGTAGATTGGGTTTGATTTTTCTTTTTCTAATTTGAGCTGGCCAAGTACTGTGACAACTTGTTGAAGAAATCAGCAAAAGGAATGACAGAGAATGAAGTAGAAGACAAACTTACAAGTTTCATTACTGTTTTCAAATACATTGATGACAAAGATGTATTCCAAAAGGTAACTTTTTATATTCAATAAAGGTTAAAATATTACATTTAAAACATACTTGAAGGATGTGATTATGCTTCTTAAAATCCTCATATCTGTTTTTTTTCAATGCAGTTCTATGCCAGAATGTTGGCAAAAAGATTAATTCATGGTTTGTCTATGTCTATGGATTCTGAAGAAGCCATGATAAATAAACTAAAGGTAATGTAATATTCTTCTAACACAGAATGAACAAAGGAATATGTAGTGTTGAGAGGGAGCAGCAGAGGGTGCCAGAGGTAACTTAGCAGTCAGTAGGTCTGTTTCCAATAGCTGAAAGGAAGAACTAGTTTTTTGGTAGTCTGTGAAAGATATATGGCCAAGTATCATTTGACATTTTTATAAGATTTTGGGTAGTTTTATTAGATGGGTTCAAATAATTCATATTAACATTATAAAAGTACCAAGGACTTTCATAGACCATGTCTGTCTTTCAGTTTTATAGGATAACATTGTTCATATAGATCATTGTGTATAGAGTGAAACTAAGATAAATCTGGTAATTTTATTTTACAGTGTTTGTTTTCTGTAAATGTAAAAACACTTCTGCTGACTAGATTTTCATATTGTAGTAGTGAGTGGGCATAATTTATACAATAAGGACTGTTTTCACTGTGAAACCTCTTACAATATTTCTTCACAGCAAGCCTGTGGTTATGAATTTACCAGCAAGCTCCACCGAATGTATACAGACATGAGTGTTAGTGCTGATCTCAACAATAAATTCAACAACTTTATCAAAAACCAGGACACGATTATAGATTTGGGAATTAGCTTTCAGATATATGTTCTACAGGTACTAATGTATGTTTTTTACTACTGAGTTACTTGTGCTTATTTTTTATGTTTTGATAACAAGTGAACAATTTTTCTAACTATGAATGCTTCTTTGTATGGAAACTGATGCCTTGTGATTATTGTAGGGTAATATATTTTCCTAGTGTTGCTTTTTAAAATTAACCCAGTAGCTCACTAAGCAGTAGTGATATAAAATGTCTTGTGCTCTCGACTTCAGTTAATACCTCACTGAGATGTGCATAAGCAGTAAAAAATGAGCAGTAAAACTTCTGGGATCAGTTGATTGTCTTATGACATAATGTACCCTATAGATCTGTTTAAGAGTGTTATTTTTTTCTTAATGTATATATTGTCTGAAAATGTTAATGCTTTTATTTTTTCCCAATACCTTTAGGCTGGTGCATGGCCTCTAACTCAGGCTCCTTCTTCTACATTTGCAATTCCTCAGGAACTGGAAAAAAGTGTACAGATGGTAGGTTAGTAGGAGGCTTCTTGTAAACATGTGGAAAATGTAAAATAACTCCAAGTAAAAGATCATCACTCAAACAGAGAAAAACCTGAGCTGCTTCGTTTTGTTTGTAAATCGTGGATATCCTATTTCCAGTCCATAGGAAATGTGGAAGGGTCACCCAAATACCTTACTGAATTTATGTATGTATTTGCATAGCTTTTCTTTATTTTTAACATCTCTCTTCTACACTTTGTGATTGCTGAGGGAGATGTTAATAAATACAATTAAGCCAACTGGGTTGGTTCTTTCTTTAAAAACAATTCCTAATATTTAAAGAAAAGAAGATTCTGTTTCTAATATTAAATATGAACAGATATAATAGCAGATTAAGATGCAAATGCAGGGGTTTTGTCCTGTATATTGTAGGAGCTATTCAAAATCGAGCTTTGTGCAAACTTCTTTACGGCTAATTTTATGATTTCTCGAAGCAGTAAAGGTTTTACTTTGGTCAAATATTCTTTTCTTACGTGATTATTTCTGCTTTGTAGAGGTAAGTATTTTGTTATTTTTGATTGTATTATTGTGTTCTAAATGTTACCTGTACAATGTGTGTTGATCTTTGTTAAAGTGTATTTAATGGTGAAGTACAATTTACACAATGAAAATTTTGTGTTATTGGACATAACAGATTTTTAAAAGCAGCTTTTATACCTTAAGTTACTATCTGATGTAAATTATAATGGTAAATGTCTGTTTCTGTGGTGAGGGAGCTTTTTCACATATTGCTACTGAGTTTTAGAACTATTTATTCTGCTATATTTCCCCTCTATTAGGTGGCACTTTTAGCAATATAATAGTTTCCAGTCCATACTATGCCATCACCAGAAGGTGATTGATGAGATTTTCCTGTTCTTTGTGAGTTCAAAGTAGGAGTATTGTCAGTTGTGTCTCAGTTGGAAAATTGTTACAGGCTTCTGTATCAGAAGCAGCTTAGAGTCTGGGTTTTTCAGCCTAATTTCACTGTTTTGCCAGTTTAAAGGAGCAAATTTAGTCATAGCTAGAGTCAGTGCTCTAAATGATAATTTCCTAAGGGAACAGAACATGACCTTGGGGGGGGTCTTTGAAAATTGTCTGACAATGTATTTACTGTTAAGTTTCATCATTTGACCCATACAGAGAGAGTTCTCTCAGGATTCTGGCCAGGATTTAGAAAGAAAAAAAACATTTTGCAATTGCACTCCAAAGTATGTGAATAACTGTGCAAGCTGTTTAGCAGCTTTTTCTGAGACTGCTGGAGCTTCTTGTAAATATATATTTATCTGAATGGTGTACATATATTGGTATTCATACTGTGTAAGTTTGTGGGTGGAGAAACACCCGATTCTTAAAGAGGTCGAAAGTTCCTGGTTTTGTGTTTTCCTTCAGTGTTAATCAGAGTTGCCAGACCAAATCAGAATAAGCCAAACTGATGTGTACACAGTGTTGGCTATGTGGGGTTTAGAGAATTTGATCCCATTTTAGGTAAAGGTTCTTTGAATCTGCTTAAGCTTTTCTCATTATGAGAGGTAGACCTTATTAGGATTCAGTCATCGCTCGTGTCCCAAGGGAAAATGCTGTCATGAATTGATCTGCAATGTTTGCATCCAGTAGGGTGAACATAAAGCCAGTATTTCTTCATTAGGGTGGTAGGGTGATAATAAGCTATTATAAGTAGTTGTATGTGTGACTAATTGAAGTTCATTTTGTTTTGCAGTTTGAATTATTTTACAGTCAGCATTTTAGTGGAAGGAAGCTTACTTGGTTACATTATCTTTGTACAGGTAAAAATAAGTGCTTTGCTAAACTTATGATCTATACAACTGGCAATTATTTGCTAGAGGTCCTTTTCAAATGGCAACAGATTGTGGAGTTGGAACAATATTTTGCCTATAAAGTCAACAGATTATTTTGCATTATAAATTAATATTTACTACATAGTATTTCCAAAACTCATGTTTTGTAAACTTGCATGTGTTACCTGTGATTTATTAAATCCAAGTAAAACTAGAGTTGTATGTTCTTAACTACAAAAGAGCACTACAGAACTGCCAAGTTAATAACAATTGACCCAGAATCATTTTTGTAGTATAGATGTCCCTTACATAAATATTAAATAATTTTAAGAATGCATATTATACTATTTTAATCAGGTATGTGAGTATGTGAGTAAATAAATATTTATATTTACTATATGGGAGTACATGTTAACATCTTAGAAGATATATATAAAATTATAGTTTATTTTAGTAAGTGTCAGTAAATTGTGTTTTATTTCAAATGCTTTCAGTATCAGGCTTTAATGACTGAGCACCACAGCATATTATGTGGAGATGAAAAACCAGACTAGCATACAACAATATGATGTTATGAAAATCTAGTTGGAATTTCCGTTTTTATTATTATTATAAATTATAATGCATTATTCAAAACAGTATTGTTCTAATATTCATAGTTAGTCAGAGGGGTTTTTTTGTTGTAGACCACATTCTGTAAGTGTGAATTCACAATATCAGTTGTCATCATCCCATTTCAAGTCTTAAATGCAAGCTTGAATTGAATGTCTGGAAATGTGTGAGGAGTTCTAGTAGTTAAACTTCAGATGACTTTTCAGCACCTTCCATCAGTTTGTAAAATACTATTGTATCATTACAGGTGAAGTAAAAATGAACTATTTGTGCAAACCTTATGTAGCCATGGTCACAACATACCAAATGGCAGTGTTGCTTGCCTTCAACAACAGTGAGACTGTCAGTTACAAGGAGCTTCAGGACAGCACACAAATGAATGAGAAGGAACTGACAAAAACCATCAAATCTTTGCTTGATGTCAAAATGATAAACCATGACTCAGACAAGGTATGCCATAACGATATAAAAGAGTTTCACCTTTTCAGTCTTGTCATTCTGATATTTCTGGAGGACTTGTTTTAATTATAAATAATCCACTGTTTAATATCAAAACTGTATTATTGACCCTTGTGAACAATTATAAATTTGTATTTTTAAGGAAAGAGATAGGAGGAAGTAGACTGTCTGCCATATAGGCTTTCCATACCTATAGCAGCATGGTCTGCTGAACAGATAGTAAAGCTGGGACTGTTTATTGCTTCTGTTGCATTTCATACATATGCCTTTAGACTCACCACTGTTGGAGAGGAATACACCACTTTTGAAGTTGTATTGAATCACAGGAAGGAGCCTGACTTGTTAACCAGAATCTTACAGCCATCCTAAAAAAATATTTGTGGGATTAAGAGACTGAAAGCAACAGTGCTGACAGATTACAAGAGATGGAAAGAGAGCAAGGAGGGTTTGTTTGAGAGGATTTT
The DNA here is from genome assembly GCF_003984885.1 of Neopelma chrysocephalum. Taxonomy (NCBI): domain Eukaryota; kingdom Metazoa; phylum Chordata; class Aves; order Passeriformes; family Pipridae; genus Neopelma; species Neopelma chrysocephalum. Next base: position 2,968,098 of record NW_020897732.1, on the reverse strand, counting down.
TGCTGCATTTTGCCAAACTTATCATTCCAGGAGTTTCATGGAATTCCAGTAATATCTGAGCTTTGTTTGTGATTAAGGCAATGGTTGATACAGGTTCTGTTTCTGACTGTCTCGTCCTTCTGTATGGCCTATGTGAAACCAGTTACCCTTTTTCCCATGCAGCGAAGGACACAGAGGTCTGTTAAGTAAGAAACATGACAGAAGTGCCTGTGCATCCTGTACAGACATTAGCATGTGCTTCCAGCTAGCCCAGAAAGCCCACTATTCAGACAGTATCAGACAGAAGGTACAGAGATAAGCTGTTCAGTTCACTTTTGAGAAGAATTCTAAAGCTGCTCTGATGGCAGGAAAATTTTAAGAAATGGAAAGTGAGATTACAAGGAAGATCTGATGCTTGGCTGAAGCATAGGACATGCTTCCAATGTCTAGAAATGAGCTCAGGTTGGAACAATAGCTGGGAAGATGTCTGTTAAACCATGGGTCAAATAAAACACTGGGAGCTATTAAAGAAAACAGTGAAACTTTTCATTATTTTAGGAAGTTGCCCATTATTTAAAGGATTTACCTTTACTTATGTCTGTTTGTATAAGGTTTGCCCAGTTCCTTTAAGGATATGTTATTGAAGAGGGAATGATACAGCTTTCCAACCCTTTCACCTTTTAATGTTTACCACTGCATTTTCTAGCTCTTTGCCTTCCAAACTATTATATTCAAGCATCTTTACTATTTCTGTTTTCTTTGCACTCTATCCAGCAATGTGATAGCAGATCTGTAGACAGTCTATCAGATTACTTATTAAATAAACAAATGAACTTTAGTGGCTTAAGCAGTGGAATTCAGTATACAAACTTCTCTTAACCTGTATCTGAGTGTCGTGGTTTCACCCCAGATGGAAGCCAAGGCCCAACTACCACTTGCTCACTCCCCCACTAGCAGGATCAGGGAGAGAAGCAGAGGGGGGAGAGGTGAAGAACACAAGCAGCTTTTGGCAAAACCTTTATAGGTCCATTAGAATTATACTTTTTAATTTCATGCTCAATGCACAATTTATTTTGGTTTATATTCAACTATGTAAGGAGAATAATGCTAAAATTTCATGTTAGCCTATTTTTTTGTTACCTTATTTTTTTAAAGCTGTTGGTCTTTTCCCTTTCATGTTAAAATTTCTATACTATGCCTGTTGTCCTGGTTTTATTTTTATTGTAACAAAGAATATTTGTTGCAGAATATAAAATTAGAATTAATGCTGTTTTGAGTGCATATTTAGTTAAATATTGGCTGTGTTTACTGAAATATTTGCACTTCAGACAGTTCGGCAGCATTCTAAGGTCTCAGAAGTCCTGTAACTTTATTCTGCTGGAAATTGCTAATACTTCTACAGACTCTTGGCTGGAAACTGCAAAGATCAGTCCAGTTATCTTTTTAGTTGAAAGTAAAGGTGTTTTGATTGCAGGGAGTAGTTACCATTTATTGAAAGAAATGGACTTTTATGTGTGGAAAAAAATTGAGATTCTGACAGGAAAAAATTAGAAACACACAGATGTTGCAGTTTTTCAGCAGTTTCTGCTATAATATAAAAAAAAATGCTTAGATATTTTTTCCTTAAATTCTGGGAGGCAACATTAGTAATAATTGTAAAAGCAACAGCTCCCTCTCGAGGTTCTGCCATAAATAAATGCAAATCCTGCTTTCTCTGCAGGAAGAAAATGAGTTAAATGGAGAGTGTTTGCAACTAAATAAGATGTCAAAGTATTAAAAAAGAAATTACTTTAATCATATTGACTTGCTAACAAAATTAATGTGTGATAGAATTCTTCATAGTGTTTTCTGAAGTAGACTTGATTTCTAGGTTAGTTAAACTGTAGCTTAAAAAATTGACCTGCTTCAAGTGGCATTTTAGAATTTCCAACTACAAATCTGAAATTGTTTGTGTGTATGTAAGACCCTAACTGTGACTTTTCAAAGTAAATTGCTACCATTTTCTGGTTCTCTTTTTGATTTTTAAAAAAGATTCTTTATTGCAGGAAGACATAGAGACAGAGTCTACGTTTTCATTAAATATGAACTTCAGCAGTAAACGAACAAAATTTAAAATTACAACATCAATGCAGAAAGACACACCACAGGTGAGTATTCTTTGGTGTTTCTAGCTTGAACAGCTTAGAAACTTATTTTTCTAAAATGGAATTTATTGTGTTAGTCTGGTGTAAGCAGATGTAAGATTCACCAAGATTTACATAGCCATAAAGAAATTGTGTGAGTTTAAAGCTTAAGCACTGCAATTTTTTTTGTACTTAAGGAGAAGGAGAAGGCAGGAGAAGATAAAATAGGGAACAAGAAGGCAGAAGGAAAAGATAAACAAAATGTACCAAAAGGGATTGACATTTAGCTTGTTTTATCTCATGGGACTTCTTTGTTGGTGGTGTTATCTCATGAGACCTTTTCTATTGGTGGTGTTTACAAAAGCAACTTATTCCAGGAACAGCAGAACCAATCAAATATTTTCCTATGATTTTTGTCTTTCCGCAACTAAAATTAACTCCTGTGTTGATAATCCTGTATCTCCTAAGACATAGGATTTTGTGCAAGATACGTATGTGCTGCCAAACTCAATACATTACAATAAATTCTGCCTGCCTTTCTCCATAGCAGAATTGGTGGTTTGGATGCCTGTCCTACCTTCCTACTGACTTTAAAGAAACCTCGTATTCTTGATTTATGGAAGTACTTTGCCTGGAATTGAACTTCTCCTGCATTTTTGTATTGGTTGACCACTTCTAGTAAAGTAAAAAGTATAGGTTCTAGATCCTTTTATGAAGTGTTTATTGGTCATAATATATTTTAAACATTAATATTCTTGCAATATCACAGGAGATGGAGCAGACCAGAAGTGCTGTAGATGAAGACAGAAAAATGTATCTCCAAGCTGCTATAGTCCGTATCATGAAAGCACGTAAAGTGTTGCGACATAATGCTCTAATTCAGGAGGTAAGAGAAAGTCCTCCTCTTCAACTTGATTTGAGGAAAATCTTCAGGAGAGTTGGGTAAAACATCTGACCACAGAACTCTCCTGTGCTGAAACTAATACCCCAGTGAAATTAGTGAGGATTTTCATGGGGTCTACTTTGAACTGCAGTACTAGAGCACCAGCTGGGACCCCTCAATCTTGTAAATGTGTCTTACCGCTAAAACATTAAGTGCTTGCTCTTTCCTGTTGGCTGGTTCTATGCCAACAGATCCTGTATCCTATAGGAAACATTGCCAGAGCTATAGTTACAGTTGAAAACCTGAGTGTGGATATTCTAAGTATGGAACTTGCACAGAAGCACCTAGCCAATTTTTAGCTCTAATCATTATTTTTATTATAATACATGGCTTAAATTTTAAAAGTTGTCTGCGTATGAAGACATGCACTTTTTAATCTCCCTTTTCCATTAAGTGGTACAGTTCTCTAGATTTTTTAGATTCTAGATTAATGATCTGTGAACTGTCACAGGCTGGCTGGGAAGGTAGTGCTATGTCATTAGTTTTTGTCCCATTTTCCCATCTGTTGGTCGCCTGCCTAATTGTATTTTTCATTCCAACCTTTGCTCCCACCAACCGGTTCCCATTTTTAGTTTTCTCAACCTTCCAAGGCATTCTTTCTTCAGTCTAGTTCACTCTTGTGTCTCTGAGCCTTGCTGGAAGCCTCAGAGCAGACTGGTGGGAGGAGGAATAAAGATTCCTGCTTTATTCAACCGTTTTGAGAATGGAGGTGGAGAAGCGTTGAGTAATTTGAGGTGATGGAGGAAACAGTTTAGTACACCCACCACTTAATTTTTATTTCTTAAAAAAAAAATAAGCTGGTACAGAGAGTTTGTAAGCCCAGAACTTGCAATGTGAGATATCTTAAAAGTTTTGGATATTGAAATAGTGCTTGTACACAATTACTCTTAGATTGAATATGTAAAAGGTAAGGCACCATAGGTCCTGATTCTTCTCAAAACCTTTGGCTATTTGGTTTCCTGTTATTTAAATCATCCATGCAGTTATGATGAAGTCCTATAAGAATTTACAAATAAAACTAGAAAGGCAAGCCTTGTTTCATCTTTGAAAATACTTTTTTCTCTCCACTCTCAAATGATTAGGGAAAGATTCCAAAATGTACTTTTCTTGACACCAGTTTATAAGGGTGAAATAGATTACAAATTTTTATGTTTTGGAAATAAATCCTTTCTGGTTGCTTCTTCCTTTGTTTAATGGAAAGGCCGCTATCTTATGTGCCTCTGCTGTCTTTTAGTCTTGCAGTGATCTTGCAGAATATTCTATTAACATCAGGAGCTTTTTCTTTAGCTTTTCAAGAAAGGGGGATATTTTGATAGTTACTCAATTAAAAACTAAGTAGAGAGTAAAGTTGTGATATTGTTACTAATTCTGGTGACATTGTTACTTTTATCATGCTGTTTATATACATATAAAATGTATTCACTTAAATTTTCCTGTCTGACTTCTTGAATACAAATGAATCTTTTTAGAAGGAGTCAGTTTACTACGAAGAGTTAATATTTTCTCACCTCATTAATATTACTTTTTTTTAGCTATAAGGGCAGGATTATAATGTTGTTAGAGATAATTGAGAGACTCCTAGCCTTAATGTAGTTGGCTCTGATTTTTACAGTTAGACTACAGCTCCACACATTTTGTTTAGGGTGAGGTGTTCAGGAAAATAGTCCAGGCCCCTGATAGACCTATATATGTCAGCATATGGTCTTTGTCTGAATTGTTAATTGTGTTAGATATGCCCTGATAATTTCAATTCCAGCTCTATGCTGCAGTTGCCTGCAGAACGAGGTAGCTTTTCCCATAAAACAAGTAAGTCCATGGAAGTAGTGGAGAGGAAAGGTCGGTGCAGTCATTCCCAGAAAAGTTTTTATTCTGACCATCAGGTATTTCTGTCTATCCTTCTTATTTGTATTACCTTTGAGGAAACAAAAACAAATCAAAAAAAGCCCTTACCAATACAAAATTTACCTTTTGTTCTCTCTGTCCTGAGTAAATACATGAAGTATGATGATGACAATCAGTTTGAGTGTAGGGCTGAAGTTAGGTGAAACCTGAGCAGATGTATTAGTTTGTTAGCACCCAGTTTCTCCTCATTTGTGCTGCTGTGGAACGTACCAGACCCTTGGCTGCAAGCCCAACAAAACTCGCTCTTTTGAGCTTTTTGTTTGCTTTGCTGGGTGAGTTCCACCTGGTGAGTTCTGTTGGCTCACAGAGGGCCCTAGAAAACTCTAGAGCTGGGACAAAGCCAGCCATGAGAAGTTGTAAAGAAAACAGGAAATCCAGCTGAAATAAAGATCACTTTCTTTACAGAAGAAATTAAAAACTACAGGCAAAATATATTGTGACATTTGAGTAGTAAGATATTTTGTTTGAAAAATTTTTCAAGTTCTAGATTTGCGTGATCTGTTACTACTCACGATTTCCTCTTCTTCTCTACAGGAGAATGGGCAAAACTAAGAACTATCAAGAGACAACTAAAGTTTTGCCTGCAGTGGGAGTTTCTTCCACAATGCAAATATAGACTTGTTTTTACAATAACTAAATTTTTACTGCATGTACTACAAAGTTCCAGCATAGGCAGATGGAACTCACCAAATTGTATATCTGTCTTCAGTGACTGAAGGAATAGAGGTTCACCCCAATTGTCTCAAATTGTATAGGAAAGGAAATCAGTGGTAGCAGAACTCCACTATGATAATAATGAACAGATGTGTTTATATTAGATTAATTTTTAACATGGGTATTTGTGTTCATTTGTACTGTGACAAATGAAGCAAGCAAGAGAAATGAAGAGATCTGGGGAATATGCAGCCAAACTAACCAGTGAGCTCAGCAGTCAGTTTCAGTGTCCTGACACTAATGCATAAAGATGCTTTCTTGATTGTTATTAATTAACTATTCCAGGGTTATTTAATCCTGTCTTTAAAAGAAAAGCATAGTGAATTTACCTTAAAGCCCTTAGCAAATATTTAGATGCAGTTTTTGACTGTGAAAAATAAAACTAACAAAAAAACTATGTCTTTCTTTTGCAGGTAATCAGCCAATCAAGAGCTAGGTTTAACCCAAGTATCAGCATGATTAAGAAGTGTATTGAAGTTCTGATAGACAAACAGTACATAGAGCGAAGCCAGGCCTCTGCAGACGAATACAGTTATGTAGCATGATGTTGCTATCCTGCAGGTATGATTGTAAGGAGATCATTGCTGTCACTGTTTGGTGTGTTCCTGTGGGAAGAGGCAGGCCTGTGCCTCCATAATTGGTCACTTGGCAGCCCCTGTTTTTCTGCTGTTTACAACATCACCAGTGCCATGTCATGAGCGTCAATGAAAATGCCTATAGATATTTCAAGCTCATGTCATTATGACATTTCTTAAAACTTTACTAAAAGAATGAGTGAAGTATTGCTGAAATGTGATGAATTGGTTGGGTACCATGCTTTTTTTTTTTTTCCCTCCCCTTTCACGTTTGCAGTTGATGTTTTTTAATGTATCTTAAGACAAAGTAAAAAAAAAAATCACACAAAAAACCTAAATATTGTAATATGACAGATAACCTAATAATTGTATCTACATTAAAATGTAAAAAAAAAAAATGACGAACATGATACTGCTGCTTGTCAAATAAAAAAATAAAGTTATATAATGTGTCTCGAATGATTGTAGAGCTGGATATAGCATTAATGTCTGTAAATATTATTCAGGCCTGAAGAGTAAAAATAATGTTATGTGTTTGGGGTTTGGATAACCTCAGAAGTAGATCTGACGTAAGAACTAATTTATATAAAACTGAATACCAGGTATGTCATGTTTGATGTGATTATAAAAAAAATATTTATGGTTAAGTGCACATCTTGTTTTTTTGAGATTAGGCTGATTTACATTCTTAGTGCCTGAAGGCCTACTCTGTGTCTGTTAATCTCGCACTGTAGGAATACGTTACAAGAGAAAATAAACTGACATTTGAGGGGATTTAATAGTGTAGTTCACAAACAGTTAGGAATAGTTATCACAAACATCAAAGATATAGTTCAGTGGCTTGTGAAACCACCTTCTTAATGGGAAAACATATACCAGACTGGTAATTGAAAACTGTTTTTTCACTAATGTATTAAGTAGAAACACTACATGGAGATTGGTACCTGTGTTTGTTTCCACATAAGCCTGTGCAGCCTCTTGACTCATATGGTTGTTTTGATTGTGTTTTGTTTTCCTCTACCCCAATTAGATTTCCAGCTATTTGGGTGGGACAAGAGATCCACGGGCTATTTCATGTCCTGTATTGTTCATCAGGGTTGGCATGGTTACTGTTCACTCTCACATCAGCCAAGTATAATTTTGTAAGGTACTAGCTCTACCACTGGAAGTAACTGAAGTTTAAGAGCATTGAGAGTTTGAACACTGAATCCCTGCTGCAGAAAAGAGCTTCCTCGTGGCTATACTTGCAATTATGATTGATAGGATAAATATTAAGTTAACTTTAAATGTTCTATTTTTGCCAAATTTTATTTGTGTGCATATGAAAATATATATGTAGATATATACTATTTGCAATATTTTTTTAGATTGTGTGATAACACCTACTGAAAGTCCACAGATCAAGAATTAATTTTAGAGAAAAAAATCCTTTGGAGGGAGCTTTTTCCTTCTTTTTTCTTTTTCTAGTTCTTCACTGTATGAAAGGTTTCTCTCTAACTCTCAGATTATTGCTGTCTCTTATTTCTTAAGTGGCATTGCATTCATATGTTATCTGGAGGATATAGGAAACTTTCTATAATTAACTAGGAAATGCATCAAGAAATGGTACTATGTTTTTCTGATGTGGATTTTGCTGAGGATGAATAAAGGGCAATAAACAATGAAGGTCAGTAAACATTTCTTCCATATTTATGGTATTTTATCCCACTACACTAAGATACAGATTTTTTACATGGATTTATGTCTTAAATAAGTGAGGGGTTTTTAACTGATTATAATATGGTGCAGTAAGTCATTGTCTCAAGTGTTAGTTTAGAGTTGTCTCTGTGTGTTGGGAGACAGCAACGATGTTGTTGTGTCACCAAGTGTAATAAACAGGAGACACATTAGCACAGATTTTGACTGGAGTGAGTTTTAATCTATTTCAGTGTGAAGCAAGCATATCTGTGCTTTATAAAAAAATAATTCATTACTTATAACAAAAATAAGGTCATATTCTACGACACAATACAAAAAAGAGAAAAAATATTGCCTGAATGTTGAATCACCAGGTCATTTCTCCAGAAAACAAACAGTGACAACCAAAGCTTCTGGAAACAGGTGTGTTTTGTCTTGTAACCTGTGTATGAGTCAACAGATTTTAAGCTTGTTTCTTCATAAAAGGGTTAATAAAAGGTTTATTTAAATATAGATTGCGGTAGCAAAATTTTAAGGCTGATTCTGAAAAAGGCTTGACAAATTTTATTTTCAGAATCATTTCAGAGACAGCACAAGAACTTCATTGCTCTAGCCCAAACGTGCAAGGTTTTAGCATTACCTTATCTCTGAATTTTTGCATTGCTAAACCATCAAAAGTAGTATTTTGGGTTTCAGATAAGCATGCTGCTGAGTTGAGACATGTTTAGCGAGTTAAAAACATTCATATATTTCAGTGCAGTTGGCATCCCCAGACAATGTCTTTCATAATTACACACAAACTGGGTCTTTTCAGTGCCTCTTGGGAAATGTGGCTATAGCTGGGAAACGTTTTGAATTCTACTTTATAAGTCACACCTTTCCCCTAAGGAAAAAAGTAGTGCAAATATTCAGACCTCTGTAGCTGGGTTTCATCACTGAAATCATTGCTGGCACACAGGGATGCAGCTTTTGGTGTAGTGCTTCAGCCTGGCAACCAATACTTCTGGCAAGTGTCAGTTCAAAATACAAAGTGCTAAGGGGTATTGACAGGAGAGGCAAATTGTAAAAAGAGAAAGATATTTGTTTGTCATAAGCCTATTGACACGTATGACATGCTGGTTTATAGGAAGCTTTACAGCTGACTCTGGAAACATAATGATACATAATAATACATCTCATACATGTCTAATATCAAAATGCATGTTACCCCTAGTAGTGTTACTGATCATTCTTACTATACTAACTGAAAATGTATTTCTATGATGTTTTAATTTGTCTTCAGATTGATTGTCTTATTCTAGGAAAGTAAAGTATGTACCTGCATTTCAGTATGTTCATACACACAGGGCTGCTGGAGCTACGAAAGGTGCTTAAGTCACTATAACATAAGAAACTGTTTGCAAAGCAGAGAGTATCATTACTTTCTAAGAAACCTTTCAATGAGTACATCACTTTTCCAAATAAGAAGCAGAGTACAGAGATTGATCAACAGAGAAATACATTTTATAAGCTGATATCTTTCAGTTATGCTTCGAAGATCATTCTTATCCTTAAAAAAGTTAATTTTAAAAACAAGTGTTGCAACATAGTATTGATTCTTGAGCATAAATTCTTTGTACCCTGGGACAAATATGTTAAGACTGTCTATGCCCTGCAACTATGGTAAGTACTTAGAGTTAATTAATCTGAGATATCACAGTGTTTGAAAACATACTCTCCAGAATCAGTTGCTCTTTCACTGAGTATTTTCTCTTATTGCAAATCTGAAATTATCTTTACTTGCTTATGGTAAGTTGTGCTGCACTTCTGCGCTGATACAAAAACAGCATTTTTCAAAGTTGTCAGGCAAAAGAAGAGGAAGGATCTAAACAGTGTTTGGGTATAATAATTTTAAAACAATGCAAGACTTCGATGAACCTCTGTATGTGTGTGTGTGTGTGTGTGTGTATGTGGTTTTAAAGAGGGAGGGTGAATAAATGTGATGGTAAAAGTAACCAGACATGTGTGGCTTGGATGTGCATTTCTTATTGTCTCCATTCTGTGGAATTCACAATTGCATCAGTAAGGGAAGAAAATAACACACAGCAAAAGTGAAGAGGTAGATGAGGAGGATAGCTAGTTGGCTTCCTTTTTTTAAGTACTGGAGTTGTGGGTTTGTGTTCTTTATGTTGAAATAGCTTCAGTGTGCATATGTTAATGAAGAAGATTACTGTTTAGTTCGGTATTCATGATTACTTGTCACACGTTTGAGGAAGAATCGTGTCACAGTACTCAGAGAAGCTGTGCATCTGGCATAGTCATCTGTTGGTGCTGCTCCCACCAGCTGTCCAGGAGCACAGCACAAGACTTGAAAGCTCCCTTAGTCTTCCCAGTTAGCCCAGCCTTGCATATGCATCTGAGAAGTGAAGGACTAAGCCTCAGAAGTAGTATGAGGCAAGCCAAAAGTTCACTTCTAAAACAGTTCTAATAGTTTGGGCATTACTTCCAGCATTCATTTCTATGCTTTCTTTGGGGCCCCTGTGACTGAAAGCTATAAGTGGTGATTTAAGCAAAACTGAAATACTTACATGTTTGGTTGCTTTGGCTGGAGTAACGAACGGCTTGCACTAACACCATAGTTTCTCCTCAGCTGGGGAAGGTGATAGGAGTGTGCATTACTTGTCTATTACAATATCAAGTACAAACTTTTCACTTGAACCACTGGCAAACTTGGTGTATGGGAACCCTTCCTAGGGCTTCTGGACTAGCGGGAAATCTCCCCTGGGATTTCATACTGAGGAGGGCTAGTCTAGCTTTGTGTGTCCTTCCTTCCACTCTTCCACTGAGATAAAATCATACACTCGTATTCTGTAAATTTTGCTCTCCTAATTTTTGATGTAGTGTTGTACACCAGGAACAGAAAATCATGTAGTTTAGTACTACAGAAAGTAATGTAGGATGGACAAAACACTTTCCAGTGTCTGTATAGCCAAGGCATCAGTTCTTTCAGTCTGACTCTTATCCAACCAAACACTTGATAAATTGGTGTTTACAGGAGCAATGGATATTTAAGGAGACTGTTAGGCATGTTCTCATCTGAAAGAGGCAGTGTTCTTAACATAATCATTGAATGGCAAACACTGTATTTGTCACCTTTTGGTGGGAGCTGGTGGTTCTCATGTGTGTCAAACTGGGGTTTTCCAGCAGCTGAGAACAGTGGCCATGTAGCTGTGAACAGTCAGTAAAGAGGAGTGGTTTGAGGGCAGATTTGAATCTTGACAGGTCATGCTGTTGCCTGTCTTTTAGTGTTGGTTATATAATCTATAACTGACTAGGTATATATGGTAAAAAGTGTAGTGCTTCTCTGGTAGTCTTTCACCTTATGTTGAACAGTTTCAGTTGAGTTTCAAAAGATGTACTTGGTCTATTTTCTTAAAAACCCTATGCATGGGTCCATTTTCCTTTCTTCTTTCCAGCCACCAGCTTAATAGAATTCATGGTCATCAAAACTTGAGTTTGAGAGAATAAAAAAAATATGTCTGAAACTTGTGATACTGTGTAGTCACCTGTAGATTTGAAGTCAGTTCATGTTTTATGGGATTTGTTTTAAGCAGAGCCAGGCATTTGGCTCCCTCAGAGTGATGACATACATGGAGTGAGGTGCTGCCTAGAACTAATCAAGAGGAAACTGTCAGTGGAAGGTTATGGATGATCTGCTGACACTTATGCTTTGAAAGTTGATCTAGTGCACAGAATGTAGCACATCACTTGTTCCCTTCAGAGTTTGCTCTGTTTTAGAGAGAGGCCATGAGCAGTGATGCCAGCAGGCATTCAAGAAGCAGGAGGCCTGGCCTTTTTCAGTCTGTCTTCATTCTCTCCTTGACCAGAAGAGTGCCCCAGTCTTACCCAATAAGGCAAGCAAGACCTGTTACCTGTCTTGGACGTGTACAAACTTAAACTTCCTTGAAGGTAAATCAAATCAAAAAGTGTGAGCTCTTACCTGCTTCCCAGGGCTCTTTATGTATTTTTTATTGCAATATTGGAAGGACTAGAAAACAACAATTGAGACAAGGAGTCTGTAATTTAGTCATTAAGGTATTCCTGTGGGAGCTGGGGCCATGGGTGTGGATTCCCATCAGTGGGTTGGTGCACCGAAGATGAGCCATCTGCTTCTCAGTGCTGAAGGAAAGCAGCAGGGTCCAGAATTCCGTATGCAAATGTCATCCTCCATGCTTGTGGATGTCTATAATAGACTTAAGTGACAGTAATCTAGATACCAGTAATGAAGGAGTATGTGAACATTTAAGTTTAGGGGTCATCTCACCAGCTGGTGACTCAAGAACACTTGGAAATTGGCCTTCCAGAAATACCTTTATGGGTTTGCATATATGTTCTGCTTGACTACCATCTGAAGCCATGAAAAGGAGTCACATGAACCTCATCTCTAGCTTTGTCTTAGCAATTCCAGGTGAAGTTCTCTTTCCCTTCCCGCAGGTGGATGTCTGCTGCCACATGTTTTAGTGTGCTGGTAATGGTGTATCTAAGCCTTACTGTAGCCACAAACTGAAGGGAATAGATGTACACCCACAACTGCTTAAATTCTGAGTCATGACTATGAATCAGAGATGTGCCCGTTGCAGCAGGTGAAAGAGATTTGGGAAGATGTAACATTCCTGTTGGGAATAATCGTCGTCTGATTTTTGGCTAAGGAGACTTCCCATCTGCATGAATGTAGACTCTAGCCTTAAGAAACCTCTATCCATGGAGAAGACCCTCCCCTCCCCCTCGTCATTCATCCTGAAAGAGTTCAAGGCCAGGCTGGATGGGGCTCTGATCAGCCTGGTCTAGTGGAGGGTGTCCCTGTCCATGGCAATGGGATCTAGTGGGAACTGGGTGGTCTTTAAGGTTCCTTCCAACGCAAACCATTCTATGATTCTATGATTTTTTGAGTCAAGTAATTGAGAAATTACACTAGCTGCTCCTCAGCCCTCTTTCCTCAAGGCAGTAGCCTTGCCTTTTTTGGATGCTCTCCCTCTTTCAGAGCACTGGGCATTTAATTTTTAAAAATGTGTATTTTAAAGGACGTGTGTGTAGTTTGACAAATGGGAGAGAAATGGAGCTTGTGCCACTGAGCATGACCGGTATTAACTCAGTGGGAGGGGGCAGGTGGGGACGTGTTCAGGTCCTGAACGACAGCCTGGCAGCTGAGGGAGAAGAGTGTGGGGTTTTGCATATGGACCGACAGACCCTCTTTATTCTTTCCCACACCCAGGCACAACCTTTGAAATGCAGACTTGACAAGCAGAGCTGGAATATCTGCTCCTTCCCTTCCTGGTGCAGCTCCTCTGCGCGTAAGGGCTGCGTGTCTGGACAAGCCCTGCTTTGCCAACCAGGTTCATGGGGAGAGGCGGCGCCGGCGCCCTTTCTGCAGGAGATGGAGCAAGGGGGGTGGAAAGGGCACTGCAAGTGGCAGCAGGACATGGCCATGAGGATTTGCAGAGGGCAAAGGAAGGTGTGATCTGCATGGACTTACAGGGACAAAGATCAGAAGCTGCATAAAAACGCCAAGAAGCATAGGATAAACTTCTTAAGTGTATTATCTGAGGTGGCTCGGGAAACTGTAGGTTATGTGGGTCATATGCAATGACAAAGATGAAAATATGACAGGTGAAATAGCTTCTTTATGCTCAGATTTGCTTTTTACCTTTTTTTTGGATCATTTATAAATCCTTTTGTGAAATAATACACAGACTTTGGGAAAGTAAATCTTCAAGAAGTTTATTTTGGAGGGGTTTTTTTGTGGAATGTTTAATTCACACTTCTGGATGTGGTCTCTGGGCTTTGCATCCACTGTCTAAATGGACACTGTGCTGTTGCGCATCTCTAACAGTGTCTGGCTGAGTTCCAGATACGGGAAAATTGTTTCTCTTTGCTGGACTGTTCTTGCTGCATAGACCTCACTGAGAGGGGCTATTCTTTCTTTTTTTATTTTAAATCTGTGCTTATCGATATATGTCACAAGTTTTGACTTCTCTGTCTGCTTCTGTAGCAAGCGGTTTGGCCTAGCCGGCCTTAAAATGTGATTTTATTATTGTCATACTCATGTAAGCTCTGGGATACGTAAACCAGGTTTTCTTCAGGAGTTTGCTATTGGTTGTGCTGTTCTTAACACCAGTTATAAAACTAAAAATCACATTAAATCCTGTCCGTGCAGACTAGAGTTTTGATACCACTCCTACAGACCACTGCAAACCATCAATTAGTGATTCATGCGCTTGAGAGTAATGTTTTGAAATAACTTATTTTTTGTCCTTAGAAATCTTTTGGGTGTTGTATTTTTATGTGTATAAAGTGCTTGTGAAAACCCTCACTTAGCGATGTACTAGTTGGAGTGTGGACAACATAAACGCAAACTCCTTTTCAAGGCGTCACCTGCAGCGATGGAGGAAGCAACTGGGACAAGACATCTTCATATTCAGACTCTGCTGGAGGCTACAAGGGCTCTCAGATATTTTAGAGCAGTTATGTTCAGTAACAACTGCTCTAAAATCTCTATTTGTAGGAGAAGTTGCAGCATGGAAGGAAGAGATCCTTCCACTGGTTTCACACATTTGGGATTGTTAATTTCTTTACTCGACAGAATCATTGCTTGATTGGGAAGGTTTGGGGAAGGTGGCAGAAAACCATCAAACCTGCTTGGGGCATTACCAACAAGGGGCTGTTCTCATCTTCCCTGGAGTCACTAGTGCGGTGTGATTCCCCTGTTGGCTCCACAGCAGCAGAATTAATTCTGGCTGTGTGGAAACATGGGTGCTTTCCTTAAAGTGTTACAGCAGAATTCCTTGCTGTTATTAGAGACTTTCCAGCCATACTGACTTGGCGGGGTGGGAGGGTGTGGGGAGGAGCAGTGTGACCATACATTCCACTGAAAAGGTTAAATACTGGGAAGGCAAATATGCAGAAATGGAAATGTATTGCTTCTCTAGGTCAGGATGAAACATTCGGGGTCCTTGAGCCTGTTCCTAGAGCAGAGGCCCCACTGCAGCCTCCTGCCAGCAGAGGTAGCTGCTGCAGCTGAGCTGGGCAGAGGGAGCCTCACTCGATGCTGCGGGTCCCAAAGCCAACTTCCCACAGCAGCAGCCAGCTTTTCCCAACAGGATGTTTCAGGAGAGGAAACACTCTCCACTGTGGAGTCAGAATTTAGCAGATGCTGCAGCAAGCTGAGCTGTCTGGGACTCAGTAAGGAGAGCTCGGAGGGCTCAAGACATAAAGAAACAGAATGAAACTTGTGCACACACAATTGAGAGCTGGAAAGAGAGGATCCCACTGCTGCCATGCTCTTAGGATTTTGGGAAATAGGATTGGTGTTCTTGGAGCTGTCCTGTGCAGGGCCAAGACTTGGACTTCAATAATCTTGTGGGTACCTTCCCACTCAGGATATTCTATGTTTCTGTGAACATTAGGACCCTGCTGGGATGCATTTCTGCTGAGACAGCTGCAACCTTTTAGCAAATTTAGGTGGGAGGGTAAAAAGGTGAAGATGCTTCGTATCTCAGCCAAATGCTCTTTTGGAGCAAAGATATACACATCTTGCAGAAAAATATACCTCACTTTTCCTCTAGAATCCTGGGTGGAGGTGATCACTGTTCTCGCAGAAATGGGATGTTTGGGGAGCACCTGCAGCTTTTGAAAGGTATTGGTCATCTTCTTGCCAAGACAAAGGGAAAGAGAAGAAGGGCTGAGAGACAAGATGGGTGTTAAACTGTTCACAGGCAAATCACTTATAGTAGAAGGGGTCTAGAAAGGTGGGGAAAGATACAATTTGGGGCTTTAAGGGTGTATGAAATGGGGGAATAGACAGATGCAGAGCTAGCAGGGCAGGAATACATCCTGTGTTTTCATGTGTGGTGCATCAGGGAAAAAACCTAACCTACAATTCATCAGCTGGGCAGTTTCTAAGCACAAGTACAGGTAATGGGCAACAAACTTCATGTTTGATTCCCCATAATTTACTCCTCTCTTAATATCCTCATTCCTTGTATTCCTATCAGCTGCTTCCTCAATCCCAAACCTGCTTTCTTCAAGTTCTATGTGGAGTATCTGATGGGTGTGAGTTTTTAAAGCCTTGTTTTAAGTAAAGGGATCATCAGCTAAGAGTGTTGCATGTGAGTGAAATGGGGGATCTAAACTTGCTTTGGGGAAGAAGCTAGAAGTAGTGAAAGCAATGAGAGTTACAGGCACAGATACCAAACTTTTTTCCCAAACCTTTTGAAATGGGTTAGCAGAGCTGATATATGATTTCCAAGTGAGCAGGAGAGAATGGGAGAAGGCCTGAAGCAGAGAAACGGATTGGGAATGGAGCCAGGGAATCTATACTTGTTTTACCATTTGAAACAGGCTGTGGCTTATCGGGGGCGGGGGGGAGGGAGAAGATGTGACAGTAGAAAATGGGTATAATAAATCCTGTTATTTGGAAGCTAGTGCTGCACTGCTTAATGCCTCCTTACTGTTTTGAGGTTTCTGTCTGAAAGCTGTTTGCTTTTTTTTTCTTCAAGGTCTTTTTGGGTTTGGGTTTTTCCTATTTTTTGTGGCAGAAATAAGTATTAAGATGCCTGGATACAGTAATCTGTTTGAAATACATAGGGCAACCCCATGGTAAGTAAATGTAGATATTCTAATCATTTCTGTTACAGAATACTTGTTTTCATAGATTCATCACTGTGGTGGGCAATGCTGTGGATCTGGAGAAATGTGGGGACTCATCTGGGAGCAGAAGCCAAGGCTTGCCCCAGGTAACCAAGAAAGGGGAGTTTGTTTTCAGTCTGGCCTGGTGGGGTCCTGAATTCCCTTGTAGCTTCAGTAGCAGGACTGGGGAGGGCTCACTCCCAGGCAAACCTGTAGCAAGGTGCCCCTAAGAGGCTGCTTTGGATCACATCGGGCTCAGTGTAGGGAACTGAGCCTGGGTCTTCTCCTTCCTGAGTGTTCACTCTAATCCCCAGGTTATTAAGTAGAAGGGATAAGGTGAGAAGGTTGCTGCTTCCTTTGGCTCTGTTTTAAAAGGAAGTATCTGCCATCAGTGCATTTCACGGGGCTCCTAATCTTGTTGTGTGTTCTGAAAACACCCTTCAGACGGAACCCCTTAGGGGACATGAGGAGGTTCTGAAGCCTGCTCAGGCTGCAGTGCTGAACTGTTCAGCCCTGCTGAGACTGAGGCAGTTCTGGCATGCACAGAGGTGAGACATCACCTATCCGGAACATCGGGAAATCAAAAAAGTAGGATGCTTCTGTGTGTGAAATTTCAGGATCACAGATTTTGTGACTATTGGGTTTGGCTTGATAATATGGCACAACATTTTAATTTTGAATAAACCTTGACCTAATAAAGTCAGTCTCCATCTCTGTGAGAAGCAGGGATTTATTTTTTTCTTGAAAACATGCAGCAAAGGTCTTGAACAAATTTTCATGGGCAACCCCACTGTTGGATTAGTGCCCTCATTCAATCAGAGCGTGCAAAATACAAACCCTAGGCAGAGCTAAACTACAAAGCAGAGGAGATTTTCACAATGCTAAATGGAGTGAAAGCACCAGGGGAAAAATATCTGAAATCCTCTTACACGATTATTAAAACAAAAACACACACACACACGAAACCAGCAAAGTCTTAGACTGGGGTGCCACAGGGAACTGGCAGGAGAACAGCTTGTTCTAGTTGGATGTTTTGCTTGATATTAGTTGGAAGCTGTAACAAAGAAATTATTCCAGGACTCCTTGTAGATCTCTGTGCATGAGCTGACCATAAATGTATTGGCCCCTTTCTCCTTCCACTGCCAATCCCAGCTACCTGGCAGCTCTTGTCACTACCCCTCTCTAGTCACACATTCTCTCTTTTCTCCCTTCAAGTTATTAGGAAACTTCATGCTCATCTCTTCTTCCCAACCCTCATGTGACGAACTTCTTGGCCTTCCCACCCAAATACACATTTTCATCTACAATTGCACCCACGTGTCTGCTCTGGATTTCCCTGGATTAGCATTCCCTCTCAGGCATCTTGTTTGCTTGCACTGACTTTCTGTGCACAGATGCTTTTAGCAGTGTTAAGAGACAACAGTATGTGCATCTTCACTGGGATCTTGTCTGCAATCTATTAGAAATAGATTGGAAAATCTTTAGCAGCGCAGCCTTATCTTCTGGCTTCTCTCTTTGGCAGCAATTCAATGGCACCTGCATCCCTTTTCAGCAAAAATGGTAACATTAGTAACAGTAGGTTCCCCAGTGGGAGGCTAGATTGCTGAAGTTGTATGAAACTGTCTGAGAATATGTGGTAGGATGGGACAGCATTGTTTACATTTCAGGCTGTTCCAATTGATGTTACTCTCCACTCTGCTGTATGGAACCTTACAGGTGAGGAATTACTTTAATTATGGGTAAACTGCATCTGGTTCATGGGACTGAGGCCAGTGATTATACTCAGAAGATGAAATATAATATAATGAAATAAACATGCATAAAATTGCATGAGAATATGAAATCTTATGTGAGAGGAGTGAAAGAGAAAATAGAAAGAAGCTGGATGGCAGAATGAATACCATTAGATTTGCCAGGCCAGCTTCATATGCATTCTCCTTCTCAAAAGGAAACACGTAAGTAGAGGAGAGAATTTGGCCTACAGGCTTTAATCCAAAACTGATTAGGCAAATCACAAAGGTTTGATAAGAGACATCTACCAGGTACTGCAATAATGAATGACCTTGCTCTGCCACATACCTGTGGGTGGCTTGGAGTGTGGTGGCAACTCCTGAATGTCTTTACTCCTCAGGATGTTTCCATTAGCAGAAGAAAGCCATGGTGGCTGCCCTAGCAGCTGGAGAAGTTAACAATGAGTCAGGCTTGGCCTCTACTATCAGCTGCCAGCATGCCAAAAAAACCCGGACAATGAGTATGTTAGTTCTTGCTGTGGATGAAGACTCCACGATGGTACCTGAACCCATCCTGCTTCTGGAACCATGGTAAGGCACCATTAATGCGAACCAAAGCTCTCTCCCTGGCTTAGCTGTTGTAAGATTTCTCCCTTTGGTGCAGCCTTGCCAGGAAGGGTTGTCCCCTCAGCACGGCTCTGCTGCCGTGACTGTCGGCTGCAAGAACATGAGAGGTTGGCATGTGAGCCCAGAGCAACTTGATAGAAGAGCTGTAGGACTGTAGATGGTCTCTGGGAGTGTCTCAGGGTTTCAAGGGACATGCTTTGTTTTAAAAACGTTTGATGAATATAAACAAGAAAGGAGACAATCTGGAGACATAAAAAAGCTACAAGGGATGGTTGGGTGAACTAAATTTCAAGCTGAACATGAGGAAAACCTTCCTTACCATGATTTCTAACTATTTAGCAGCATCCTAACATTTTTGATATTTAAAATTAGAATGTAACGA
This sequence comes from Neopelma chrysocephalum, assembly GCF_003984885.1. Taxonomy (NCBI): domain Eukaryota; kingdom Metazoa; phylum Chordata; class Aves; order Passeriformes; family Pipridae; genus Neopelma; species Neopelma chrysocephalum. The sequence continues at coordinate 2,948,782 of NW_020897732.1, read as the reverse complement.
ATAGGAAGAAATACAACTCAGGAGAGACGTTTGGCTAGTGCAGAGTTCAGTGAACAAGAAGACCTTTACCATTTCTAATATATTTTGGTGTAGATGCTGGAGAACATCCACAGAGCTCTGAGAAGCTTTTTTTCTTTGTCTTTTGCAGATATTAAATGCAAGATCAAAAAGAATTTAGATTAGTTGTCTTCAATGAAATTACCCTTGTTTGTGTCTTTCTAAGTAGGCTACAGAATAGTTGTAGTTGTTTTAGAGAACTCAATTATTTTCTAAATCTCTTTAAAAGCAAAGGCCTCTCGTTTAATGATTTATGTTTTGTTTTATTGAGTAGACAGTTTATAATCATGAGCAATTTTGCATTTAATAACAAACTTTGAAACTCAATGTTTAGGAATTGGTAGGTTAGTGTTTGTTGAATTAATATATCCTTTTATCTGGAAAAAAAATTCCATTCTTTCACAGCATATATATTCCTTTTTTGATGTAATGAGATGTCTAACTTTAGAAGTCTAGGGTGTAAATGTTTGCACCTGAGCTACTCATCTTCTTTCTTGTATAGTCAATAGGAAAAAGTAGGTACTTTGTGGTTTCCTCTGAGCTATTATGGCTCTTTACAGAGAAGAAATGCTCCAGAGATGCTGCTGGCTGGATCTCTACCACTGTGAGAGGGATATTGAGTGATTAGGTAAGATACCTACACTTATGTAGATGAATGCTGTGCTAGGAGCTTGGCCATGAGAAATGGTACAAGGGAGAAAACAAGGCAGGGCCCAAAACTTGCCAGGAAAAGACCTTGCAAATTCTCTGAATATTCAGGAATGGTCAGGCTTTGAACAAGACGCAGGAGCAGCTGTGGGAAATCAATTACTCATGATGCTATAAGAAGAGGGGGCTTATTGGGATTGACTTTGGTTGTGGGGGTTGGACATGTAGGAAGAGGATGCTGAGCTGATAGACGTAACATGTTCCTCCCAGGGCTAAGGGCAGTAATCCTCACAAAGCCCAGGCTGCTGCTGCCTCGATTACTGCGAGATAAGGCTCTGTTGCTTGAGCTAATGGAATAATGCAATTAGGACAAGGCAGTGCTCATAAACTCTTATCCTTTAAAGGGCTGGTCTTAATGAAAAAGTGACTCCCACCGTGCCAGGCACAGAACCTCCTTGGCCAAGCCTTGCTGTGTTGGAGAGCCACCATGTTGTACCTGCCCACTGCTCTGGAGTGGAAAGGCCAGATTTGAGACAGGAATTAGGGAAGAGGGGGGAGCAGAGGAGAACTTGATAAAGGTCATAGCTGTGAATGGTGTGGAAATGATGAGCAGGGATCAAGTTCACTGTCTTCTTTCCATAAAAGAACTGTGGGACACCGGATGAAGCTAGTAGGAGTCAGGCTAAAACCAATAAATCGTAAAACAAAGTGGATTTTCATAGAATGGGTAATTGAGTGGTTAGATGCTTTGCCTAAAGGATGTTGTGACTGCTAAATGTTCTTGTGGCTCAGGAGGAGACCAGACAAGTTCATGTAAATCTGTGAAGGGGTACTAATACCAAAGAAGCCACATCCAGCCTAAGAAATCCCTGAAAAGGGCTGGAGACAGGGATATTATTGGCAGAAGTACAACATGTTCTTACGCTCTGATCTGGGCTAATACTTCAGGAATCAAGATACCGTGTTAGAGGCATCTTAATGCTGAGGTTTTGCAACCGCTCTTAGGTGTTCTCTCACCTCTAGAAAGCCATTTAATCTCCCTTAAGTCAGTAGCTTTTTTTTTTAGAGCAACTTTTCATGCTCTTCATAGCATAGAATTATGTTTTCTTTTCCTGTCATGTTATAGTAGTGATTTGTTTTGTTGGCTTTACTTATATTTATTTTTAAAATGAGATATTCATCTCAAGGGAACAAAACTCATTAAAAAAAACAAACTTATTCATGCCAAAGCACTTCTGGGAGATCTGTTTTTGTGCTTTAGAAGATGCAAAAGTAAATTTAGCTTGCTGAGGTCAGACTTTCATCTTACTTTCCAAAATAAGCTACAAAGAGCTATTTGCATTATTGTTACAAAGCAATGAGTGCATCGACAGCCTTCAGCTTTCTGTCCCGCCTACTAGGACTCCTACTGCTATATCCATGGGGAAAACAGTGTGGTAGAGCGTAGAGATGGACATGGATACATGGAAAATGAGGGCTGATAGCACAGCTACAGCACACAGCCCAGGCTGAAGAAAGAATCTGTCAAATCAGTATCATTAATCTGTTTTCACAATGGGAAGAGCTGAGTTGGAAGGTCTGTTTTCAATATTTCTAGCACAGTGTGTAATTGTTATTATGTAACTACTATTGTAAAATCCTGGTCAATTGTCTCAAAACCAAACTGTTTCTGAATGTCCAGATTCGAACCTGTGTGTAACAGAGATGTTGGGTGCTCACACAAAGCACTGCAGTCCCTGCAATGTCTGTTTTGGATGTGCAAATCCTCTACAAAGTACAAAATTCACTGGCAAGTGAGGTTCTTGAATCTCTGGTCAAGAATCCACAAATTAGTGTACTCTCAGCAGTTTTGTCCTTTGTCATCCTCTGCTTCACAAACTCACTGTGAAATGGGTTATGTTATCTGCTCAGCTCAGGGTTATTGAGGAAAAAAAAGGAAATATTCACAAATTTTTTAATAAACAAATGGCTAATACTGCACCTGGTGCAAAGACTGGGCAGTACACTGTAAGGAAGGCTTGGGACTGTGCAGTGATGTCTGTGTAGGGAGATAATAAGGACGTGGTGTTGCAGAAATCCTGTGACAAGATCACCATGTTGTGCAATCTGAGCTCTACTTGCATCTGTCTTTTTTTTTTTTTTCCAGGTGATGGTACAGTGCATTTTATTCACTCTGACACCTTTGCAGAATGAAGATTGTACAGACATTTTAAAATGGCACCTTGAAAGAGGCACCATCCTTCCCGCAAACATGGATACTCAGAGGGCTTTGCTCAGGGAAGCCTTTGGGGATTTTAAATACCTCTTTAATGTGAATGATGGTGCTCATGCTGTTGCAGTGGTAATGTATTGATTTTAGCAGCAAGGGGAGCTGTATAAATGCATGGGCAGCGCACGTACATCCGAGTCAGAAAGAAATAAACTACAAAAGACCAAGCCAAAGATATACTTGTTGTGAGTTAAAAGTTATCCTCAGAGTGCAATGAGCTTGTGTCCTTGGTGGCAGCAGGTAATAACGCATCAGTAGTGACTGGTACCTTGAGAAATTACCCACTATGTAAGGAAGGTTTCAGCAGAGTGTGTGCACTAAACTGTTGTTATGACCTCCTAGCACTGCCCTACACACACTCCCACAGGTAGTGTAATATTACTCAGGCTGGAAGTAAGGGAAAGAGAAGCAAAGACCAAACTGCTGTCCTGGAAAGCAGATGTTTATTTCTCCTTTTCCTATTGAACAATATCTGCACAGTCAGAAGTAGATGCCAAAATTAGCAGTGAATGTGTAGAGTGAGCTGATTAATCTTCAGAGTAAAATGCCTTTGGTGTGACAGCAGAAAGCCAGGATGAAAATTGAGGTTAGTCCTTGCAATGCTGGGCTGGTGTGTGTTGCAGGAGCCTGCTCCCAGTAACTGCTGCTTCTCCAGTGTCTTCCCTGCAGGAACACGAACCCCCAGATAATAAAGAGTGAGACATTTATGCAGGTTGAGCTCCAAGCCTATATGTGTGAAACTCCCATTTGTGTTATTTGCTCTTGCACATTACTTAGTTTGTGAGTACTGAACCTATAATCTATAGATTCCTGAAATTAATTTTTGAGAAGATCTGGCTTATCTTTTGCCTCTGTCAAAAATAGACATGAGGCATAGTTTTTAAGTCAGCTGAATGTGTTACTGAAAGGATTAGAATTAATCCAAATTTTTGAAGATGAGTGAAAAAAATTACCCACTTTTTTTTCAAACTGATTCCCTCCCCAGCAACAGCAGTTTGAAGCAATATGCTGGAAAGTTTCCATTAATCTTCATAGTTTTTGGACTGATGTTTTTCCTCATTTTGAAGTAGCAGTCAGTGAGACTGCTGGAGATGCCATGTAGAACATAGGCCCGACTTCATATGCTTTTTCCCACTGTGAGGCTTGGAGGAGCATGGACTCAGTACCCAGAGATTTAACAGATGCCATGATCAGTCACCTTGTGAGACCTGCCAGTATCCTGCAGAGCTCTTACTTTCTCATAGACTTTGTTATTTTTTGTACAATTTTATCAAACAAGTTGACATAACAAAAAGGTATATAAGTCCAAGAAATGAGACTACTCGGTCCACTGAACCATTACTTTAATTCCTCCTCACAACCTACCTGCTACTTTTTGCCTTATTTTCTTGTTTTGCTGCACAGGCCACAGGCTGAGGATCACACTCAGTCCAAATAATTAAAAAAACCCCAAAACTTTAGCTAGTCATTCCTAAAGAACCTCATAAACCTGCTTAAGTGAGCCCCTAAAATCTCAGTAGGATTATCACTGAGGTATTGGGTCTTTCTCCAGACTGAAGTGATGCAATCTGATGGAGGGACATCGGGCTTTCCTGGTCCATATCTTGCAGTCAAATGTGTTTCTATCTGAAGTGCATCCTGCTCTCTGACTCATGAAGCTCACACTCCTCACCAACACAAGTTTGGCACTGGGCAGCATCTGGGACTGACCCTTCAGAGTCAGCTCTGATTAGCAGAGTCTGATACTTCATTCTGTGAGAAAGCTGATGGATGTCGTTTGACTTTGTGCGAAGAAAAGTGAACTGCGTTCAAAGACAAACCAAGATGTTCTCTGTGTTTAAAAAACCACAGAACACAAAAACAACCCCTGAAAGCACTACAATAAGCAAACAAGAAAAATTTAGAGCAGATAAGGCGTAGTAGGGGCAAGCCTCCTGTGGGAGGTCAGACCGTTTTGATATAGTCAGACAAACAAACAAACCATAAAACCTGTCTGCAGTTAGGCAGTACAGGTTCAGTGATTACTCAAAAATATTTAGTATTTGAATTCTCTCTGCTGATGTCATTCTGCTTATGCATCACTGTGAAGTCTCAGAAGACATAAAAAGATCTTATATCAAATACAAATGGAAAGCAGAGGGTGCTGTTATTCACCCACTCCCCCTGCAGTCATGCTCCATGAGGTAATTGGGAATTCCTCAGCAGAGACCCTGAAGCTGCCATTCAGCTGATCTGATGATCTTGATATCCTGCAAAGAATTATTCAAAATATTCAAAGTTAAAGGCTTGTGATTAGAAGCACGGTTGTCAGTGAGATCATTTATTTTCACATAACTTATACCACTCTGTCTCTAGACTTCAAGGTTTTCCAAGTCTACCACACTGTTGTAAATGGGTAACTGAGAGTTGTGGTGTAACAGTTGCCATGTGTGGGGTATAGCTGAGGGAAACTCATTTGTGGAACCTGGACTGCTGTGGGGGACAGTCGGCAGCTTGAGGCTTACACTTGGTAGCTGGTGGCTTCTGTTTAAACCCAAGGGCCACACGGTGCTGCACAATTGGTGCTACGTAGCACCAACAGACAAAATGCCTGCAAGGTGGTGTTGCAGGCTGAGGCTGGCTTATGGTCTTCAGGTTCATCAGAACCTGCTCTGATTGATCAACTGTAAAGTAGTTAATGATTTTTGATACACGCTAATACACTGATGTACTCATTCACACTTTAGAATGAGTAGTAAATGAATATCCAGGTGCACACCTCCTTTGCTCCAGGTTATCTACAATTATAGGAATACCTTTGATTGATGTATACAAGTTTCATAATTTTAAAAGCCTCCCAAATCTGTGTTTATGCTGCAACCCATTGACATATTGTAGGAATCTTGTCCATTGTGGTCTTATGACCCAGTCCTCAGATTTCCACCTGAGATACTGAAGTGACAGGCAACATAAAAGCAGTCAGAATGACCAGTTCCTGACTGCCTCATGATCATCTTTCTTTTCCCTATGCTAATCAGTGCTCCCTCTGGCTTCTTTTCTTAATCTCTTATTATAACTATGAAATTTGAGAGTCAAAACTGAGCTGCTGCTGTTGGCATCTCTGCTGTCAGCTTTGTTACAGAAATCTAAAAACTAGGTGTGATCTTTGTCTTCTGTCCCTCTTGAAAGCATACACCAATCATGTATTAATTGATTTGGTGCATATTTACAAGTTTCCTCCTTTTCTTTGTGCCCAAATTATCAAAATCTTTATCTGAGCATCTTGTCTTAAATCCTGTAACATTCTTCCTCTCAGGATGGAGTTACGTCTGACTGCCAAGCCAGTCTTACATCTCTTCAGCACCAAAATGGGAAAATGTCTCTCCTGCCTGCTCCCAGCCTGACTCCTTCCCCTCCCTTGCCCCATTCTGCCGGCTGCCAGATCCTGGGTTCAGCCTGACAGAAAGTTCTCCACTGTCTGTTGCTGGACTAGTTTTCTGCCTTTTTAGTGAGTTGAATATTTTGACCGTGGGGTCCAACAAGAGCCACTGCAAAGCAAGAGGCAGCAGCAAGGAATAAGAATGTGGAAAGTGGATGAATCTTTTCAGCACTGAGTATTATAAGCTCAGCCAGAATTCTGCTGTTGAACTTTACCTTCAAGCTCCATTAAATCAATGCACAGTCCTCATGGTGTGTAGTTTCTAAGCTTGTCTCCTTGCCCGTCACTTTGGGCACATTCTTACCTGATGTTTCTCTCCCATTTCAGCATGCAAATTTTAAGCTTCTTGTCTTCATTTTTGATGCCTTTCCGAGTTCTGCTGCTCTCTGTTGCCTTCTTCTGTCCTAACCCATAACCTTCATTTTACCAATGATACTTTCATTTTCCACCCACTTGCCTTTTTTTTATTTAATTCAGATATAGAGGTGTGTATGTGTATATATATACACACAGTTGTTTCATATTTACCTCAGTGTGCAAAGATCCCTCCCCCCGTTCATCGGCAAGATGAAAACCCTCTCCCCAAAATACACATCTTTGTATGGAAACAATGAATAACAATGATGTAGGACAAATGAAAGAAGCTACTGTTTATGGTTTCTATGGGTAAGGAGAGTAATGCTTATTTGGTTTAAATACTCAGTCACTCTCCTTAAATCTCTTTTATCTCAAAGAGTCAATTTTGTGCAACAGGGGCTGTGTGTCATGTGTATTTGTTGGGCCCATTACACAGTAGGGACCTGACTCTGATGATCATACTCAAACAAAAATATTTCATAACAATGAATGTAAGTGAAGGAAGGCAAATAAAATAACATGTGTCTTCAGTGCTTGAAAACAAAAAATCATCGAAAGGAAGTGGGTTTTTTTAAGTTCAGCTTTTCTGAAAAATTATTTTGCGTTTTCTTGGATTTTTTTGTGCCTAACACAGAAAGCAGCAGCCTGGGCTGGCAGCAGTGGAGGCGTTCCCATCGAACATGTTTTCGAAATAGAACTGCCAAAGGAATTCCAGCTGTCACCCTACTCACGACATGGACTTTGCTGGCAACGCTCTGGAGAGCATCTTTTTCTTATTTCAAAAGAGGTGGTGGTTGTCAAAGAAACCCCTATATGATGCCTTTTTCCATTGCTTGTTATATAAAATATGTTTTTTTCAGTGCATATCACAGATGAAAGCATAGGTGGTTGTCAGGAAACTTAATATGATCCCAAAAAGTTAAAAAAGGAGCAGTACAGGTATAGAAGAAACACTGGGCAGCATTCAGATAAATTCAGATTTGATCTGGCCTTAATGAGGTGGGACAGCAGCAGAAATAAGGGCAGAAGTTGAAGTATGGAGGCTTCTATTCATTATGCTCATCTTGGAGACTACCAGTGCTTCTGAGAAGGGACTGGGTCATCTCAATAGGTTGGCTAAGTTTCATGGCTATCTTTTGTATATCCCATATACTATAGCATATGCTATCAAAGAGCTGGGGTCTTTTGTGTGACTTTCACTAGGTAATTGAGTGTGTGTGTGGTCAAATATTTGAGAATATCCATCAGCTTCTTTCCCTGAGCAAGGTAGGAGTAGAGTGTCAGCAGGCAGCTGCTCAGCTGGAGGTTTCTGTTTCCTTCTCCCTGACGCCCCACTCTTTATTTTCTGGTGTCTGTGCAATGTACTTCAGTTTCTCACTTTTTTTATGCCACTTGTGTTGTAGCTCTGATAGTCAGGCTTGGAAAAGAAGGCAGGACTGTAAAGGCAGGCAATATATGTGGTTAAATTAAGTGATATAAGACATGGTCAGGCTTTTCAGTGTGCATGCATTTCAGCAAGTCTGATGCAGATAGCACTGGAAACCATTATTCCCAAGCTGCTGATATATGTGTATCAAAACAGACTTAGGAGTATTTCACCCTTCCAGACCTAGTCATTCCTCACTCCATTGCCTGTTCCTTCAGAATGGGACTGCACTGTAAAACAAGTGAAGTTCTGCCAGTCATTTTGAAGTAGCCAAACAAAGGAAGAAGTAATCTGTAATTATGTTAATGAATTAGGCCACTTGTGGGAGAAGTGATGCTACCAGACAGTTTCAGTTGCAGGAGAGTTGACAGATTGAAACAAAGAAAAACCATTTGCAGAACAGGAACAAGGCAGCAGGAGATGAGATGCTGAGAGAATTGTAATGAGCATAAACCCAGTATCTCTATTTATTCTGTACTATTTAATACTAAATTGTATAATAATAGTAATAATAATATTTAAACCTAACTATTTTGTAAGTCTCCCTTCAGAGTTGGGACTGAGATGCGAGAGGAAGTTATTGATTTGCAATGGTAAATGTTAACTGCTTTTTTATTTATAATTCTTGTGAGTTCATTCTAGTATGCAGATGTTGACAGATTTTACCCACATACACTCTCCAAGGACCTCTGGCATGCTGCAGAATGTGCATCACATACTGGATGTAAACTTTGATGGCTGAGGAATTAAGAACATTTCTTGTAGACCTTCTGGGGGCAGGCTGATAGCTTTTGCACTTCTGATTCTGGCAAGATCTGGTTGTATTCAGTCCTCTGCTGCTTTATTTATTTATTTTTTTAAGTCTGAAAGACTGTCTGTTTGCTTGAAAGCTCTGAGATTGGATTCTGGAGAAAGATTTGTCAAGGATGTCTTTCTTCCCTAATAGGCTGTATTTCTTCTCCATGCGGCTGCCACTTTGAGGCAACATGTGACAAACAGAAGTGTTTTGTTAATGGGAGTTTTCTTATTGTATGTGATGTTTGCTAGAGAATGAGCCTAATTATTTCTTACATTTCTCATTCTCTGACATGAAGGTAGCATTTATGCCTATCTGCTTTAGTGATATTTAAGCCCAAATACTGGTGTAACAATACATTAGAAGTAGAAGCTGAAGTTTGTTGTCATTTGTTTTCTTCAAAATTCATTGCTTCCTCTATTTCTGCCCACTGGCAGTGAGTGAGTAGCTATCTAAAACATGTCTCAAATCGAGACCTTCACAGCTGTGCAAACTGTGCAGCAACCAACCGTTTTAGGTGTCAAGAAAGGAAAGCTCCTTCAAGAGTGGAGGCTTTTTCCAGAGTTAAAAAAAGTCATATTTAAAATTCTTTTGACCTTGCATCATAGCATGAGCAGCTGTCACCACATCTGACTGGGAGCCTGAAGGATTAGAAGGAAAAAACTTTGTTCACTGCAGAAACGAAAGTTCTTATAGTAGTTTTAAGCCATTGTGCCTAATGGTGGGAGCTCTGCCTAATTCCTCCTTATCATCTCTTGAGCTTTATGTCATCCCCAGCTCTCACCCTGTCTACAAAATTTTCTGCCTTCATGGTTTTCTTACTTTTATGAAGACAATGTTTTTTTCTAAAATGCTGTCTCCTAGTGCTTATTTACAGAGCTCTTACCCCGTCTGCATTAAGAGCTCCAGTAAAAATTACAGCCCAGCGCTGGGTGCCTGTCCCACGTGGCTGCATCTCTGTGCTGGGAATACTTTGGGACAAGGATCCCTTCCAGGGGGCAGGACCCCCTCACCTCGGCCTGAGCAAGACCAGGACAAAGACAAACAATTTGAAATACTAATCATAGTGCACAGAAGGTCACTGTATTAAATGTGGCATGTGTATACTTTCAAAGCAATTTCTAAATTTTGTTAAGTAGAATATATTAATACAGGATGCATATTGCTAGAGGTATGTCTTACAGCACAAAAGAAATCCCTAGCAGTTCAAGCACTGTTAGAGCACTGTAGAGCATAAAGAAATATGTGTTGTTATGAAAAACATATTAAAGCAAACTAGCCAACTAGATTCAATCCTTATGCCTCCTTAAAGAATGTAACAAAAGTAGCAATGACTCTCTCTCTCTTTAGTTTTCAGATTCCAAAAAACAGCAAGTTAGAAGGAAGGAATATCATCTACTACAGAACATACAAGATAAGTAATTACAGGCTTGAGAGGGAGAAAGTCTTATTCTGTGTTGTTGCGTGTGATGCTGTTTTCCTGGTTTGCTTTGTGTAAGTTAGCACTGACAGTCTGATTTCCTTCCATACATTTTGCTAATAACGCTGGTGTATTTATGTTGGGCATGAATTTCACTGACTGCACAGTAAGAATGTTTCCTTGACATTTTCTGGTGAAGCTTCAGTAAAACTGTTTATGAGTTTAAACTTGCATCTTGGACACTACTGCTGTCTCTGCTTCTGAAGTCAGACATTGAAACTGGCCTTATGAGAGTGGACCAAATTCAAAAGTCAATCAGTTTTAATTGCTAAGTAAAATAAAATGCAAAACCTAAAGAATTTAGACACATACTATAAGTATCTCAAGATTACAAATTGTCTTTCAATGCTGTAGTAACAAGATGTTAATGTTAATAACAATAATGGTTAATAGTCTCATTAATATTAGCACAAGATCTTACTATTAAGGCTTAAAAATATTTATGGATTAAGTTTTCCAGTAGTTGTTTAGTGTTTTGGGCAGTACCCCTTTTTTGTATTTAATGGTATACATATTTAAAGTCAGTACTTTCATATTGTGCCACATTATTGACATTTTCTTTTCTCTGAGTTGTTGGGTAATAAAGATATGGACATGTAGTGCTCAGCAAGTCAAATCTTACAGAGATTGAAGTGGACTTCCTGCCAATGCAAAGTGGTATTTTAAGGGTGAGTGAAGTCTTCCAGGGCAGAATCACTACATAATTGATCTGCTTATCCATCTCAGTGAACCATCACGCTCCACTTCACCTGTCTGTGTTATGCTGAATTCACTATAAAATGGTGGCTGGGGCCACAGAGCAGAGACCAAGGAGCCTGGAGAAGGCAGCAGCAGCACCTGTCTCTCATGGACAGGTGGTGTAACTGTCCTTGCTCCACCAGGTTTCTTGCACACAGCTGCTGGGATCACAGTCCCTAGAGGCAGGAAAGCTCTTTTGACAGATCGATGTCTACTTTTTTTATTTTAATGGTAAAACGGAACAACTCTTATTTAATCAAGATGTAAATATCATGTAACAAACTAATCAGCAGTGTGCTTTAGCATCTCACCTAGATCTACATGGGTATTTAGAGTTTGTTTTTTGTACTTTTAAGCTCTGAGGGAGGTCTCTCCAAGCAGCAGCTGGCTTGTCAAAGCAGCAGGCAGCAGCCGAGCTCAGGCTGGCGAGGCCTTGCAGGCAGTTTTCCTGCTGTTGGGTGTTCAGCAGGGTCGTTCTGCAGTGTCTGCTTCTGGAATGCAAGATGACGATGGTGCTTATTCACCACAGGAGAGTATATTTGTAACGTGGTTGAAGGGAACAGCTGGTGCTTGCCGAGGTCCCTGTAAAGTCCCTGTAAAATTTATTGGCAAGGGAGTAGCAGTGAAAAGCAAGTTTCATGCAGAAGTTTTGTTTCATAGAGTTCAGAGGTGTCTGTGACACTTCCTTTAGAAAGACATATTGAGGAAAATGTTTGTATCCACCCACACTCATAGAAAATTGTCTTAACGTCCAATTGCTGTAGGTTTTGCATGTTTGTTTTAACCAAATGGTGCATTGTGCTCTGGGATTAATAAAGAGAATTGAACTGAGATACATGTGGATCAGTACTAAGTGTCCTGCCATGCAATGGTGACGTGGAGCTGGCTTATCAGCAGCACCAGAGCTACCTCTGCCCTCCCTTCAGCAGTGTTTTTCACAGAAGGTGTGTCTTCATGGTGAGACATCTGCCTTGGTGTAGAACCCACCAGAGATGCTTAGTTGCATGCTGGGGTCACCTGGGACTGGTCACATTGAATCTGCATTAGTGTTTTATAACAGGAGAGATATCTTGATAGGAAAGCATGAGTTCCTTGCAGTGAGGGCAAAGCATGGGAGTGATTATGCAGCACAATAATTACTAGGCATTTAATTACTTTATTTTTTAAAATCTATGCAGGTTTTTTTTGTAAACCACATTAAGCTGCCAACCACATTTGAAGACCTGTCCTTCAGAGGAAGTTTTTCAGAGAAAATGCCTCCCAAAAGCTGGGCAGCTCAGTGCAACACTGTGAGGTTACACAGATGTACAAAAAACTCCAAACCCAAAAACGAACAAGCAATATTTATGCTTATTGTATCTGTGATTGAAATGATTCTAGTATCAAATCACAAGAGATTGCCCTGAGAGCAGACTCTTGTGATCCTTACTGATGGGTAATGCATGCTGCCTCAGTTCAGTGCTTCCATCCTAATCTGCAAATATTGATTAAGTAACTTTGAGGAGAAAAAACCTAAAGCAGTGCACATAAGTCATATCATTTGTAATTATATATTTTAGTGTATTTTAGGGATTTTCAAGCAGATTCATTAATTGGGAAAGACAAAGTAAATATCCTACTTGTGAAGTTATTGGACTTGCTGTTTAAAAATTTATCACTATATAGCTACCAATTATACCTAATGTAGTATATTCACTCAATGGGCTGTCCCAAGACACTGTAAAATGACTTAATGATTCTTCATTAGAAAAGACTTATTAGAAAAGATACAGACACTTTGGTTTGGAGTTGAAACGAGTTCAAGTTCATGGAAACAAATAAAAGCTTAAACCATAAATTACAAATTATTGCTCAATTGAGCTAAGTAAAAACATCAAACCTTAGAAATGGAAATGTTTGTCTGTGTCACTGCTTTACATGATACATGTAAAAATGTCATGTGGTGGTGATGTGTAGGGAGGGTGGGTAGGGAGGGGATTTCACCAGCAACCAAGGATGGACAGGAGGAAGGTTCAGGCAACTGCAGGAGCTGGGCATGGGAGAAAAATAGTGCAGCACTCTGAGAATAATGCAAGTTTTTTGAAGGGTAAGGGCTTAAGGGATTAATTTCTCTGTGCTGCAGCTTTGTGAGGGGAAAAAAAAACCAAGCCCAACAGTCATTAACCACCAAGTTATTATAGATGTGAAACTGAGAAATCTGTCAGCTCCAGTGGAGTTCTCCAGATTTATGTTAATGTTGCTGTGCTTGCAGTCCGACTTCAGACCTCTCTCAACTTACATGTACTTATCAAGAATTTTGTTTTGGATTGTATTGATTGGTGATGCTTTTATTGCTATATGGAATTTGGGGTTTATTTCATAGTGGAGGAGGGGGAGATCTACCTAATTTATTTAGCAGCCCATGCAGTGCATAGTCAATATCCAGGTCCCTAGTTTTTCTTTTCACTGGCAAGTAATACAAGCTACATAAATTTGAGGTACTATTTTGTGTTTATGGAAATAATATCTAAAATTATGTTATCTGGAAGACATTAGGAATGAAACAAAAGGAGGCAGTTCCTTTTCACAGCCTCAGTACTCCTCCTCCCAGCCCTCTGGTCAATATGGACTTTTGTTGCCTTCTCTGTGTTCTAAGTAAAGAGCACTGATCTTGTTTCATTTTGGTTTTTCTGCTGCTTTTTTTACGTTTCCCAGAGTGTTTCCACAAAGCCATAGCCCTCATCTCCCTCCTACAGCCTTCCTCACCACCACTTACATTGTTAGATTTTCAGCTTGTGCAACACCTGCCTGATCTAGCAGTTTTTCTCATTTTAGCTAGTTTGTTCTTAAAAGGAACTTGGCAACTTCTTATTTTTATCCTGAATGAAGGCTGCTATAATGTCCATGCTCTGCTTCCATCAGGTTTCTTTAAGCCTTCACAGTATCAACAAAAAGATGGGATTTTTTAAGAAGTTCCTGAGAAATTTTTTGGTCAGTGATCATCAGATATGCTGTGCTTGGCAGGACAGATGCAGCTGAGAATACATGGAACACATGTATTCTCAGCCTTCCCATGACGAGTCAGTCTCCTCTGCCTACAGTGTTGGAAGTCGGCCTTGGGCAGAGAGGAGCTGGGGAGCAGCTTTGGCAGCTCCTGGGCACTCAATCCTGGCCTTGGGCTGACACAGCATCCACCCAAGATGTTTTTGTTACTCTTAAACAAATAATGGTGGGGCTTGTTAATTCACTCCAGATTCTTCCCAGTGTCTGCTGTTGCTACTGGTTCTGAGTACATGGGAATATCATAAAGACACAATCCTGTCCAATTCTAAGGAGTTTTCAGTGGAAAAACAGCGAAAGGTTGTCAGGTGTCACCTCTGTGGCCCTTACTGTGCATTTGATCATATGCCAGCAGAAGCTCTCTGCTATGGGCTGTGAAATGGATGTGTGGTCTCTTGGTCTGCTTTGGAAGTGCAGGGCTGCATAGCAAAACAAGAGAGAAAGCATGCAATTTTACAGGAAAAATAAGGAAACTAGTAGTAGAAAGGAGGAGCACAGAAAATCTAGAGATGAAGGAATATTTTTTGTGTATGTTTAAATTCAGCAGAGTGTGATTTACAGTGATCAGTGTGCAGTAAGGTGACAAGTAATAGTGAGAGAGACATTAGATCTTACTGTATAAGACAGAGGGGAAAAATATCTTTCAGAAGAACTCAAGGTGAGATGGGATATTAAGAATATGATGGAAATCTTTTCCTGGTATTAAAACCCGCAGAGGAGAAAACCTTTTTAATAAAGCCCATTTACTGAAATGGTAGACAGGCAGTAGAGAGGCTGGTGATACATGAGAAACAGCAAGAAAGAAAACCCAGCTGGCTCAAGAAACCACCTGACTATCTATGCCAAGAAAACTGTGCACATGGAATCCTCCTTTAGAAACAAATCCCCACAGACAGGTAGAACTTGCCATTAGTTTCAGAAGAGGTTTTGTTTCAGTCTGGTTTTGACACTTCCATATACAGCAAATCATTGATGTTCGACAAGGGTCTGTCAGAGGTTTTATAATGTGTGGTTAATGTTAGAAAAGTTTAGACAGTCAGCTCAGGAGACGGGAGCTGCTTCATTCCATGCTTTCATTTCTCTAGTTCGGAGACAATTTTGGTATCTGTTTTTATGGAATGAGAAGGCAGTTCCTCACAATCATATCCAATCACAGTAAATTCATATTTTATGTTCCAAAAAAAGTTTTTAGTAAATCTCCAAAGTTTAAAGAGCTCATTGATGTTAGACTTTTTTTCCACAGCATTATAGGAAGGAATAATATGATAAAAATGCAAACAAAAATGTTACAAGAAAAATTAATTTTATAAGCAGACTTAGCAAAAGATATGATCCTTGAAATGTATGTATGTTAAGTTCACTAGATTTTAAGCTCTTCGGCTTCTTTCTGCAGTTATCCTCCTCTGAAATGGCTTAGGAAAGCAGATGGGCAGAGACCAGGATCAGCTCCAGCAAAGCACTGGCCCCTCTGGGCTTCCTCAGCCCTGCGGAGGAACCAGAGATGTCCCTTAGCCCCCCCCTGCAGAGGGGATGCAGCGGGAACCTCGTTTGATCTCAGGAGAAACCTCTTCAGGAGCGGTGACAGGAGGAGTAAGAGTGGTTCTGGGTGGGCAGGCAACAGCACACAGTGGCATTGCCTGCGACGAAGGCTTTTGGATAAAACCAGGGTAGGCAGTGGCAGCAAGGGAGAGCCAGAGAGGCTCGGGCTCCATCAGGAGCTTGCGCCTGAGTGGAGTAAGAGGAGTTGAGCTGGGAGTCAGCTGGAGCCGCGGGGGTGGTGGTGGGGGCATGGGGTGTCCCCCTCACCCTGGGAGCTGAGCCGTTCTGGCAACACCAAGCTCTTGTCCCAGCATCTGGTGGCAGCAAGGTCGTCACAGCCTCACATGCTTGTACTCTGCTGCTGGGTGGAGCTGGCAGCGTGGCTCCCACAAAGAAAACCAGGGGGCTTGGAAAATGCGGTTTGCAATCCCACTTCACTGTGGCTCTTTTATACTGTGATCTGCAGTAAGCCAGCACATTCCTAGAAATGTGCCATCGCAAACAAATACATGGTTATACACTGGCCCAATTCCTTTGTTTTCCTCCATGAGATTGACAGTGTTGTCTTGAATGCAAGAGAGCCTTATGTCCACAGGCAAAACTTCAGTGCTCTGAGACGTAAACACAAACTTTGTCAAAGGGCTGAATAAAAACCTTGCCAAGAATTTCACCTCCCGGGCCCTGGAGCAGAAGGACATTGGGCTGATACTTGGTAAGAGATGTCTATGTGCTGTGAGGTTTGCATGTATAAATAATACAGTGACTGTGATGATGCCCTAAGGATCTCTTTTCTATGTTTTTCCTAGTGTTTTATGAACATAAATCCAGACTCTTAATCGAACTGCTTTAATGGACTAAAGAAAATGAGTATAACAATGCAGAGTTTTGTGGTGACAGTGACAGTAGATGGGCTAATTCTGAACTGCCTGAAGGTTTTGGTTTGCACTAGAAGGTTCTTTTTATCCTCTAGCACTGGGAGATCTTGAAACATGGAAATATGTAATATAACATCAGTCAGATAAATAATTAATGTGGTGCTGGAAGCTGGGAAGAAATGCCATGTGGAGATTCACACTAAAAATACTCTTTTCTGTAGTCTTCCCCAAAACATCTGCTACTAGTTCTAGAGCTACGATTGTGAGCTAGATGGATGTTGGTTCTTGACAGAGTATGGCTCGTTTTATGTTCTTATACATATGTATTGGCTTAGTCTGGCTTATTGCAGCAGTATATTTCCAAGTGCTTATGAGTTTAAAAAAAAAGAGGAATGAACAAAATATGTGGATTGGAGGATGAGAATCCAGCATAAAATTGCTATTTAGATGTTAACAGAAAGAATGTATGCAACATAATAATGAATAAAACTGGGTACTCAAAGGTGCATTTTGATGAAATATTATTGTTTATGGCACTTGAATCTAGTTGGTATTCATGGAATCATAGAATGGTTTGTATTATGTGTTCTTGTAGCCTGGGCCACGTTCTGCTTGCAGGTTCCTGGTATTAACCTGATAAACAAGTATTCTGATTGCAATACAGATTTTGAGATGGTGCTGCTGGGAACAGAATTGCACCCAGAGTTACTTTTGAATTGGCCAGCTAAGAACTAATAACATTTGTAGGTTTTTGCTGAATAAAACATATCAGATCACAGCCATGAATAAAATTCTGCTGATAAGAAAGATACTCAGTTTAGATATGTGTTCTAAATATGGAAACATGAGTAGTCATGTCAGTGTGTGCATTTATCTATAATATTTAGTAGTTCCATAAGTTTATATTTCCTTATTAAACTAAAAATGTGAACTTACGTTATGGCTTGCTGGTAAGTGTGCTGACCATTTTTTCAGAATGTCCTCTATACTCTTTATTTCCCTGGGAAAAAAAGTTAAGGAGGGCAGAATTTATCTGTAGCTATATCACTCAACCTATATTAAACATCTCATCTAACATAACATAGCTGTTTTATTTCTCCACAAAGTTGATTTATTTGCTCTTGTAAAGGCTCTTCCCTGGGAAGGAAGTCCTGTAGGAGTTTGGGTCTTGGGTACTGTTGATCCATTGTTACCTGCTGCTCCTGACCTAGTGGGGGAGATGGAGCAGAGATTTTCGGAACTGCTCAGGGAGGTGCCCTCCCAGGATGGTGCTCCTGAGCACCTTTTGGGTTTATAGCACTGTGAGATGTTTCCAGAGCCAAAGGAAAAAGGAGAATCAGAAAATAACCTCAAGATCAGAGTGATAGAAAAGTGATCCTCATGTCACTTTTCCAATCCCTGACTTGCACTCTCCAGTTGTGCTACACCCAGCAAACTGGCCCGCTGTTCTGCTTTGGAAAAAGCGTTATTACAAGTCCAGGCAGGTTAGTTTAGGCAACACTCGCTTTAAGAAGTCATTGCCTTCAGACGCCCATGCACACACCTACTTCTTTGTCCGTGGATAATTATATGTACATTAGATTATTCTGAATCCTAATTATGACATAAATTTAGTAAATTTGAATGAAATTTTGTGTCTGTATTGTGTTTGGATATGGGTTTGGTTTTTTTAAAGTTTAAAAACAGGCCTGAGAGAGGGCTGATTTCACTGATAATTTACTTCTAGGGTTCTCTCTTTCATCCACCTGTTGTGTCTTCTTGTAACACTTATGGGCTGTTTCTATAGACTTTGAAAGGCACCCAATGCAGGTGCTCATCTTGAGTCCTAGGCACTAATGTCTGCAGGGCAGAAGGCAGCCAAGGTAAGGGCTGGGAGAAGAGCAGGGCACATTAAGAACCTTATTCATTTTGTATGCCAGCCATGCCTAGGAGACCCAGGGCCTTCCTATCACCTCTTCTCATTTTTCCCCACCTATATAGTCTGTTCAAATGAGAAATATTGTGTGTACTAAAAATTAATCACAATACTTTGGTGGTTGGTGATGCATTGAGGAAGAGGTCGTCCCGTTCTTATTGATAATGGAAGAGTATTCTCTATCTTCCCTTTAATTCGCATGGAGAAGGAGGCATTTTCCAATATATTAACTTAAATGAAAAGGCAGTGGTCTTGGAGCTTAGAGCTCTTAAAATATATCTCTGGCTCTGCCAGTGACTCACTTTGTGGCCCTAAATACCCCACAGACTTCAGCTTCCTCCTCTGTCAAAAGGGGAGATGAATACTCACTTGTGTTTAACTGCAGAGATGATGCAAGACTTAATTAGCTATGTTTGTTGAGAGTCTGAAAATGTGGAAATGTCACTGCTCTTGATCATCTTGAATAGCTGATGGCTTGGTTTGTCAATGCATTACTGCTGGGGCCCCTCTTACGAAGTGAATGGGACACACGAAAACTCTTGGGTTTGTTTGCCTGCCTTGGCTGGCCTCAGTGCACAGCTGAAGCTTGATTGAGCCTTTATATGTCTAAGTAGGTGGACAGAAACTTGGTGGTTTTAGAAGGGAGGGTCACATCCCACCTGCTCCTGGTACACTGGTTCCAGGTTTCCTCTGGGGCCGCGTTAGAGAAGTTGCTACGAGCGGCTGCCTCCTTAGCCTGGGGTTACATCTGCCTGCTCTACAACTACATTTTCTCATCTTCTGTTTTGTTAACACGACAGCTCACTGGTAGAGGCTATTAAGAAATTATGGCTCCTCTGGCAGGACTCCGGCAGCAGCTGTACCAGCAGAGCTGCCTAAACTTATGAAAACAAATCAGGGAGGAACAGCACCAGAGGAGAAAAACCTTCATGCCAGTGATCAGGACCTTTCAAAGCATGAGTTTTTCAAAGCTTTTTTTTTTTAATGAGGCTGCTCACTCAGTTTTCCTTGGGTTCAGCTCATTCTGATCCATGAGCTTGTCCTACCACGCTGCAGTGAAGTTTCATACACCCAGGCTGTAAAATAGTTCTCAATGAACTCTCAGGCCCAAATATGGGCAGGTGTTCCTATAGATGTACAGGAAGGAAGGAACTAGAAATATGAGTTTTGGATACAGCACAGACCTTGGCATTTCTTCTCACCTCTGTTGTACCAGAGCCTATATACCATTTTTAAGCTCATATTTCACACAGATGATACATTTCACATGTCCCGTTCAGTGTGTACCTGCAGTTCATACATTGCCCACAACTTTGGTGTTGTTCATTAATAATGAGGTTAAAGTCAGGCTCCTTTGCAGAACAGGTGGAGTAAGTCTGTGCAAGTTAGAGAGGCTTTCAGCAGCTTTAGGTTTGTGGTCTGTGGACCTCTGAGGTGCTACCACTAAGAAGTAGCAGGTAAAAAAAACCCCGCTGACTGTCAATAGGCTTCAAATTTTTATGGAAGCATGAGAAGACCCATTGATAGTTGTTTAGGGTCTACTCACTGAAAAGGATTGAAACCACTAAATGTAAGTTACCCTTAAGAAAGGTAAATGAACTGTGGGTATCAGGCTATCAAGTGCAGATGGTCCACAAAGAGAAACGCCCCAGCAAGATGAAACTGTTACAACATAAAAGTAATCTTTCTGTAGTTAAGCTCGTGTAATTTTGTGGTCATTGAATTACAGAATAGAAAGAAATGAGGAAAATGCCTGGGGACAAAGTACAATTTTGGTGACAAGTGATTTGGAAGGAATAATAAAAAAAAAAAGTTTAGCATGCCCACCTAAGTATAGATTGAGAAAATAAAATTTATTGTCTATTGCATACATTTTGATAAAGTTAAAAGTAAAAACACATAATTAATTGTCTTGGAGGTTTTATTTAAGTGACAATAATGAGACCTGCAATTCTGTAGCTTTCTTTTAAGTTGTGTCAGCATGTCTGTACTTGAAAAATGTTAACAGGTTTGTTGGAAAATGTTGCTATAATTGACCAACTTTTTATAAGCTGCAGTCTGATATCAGTTTGAACATCTAGATAAATATTAACCGCTTTCAGTCCAAAAATCAATATTGGTTTTGTTTTGGTTTCTTTTTCACTCTCTGACTAGCCTGCCACAGGTAGGTCACTTCACCCTTCTTAGCCACCTCTAAAATATACCTTCTCTCAACAGTTGACAAAATGAAGACTTTATACCATGTCCAGGCAGTTCTCCCAAGGAGCAGTGCTACGTGGCACACACGAACATCTGTCTCCCAACCTCTGTGAAAGAGCAGGACAGCTTTTCTTTCACAGAACAAACCATCGTTACTCAATTTTATTTTTATGAGAGTGCAATGCTATTGCTACTGCCTCTCCGCTTTCCTCCCCAGTAGGCCAACATTTATCTCTACTTTGCTGAAAATGAACTTTCCATTTCCACCTTTCCCGTATCTCCCCGGTACTCTGAGGCTGCTCCTGCCCCCCCTCCCTGAGCTCTCTCGCAAGCAGCAGTTGTGGTGGGCGGTCGTATTATTTCAAGCTCCTCAAGCTGGAAAACTTTGCCAGAGTGAATCACTTTGCTTTCTTATTACTGCAGTTAGAAGCAAGCCGAAACTTGCCATTTGCGAGGTAACTTTCATTTTGTTCCCCACATTGTTTCTTTGCCCCTGGCTTCCAGAGCTGAGGTTTTTTCTCTTTTGCCAGCTCTGCTTGGATCCAAAACCAGGCTGAGTGAAGTAGTTACTAAAACTGCCTGAATTCAGGTAACTGCTATGGATCTTTACTATTTGCACAGTTCTCTATCTTTTAAACATGCTGGACTCTTCTGGTTGACATGAACAGTCAAGTTCAGTGCTGTGGGTTATTTTACAGTCTGATGAGAAACTGGTGATGAAATCAGGTGTGTCTGTGGCACAGTCCTGTTTATTTATAATCAAAGCCTTGTTTTCCACTAGTATAATGTAGATCTTAAGTAACAGCAGTTTTTCAGACCTAAATCCTATTTCAGGCTCACTCAAGTCTATTTGTGAGGTTTTTTCTTGGGGCCATACATTTTTATATTCTTCTATTGCTTGCCCTCTCAGTTTCATGGACTTCCCATCCCTCTGCTAGACACATCCAACATTGCAAAATAGTACTAAAGAAACTAATTCTTCTACACAGGTCCCTCTTTCGGGTAGTGATCTATGGAATTGAAGCTGTGGGTCACAAAGTGGAGTTGCAGCTCCCCTTCCTATTCAGCCCACTTGATTACAGATGTTGTCGTGGTCAGATGGGAAATCATTGCACTGCTAAGGAGTGGCGAGAGCAGGCAGGTAGGGGAGACAGTCCAAAATCTGTGTCCATGTTGCTTTTGGCAGAAGACTTTGGCCAGAGAGACAGATGTCAAGAGGAAGAAGAAAGCTGATCCTATCAGCCTCAGGGATCACTGTTGTTCTCTGGATTGTAGGAGAAAAAGGAGATACTTGAGATAATAAATTGGAGTTTGGGGCAGGGAGTGATTTTGCTACATTGTCTCAAGAACAGCTGTGTCTTACCAGGTCTCTTTCATCAACAGGTGAAATGCTTCTTTAAAATGACAGCTGAGAATGTCTGCAGTGGTGAAGTTGGAAGCATAGATGGGATTAGACAGCTCCTAGAACAAAGCTCTGGAGTCCAGAGGAACATCTGTCCCCAGGCAGGGCAGGACTGCCTGGATGTGTTAATTACTCCTTGGTAGGCAGTGTAATCCTCAGAGCAGATATTCAGATATGAACATGAGCCTGAGCCTCATGATGTGACAGTGAGCCAAATTCTCCTGCAGTGTGAAGGCAATCACGCTCATGATGGATCCATTTTGCTCCACTGTAGATGCTAAAGCTCAGCTGGAAATGTTGTATTACTGTCAAGCTCTCTTAAAAGTCGAGGGTGTTGGACTGAAGGCTTTTTCTTGGACAGACCTTTACTGAAAATGACCACCAACACTGTCTGCTATAGCTGATGAGACTGGTAGCTCTGATATGTCTTATATTTCACATCAGAAAAGATTTGACTGACAGTTCCAAACAGAGCCAATGTCTGGATACTGTTGTTTGAACAGTGGAAGCTAGAGTGCAGGAACCAGTATATTCTTCTTCTGCCCTTCAATAAAGTCCACAGAGTTCAGTGATACAAAAATATGCTGCATTTCATATATTAGTTTTAGGATTTCACTGCAATTATAAAAACATGGTGGAGCAATCCAAGAAATAAATTGTCTCTGATTAGTAAGACAACACAATAAACACTTTTTTTCCCAAGCATTTCCAGAGTCCATAAATACTAAAAAATGTGTATTTGTGTCTGAGACAGTACAGTACAGGACTGTTCAGAGCTGAGTTTGTGCCCTCCAATAATTAATGGCTTCCTTGATTTGATGTATAAGAAAGCTTATTAATTTGCTTAGTTGCGGTACCAGAAATATATTGAATAATTTTGCATACATGGAAGTGCTGACTCCACAGCAGAATAGGCAGACACCAGCAAAATGATGCTGTTAATCCTTCTGCCTATACAGTTCCTGTTCTGTGAAAAGAAATTTTTACCTAGTCATTGGTGCTGCAAAACAAGTGTGCTAATAGCTATTAAATCAGAACTCCCCAGTCAAACCAGCAATGTTGTTTTACACCGAGTTAGAGTAGACATAAAGTGCTACAGAAGTGAAATCTGGAGCAACATCTTCCATGTCTGATAAGTCTGGCACTTTTCACCATCACTAAAATTACCTCCAGCCTCCCACGCACTAAGACAGGGCTTCACAATTAGTTCCACTAGTGCCAACGAGAAGAGTCTCCTGATGATGCCAACAACTGCAGCCGAGTTTATCCTTCAGTCTTTAGACAGAAAAGGGTTGGATCCCTCCTGCTTCCGCCTGTGCAGCCTCAGGGAAAGGCCTCACTCAGCCTGTGTGTTCGGATATTTGGGTTTGTGTCTCTTCTGTGGGCACCACGGTTAAAGGAGAGCTTTACCTTTTCTTTAGTAGCTGAAGAAATTTGAGACCACAGAGGACTGTGTCTTGCTGCAGGGATGGCTATTCCTCAGCACTGGTGGTTAGTTGCAAGAAATAGTTTGAGAGGAGAAAACTGCCAAAGGAGAAAAAGGCTGCATTAAAAAAGATGAACAGAAAGAGAGATCATGGTAGTGATGGGAAAACAGAGCTGCAATGTTAGCAAAAAGAAGCTCCTTCAAGAGCTTTATGTACACAGCTCTCACATCCCTCAGCTGGGCGTGTGTTTGTGTTTGCATTAGGGATGAAAAGATTTTTTTAGTAAGCAACTGTGAATCATTGAATATGTCATGGATCAGCATATGAAAATAGGAAATGCAAAAATAGAAAAAGGAATATCAATATTGCATAAGTAATGCCGAAAATCTGAAAAAAATTCAAAGGGAATAGGTGAAATTAAGATCTGATGAAACATAGAATCATGCAACTGGAGAAAGTTAGAAAAAGACAAGCTTGAGACATTAAAAGAGGCAAGAAAATATATTAATTGTATAATAATTAAAAATCCTTGAAGATGCTATGAATATAAAGCTGTCCTGTAAAGATGGGCAGAATATATAAAATGTTTTTATGATGAACAGCAGGAATCCAAATTTGCAGTCACTACAAGAGAAGCAAAGTTCAGGTAATTGCTATGTGCAAAATAGGATGCCTCGCAGTATGTAAGAAGGGAGGGATCTACACCTGGCAGATGCTTCTTGTCTGAAAAAAACCCCAATCTTGAACTAGGTGCATCAGTAGAATAATCTGACCAAAGGTGGAAAGGATGGGATCAACCTGAATATTCCTCTGAAAAAACCACTCCCTGCACACAACTTTCTGATGAGGCTGTTATTTACCAGCCTAAGCAGTGGGCCTTGTGGCAGACATGTAATTCTAAGCAAATATTAGGAGTTTAAGTACTGACCTAAATCACCTAGTGTAAGAGCAATTACATTGACTTACCTTTCCCATTTTGCCCATGCATGTATACAGGCATTCAAATCAACCATTTCACTGCAAATTTCAAAGCTTGTGCGACTGAGCCAAATATAGCCAGTCCTTTTTTGTTGTTGTTTAAAAAATATTGAATTACAAGGTAAGTTTGTATAATAAAGTTTTTTCAATTTTTTTTATATGTCCTAGGTGCTCCAAGCACAGGTAAAGATGTCAGTGTATGAAAATATGCAGAGACAATTAATTTCTGGAATGAGTGTACTGTAAAAAACATAAGACACTTACAGAACATTGCTAATAAAAACAAAAATAGATTGTCCACATACTTTGCTTTCAGTTATTCACTCAGCAAAAAAATAAAGCAAATCTCAGAATACAGGCAAAGGCACAAGTCAAGAGCACACAAAATGTGCTAAAAATTCTTACTAGATCTAAACCAGGTTGAGATCCACAGGTGGTAAGTGGTGAATATTAGGGTTTTTCAGAAAATTTGGATGGATAGAATTGGATAGATGACTCTCAAGGACTGCTAACACCTTCTGTTTTGCCCGGAGCACAGTTCAAAGCATGTGAAAAGGTCTGGCCAGAAAAGAGCACCCATCTCCCCACACTGCTGAAAGGAGCAGGGCTAAATATCAAAGCTGCTAATCTTGGAAGACAAAACCAGCCACCCTCACAGATAGGAGGGTGACTCACAAAACAGGCAGCCCAAAGCTGTAACTAGTGGCCACTGTCTATCCTGCCATGGACAAGCACAACTCAGCAGCACGGAAAGCAACTCTTGAGCTGCTACAGTTTGGAAAACAGTATTTTAATGTACACTGGCCATTTCAGGTTGCCTTCAGGCACCGTGACCCTCACTGCAGTGATTCAGAATGTGTCATCCGGCTGTTTGCAATGTGAGGTCAGCAACCTCCAGGAGTGAGGTGGAGAAACCCCCGGGCAGGGTAAACTGTTTTTCTCCAGCTTTAATGTACCGTTGTGTCCATCACAGCTGCACTTTGCAACAGTAAGAACTGGAAAACATGGGCTCCCTCCACATCCCTGCTTAGTAGCTTTAGACTTTAAAATGTGTTTCAACTGGAAAAGGTATAGAGAAAGCAGCATTCAGTGCACTCTCATTTCAAGCTGTGAGCTGGAGTAGGTGGTGGATTCTGGAAGAAAAAAGATCGGAAATCTTTAGCAGCATATTGATAAATCTTGGAAGGAAGATTGCAAAACCATATGTCAAACAAATTACCTACCATGTTACCAGCTTAACAGGTTAAGAAGAAATTGTTTTCCCTTACAGAAAATAGTTCTTTGACCATAGCAGATTTAAATTATTGAACTGTTGCAACAGCCTATATCTGTAATTAAACTCTTGGTTGGCTTCCCTGTGTGCTGGTCTTGGCTGGGATAGGATTAATTTTCTTCATAGTAGCTAGTATGGAGCTATGTTTTGGATATGTGCTGGAAACAGGTGAGGTTGTAGTTTCTGTGGTGTCAGAAAGACAGTTTTTCAGTCCTTGAGAGTGGTTATAGCTTCTTTGGGTATAATGCACTTACATACCAATATTCATGTTTTACTTCCAGTCGTTCTGTATGAAGCAATATCCTGTACTAGCGATTCACTGTACTTGAACTCATCAACTTGAAACATAATTTAAGTTCTTTATAACTTATTAGTAAGAAATTTTATTTTTTCTAAGAGAGAAAATAAACTTTACTGAGGCATATATAATGCACATTTACCTCCATATGAGGGAATAGACATTAAACCCAGAAAAAACTGAAATTCTTCAACAGATGACATGATGGATGTAGTTGCAGCATCAGCTGGATTAGTGTGGAGCCACAGTATGAACTTCTGGCAAATTAGAGGGCTCTTGGGTTGGTAATTCTGGCTGCAGGAAGATTGGTAGAGCTAATCTTGTCCATCTGATCTATCTGTTTGGGTTTGCATGTGTGAGTTAATCTGCTCTAAATTCTGCTCTCAAATGTAAACACACAGCCCCTGCTGACGGTAGCAGGACCTGTGCTCAGGTGTGGTCCTGGAGACCATTCTGTAATTATAATGTGTGAGAAATCTTGCTTTTTAAATATGCTGCTAAGTGTTTCCTTGAGCCCTGGAATGTCAGTTGCTGAAGGGCCTGTGCAGAGGATGTCTTTTTTGCCCAGTGAAACAAGATGAGACCTGAGAGAAGACTTTTTTTTGGCATTGAGCAGTGGCTCTCAAGCTGTTCAGCTGCTGCTCTCCACAGAGACACTCCTGCAGTGTGCTGTAGTCTATGCATTAGCATAGTCAACAACAGATGAAAAACCAAAAGGTGATCTTAACAAGTGATTTTGTTGTCACTGCTTTCTGGTCTTCTTGCCTATTGCACCTTGATGGACTTGATATCCTACCTGTGCCAGGGCTAGGTAATAGACTTTGTATTGGAGAAGACAGATTGGTTTTGATTACAGATTTTAAATCTTTGCAGATCATTTTAAGCTGTTTGGCTTCTTCTGTGAAGAATTAAAACGTCCTTATGCTGTATAACACTGTACTGAATTTTGGAAAACTTGCACATTTACTGTCATCATCTTTTCAGTCTTGAGTAAAATAGATTACTGCTGGTATGTCACAATCTGTCACGTGTTTCAGCTCATGGGGATTCTCCTATTTCAAGTGAGTCTTCCTTTTTACTGATTTCAGCAGCTGCAAATACTTTTAAGCAAGACAAGAAGAAGGGAAGGCGATAAATGGATTTGAGATGAAAGGATAAGTGGAATTGGTTATGGAAAAGAGAATGAAATAGAGAAAGAGGAGGGGAAGAAAGGAGATTCTGAGCTTTGTGAAAGCCAAATAAGAGAAAACATAGATTGAAACAGTTCATGTGTCACCTCTTTCTGATTATTTTTTTCTTATTTCATCTTCTGTAAGCAGAGAACTATTTTAAAATCAATGTCCAAATTTCAGCTGTCTGCTTTTGCCCCATCCCTCTTTAAAGTGAGCTACAGTTGCTCAGAAGTACTCAGCTCCGGTCTTGGCTTGTATTTGGAAGTCTTTGGAAGTTGTCAGCCAGTAGTTTTGCAGCAGTAGTGAAAGTGACCACGTGTATCCTGGTCCCACTCCTTCCAAGGAAACATGTAACTCATTCCCTGCTGGTCCTTCATGCTTTGACACTTATCTTATGGCCTGTGCCCTAGAAAAGGGTTTCTGCAGGTGCTGCGGGACTTTGCTCGGGAGCAAATATTTATGCAGGGGCAATAGATAGCATGTGTTTTCAGCATGAGTAGCAGCAGGAGTGCATTTAACTCCATGTGTAACAGATATGAACATGTTCCAAGTGCATGTCTGTATTTATATCCCTCTAAATTCCTGTGCAAATTGGAAAGTCTCTGCTGTAATATCCTTACCCCATGCAGTCCTCCCTGTTACCATCAACACAGAGAGAAGCTGAGCAAAGGATATATTTCCCTTCAAGCTTTATCAATGTTTTCCTGCAAACATCAAGATAACGTGATACAGAAAGCCATGACACTATCCCATTTACTTTCAGTCCAACAAGGATGAGAACAGGGTGTGAAATTAAACAGGGATCCCTAAAGAGGAACACCAGCTGAGAAATATATTCTTAATATATTTTATAAACCACATGAATAACTTGTGTGGTGGAATATCTGTATTACCATGTTTTGATAGGCCTTTTGACTAACATACCCCGTGGGTGTTTCTCTTCATGTCACAGGAAGGTATTTTTTCAGGAATGTTCATCAATAGATAAAACCTGATTGTGGCAAATAATTTGGCACAGCTTCTCTGCAGCGAATGGTTCCTCTGACAGTATCTGAATTAGTTCCAGCTCTGGCAAGTACTTGACAAACGAGCCCAATACTGTAGCTCTGTGTTGATGTTGTTTACGTGTTATTTGGGTAGGGTAGATAAGGCCCTAGGGCCTGATCCAAAGCCCACAGAAGTCAGTGAAAAGACTCCACAAGCCTTTTTTAGTCACTGGAATTCTGTGTTTCAGAGTTTGGAAATCTCTGCCAGGAACTTCATCAATAACTGAAAGGCTGGAAGAAAAGCAAAGAGCAAACTTCTGGACAGGCAGAAAGAAGGAAAGGAGAAAGTAAACATCCAGTAAATTCTCAACTGAGACAAAATGTCTCCAAGTAGTTTTTGTAGATGAAGCTTAAAAGATAAGTAACCTCTGACATTTATGGGAAAGTACCAGGTTTCTAAAAGCCTTAAGATAAAACTAAAATGAACATCCTAGGGTCTTAAAATCATTTATTCTACAAGTACCCTTTAGTCCAGTCTTCTGTATATTAAACACGCTCACCTAGATTTGTGGTGGTGCTTTTAAATCTCTCAAGTTTCACTATTTTTAACATCTTTATTTTTACA
The DNA here is from genome assembly GCF_003984885.1 of Neopelma chrysocephalum. Taxonomy (NCBI): domain Eukaryota; kingdom Metazoa; phylum Chordata; class Aves; order Passeriformes; family Pipridae; genus Neopelma; species Neopelma chrysocephalum. The sequence goes on along the minus strand of NW_020897732.1, from coordinate 2,919,865 downwards.
TTTTTTACTGATAATTGCTGGTAACTGAAAAGTTGCTACAAATTTAAATTTACTGATGACATACTTACATGTTTGTGTTAAATGCTATAGGGATAGGCAGCAATGACCCCTCTACTTAGATTATCTAGTCTTTTCCATGGAGGAAAAAATTGCATTTGTTTTTTCATTTTCTAGGTATTGGGAAGCTCTGATGACTGAATGTCAGGGGCTGCCTTTTGAAATTGGTCAGGAGTAAAATTCCAAATCTGTATAAGTGTTTTTTCTTTGTTCTGTGAAATTATGTAGAGATTTTCTGGTCTCAGCTGCTGACATTCACTATTCCCTTTCTCCCTTTTCCTTTCCTCTGGAAAACTTGCTGAAACTATAACTGATGGTTAACTGTCTTAGATATGTGTTTTGCAGTACAGGGACATTCAGAACTTCACCTGTATCATTATGTGAATATAATTCTATCAGCCCATAGCATAAATACAGTGTGTAGTACTGTGGGTCTGGGGCTGGGTAAAGCCAGTTGTGTGAATGTTTTACTTATGACAATCCATGGCTTTAGCACACACAAAGACTTCGGATATCTCCTGGCAATGCACTCTGCTGTGCTCTGGACATCCCCACTATTTTCACTTTTTTCATATAGGTCAGGGTTTTCACTTTTCAGACCTGTAACGATTCTGTTTCCTTACCTGTGACCGTGAAATAATAGTTTTCAATACTCAGGGTTGCAAAGAGGATCATCAATAAAATTTCTAGCTGGGACTTCCAGAGGGCAGATTTTGGCCTACTCAAAAGACTGGTTCAGAGGGTACCTTGGGAAACGGCCCTTGAAAACAAAGGGGTCCAGGAGGGATGCACATGCTTCAAGAAGGAAGTCTTGAACGCACAGGAGCAGGCTGCCCCAGTGTGTCGAAAGGCAAGCCGGCGGGGAAGACAGCCAGCCTGGCTGAACAGGGAGACTTTGAAGGAAATTAGGGGGAAAAAGAGAGCTTACTGACTATGAAAAAAAAGGGCTGGCTAATCATGACAAGTTTAGGAATATAGTTAGGTGACGTAGAAAGAAAATTAGAGAGAAAAAGGCACAATTTGAACTCAATCTAGCCACCTCTGTTAGGGATAACAAGAAGTGCTTCTACAAACACATCAATAGCAAAAGGAGGGGTGAGGAAAACCTCCATTCTTTGTTGGACATGGGGGGGAACATAGTCACCAAACATGAGGAAAAGGCTGAGATACTTAACACCTTCTTTGCCTCAGTTTTCAACAGTAAGACAGGTTGTCCTGAGGACAGCTGAATAGCCCCCCTGTAATCTAGGAGGAAACAGTGACCTGCTGAGCCACTTGGATCCTCACAAGTCTATGGGACCAGATGGGATCCACCCAAGGGTGATGAGGGAGCTGGCGGAAGAGCTTGCCAAGCCGCTTTCCATCATTTGCCAACAGTCCTGGCTCACTGGAGAGGTCCCAGATGATTGGGAGTTGGCAAATGTCACACTGATCCACAAAAAGGGCTGGAAGGAGGACCCAGGAAACTCCAGGGCTGTCAGCCTGACCTCAGTGCCTGGCAAGGTGATGGAATAGATCATCCTCAGGTGATCACACAACCACACAGCACCTACAGGATGGACAAAGGATCAGATCCAGCCAGCACGGGTTTAGGAAGGGCAGGTCCTGCCTGACCAACGTGATCTCCTTTTATGATCAGGTGACCTGCCAGGTGGATGAGGGGAAGGCTGGATTGACAGGAAGCTGAACATGAGCCAGCAGTGTGCCCAGGTGGCCAAGAAGGCCAATGGCATCCTGGCCTGGGTCAGGAACACTGTGGCCAGCAGGAGCAGGGAAGTGATTCTTCCTGTGTACTCAGCACTGGTGAGGCCACACCTGGAGTGCTGTATCCAGTTCTGGGCCCCTCAGTTCAGGAAGGACATTGAGGTGCTGGAGCAGGTCCAGAGAAGAGCAATGAGGCTGGTGAAGGGACTGGAGCACAAGTCCTATGAGGAGAGGCTGAGGGAGCTGGGGCTGTTTAGCCTGGAGAAGAGGAGGCTCAGGAGAGACCTCATCACTCTCTACAACTCCCTGAAAGGAGGTTGTAGCCAGATGGGTGTCCATCTCTTCTCCCAGGCAACCAGCAGCAGGACAAGAGGGCACGGTCTTAAGCTGTGCCAGGGGAGGTTTAGGTTGGATATTAGGAAGAAATTTTTTACAGAGAGGGTAATCAGGCGTTGAAATGGGCTGCCCAGAGAAGTGGTGGATTCTCCATCCCTGGAGGTTTTTAAGATGAGACTGGATGTGGCACTTAGTGCCTTGGTCTAGTAACCACAGCAGTGTTGGATCAAGGGCTGGACTTGATTATCTTGGAGGTCTTTTGCAACCTGGTTGATTCTATGATTCTATGATTCTATTATATCCAAAGTTTCACACCAAAAAGTGACTCAGTATTGTAGCTCAGGCCTTCCCAATTCTCAACACAATGAAGCCATTAAGCACACCCATTTAAACAGGTTTATGGTGGCTTAAACCTACCAGAGCATTATTAAGAAAACTATTAAAAATCCTTAAACATAATTCTTTTAAGAAGTAACCTAAGACCAGTTTAGATACAGAAAAAAAGTAGTAAATTCATCTATACTTATTCTTTAACCCCAACCACCTTCTCACTATCTGAAGTTGCTTGAGGCACAGGTTGGATGCCCTGGAAAGGTTAACAGTCTTGTGGTTATCCCTTAAAATGATGCATTCTTCTTTACTACAATTTCTTTCTTCTATTATACTTGTCTTTCCAAACTTTGTGCATCTGCATCTCCTAAGTCTGTATGTGTAATTCTGTGATTCTGTAATTCTGAAGGCTTTTCAATCCCCAAATCCCAGCCTCTCTTGAGAAGTTGTAGAAAATAAGGTTGGTTTTTTACTTTTTTCTTTTTTTTTTTTTTTTTGGTTGTTGTTTTAGTTTTTTTTTCAGACCAGAACTAACCACAATTACTTAATAAGCTTTAATGATTTTCTCATTAATAAAAGAAAACGATGTGAAACATGGCCTTATTCCTTTGTGGAAGAACTGTCAGTATGCAGGAAAAAATGTCACAAAATATAACAGCAGAAAAGTCAACCCACTCTTATAGCTAAAAGGTTATCCACTGAAAGATCTAAGTCACAGGCATGTTTACTTTGGTAAGATTAACAACTCAAAGTAAAATGTAAATGATTCAGAACTTTAAAGGTCGGATTTTTGAAAAAGAAGTTAAGATTTTACCTAATAACTGTGCAGGAGAAGAGTTACAGCAGGTAGGTACCTTAAATCATTAAAACCTGTTAGTGTTTGGTATATTCCCCACGTAATTTTCCCAAATGGCACTTAGAACTCACACCAGGTGCCAGAGTTTAGCCTTTTTGTCTGCTTCGTATAACTTAGCCACCCCATTTTTCTTTTGTGACTTTGATATCTATATGATTTTGATTTTGATTATTTTTTTTTTAAACTGTGGTTCTCCAGTTTGACACTGGTCTTTCTACAGTACTGAATTAACCTTACTTGGCTTAAGGAAACATCTATGTTTAAAACTGTATGAACTTCAAATACACTGTACACTAAATCAGTGTTTTCTTGTCAAACCAGGGAATATCTGTATGCCATGAACAGACAATTAAACCTGAACACATACAGAATTAGTTCATAAAAATTCTTTGATGTAGAGTATAAAGGCAGGATAACCTGTGAAATAGCTCTAGAAATCAGCAACATTCCACTGCCTGAATATTTTAACATCATATAAAAATGGCCTTTGATAATCTGCATTTAGTTGCAAGATTCTCACTCCTTGCATGTTTGCAGTGTCTATGCAGGGGATTTCAACCTGGTGGCCATTTTGAACAGAACTTGAATACTAATCATTAGTAGTTGCAAGCTCTTATTCCCTCCATTCTATGCTCTGTCTTCTACTTTTTCATTCCAGACAAATAATCACCCTTCGTGGAAATCTTCCAACAGTATAACCTTTTAATAAATGAATTGTCAGGTTCTACGGTATGTTAACCCAGAAAAGCTCAACATCCAGAACTACGTAAATGCCACCCATACTGCAAAATGGTGTCCTCTCAATAGGTACATGGAAAGTAGTTGTAATTTTTGTAAACTAGCAACTCTTGCCAATTTTTCTCCTGATTAGTATAATCCTTTTCTCATAATCTCCTATAATAATGTTTTATACTTCATTTATCTTACATAATTAGACCTGGTACAATCTCACAGCCTTGTTACTCTTGTTTCTTAAAGTTCATTCTTCCTTCTAAGGAAGAACACAACAAACACTATACATGGTAAATTGTATTCAAAATGTTTTCAGAATGATGTACATATAACTTGTGTGTGTATCTAATGGGAAAGAAGCTCAGATCTTGGAGGTTCTCATTCCTGTTAGTACTATCACTATTCATGTGCAAGTCTTTAAGCTTTGGCCTTAAATGAGATCCCAGGATAGACTTGTTTTCTTGTACTTCATTACTGAAGTTTCCCATTTCACACATTTAATGGAAAAACTATCAATATTTCTTTCTAAACTATTTTTTTTTTCCAGGAGAGTGTTAGAACAGCTGGGAAAACTGCCAAGAAACTTGCTAAAGACAGCAAGAGCAGGAATTAAATCACAGAAAAACATGAAAAACCTGTAGCTGTGTCTGAACAGTGAAATAGTTACTGTCGAACAGCAATGGTATTAAGTTTTATAAATAAAAGTGAGATATAGTTCCAGATATGCAACATTATGTTTCAGCAGATAAATACCAATGAAACTGAAGTATAATGTGGAATATTACATAGTCTGTGACACTGTAAAATTCTTGTTAAAAACAGCCTGGGAAGAGCCTCTATTGACTTCACATTTTCACAGTCCTTTCTGTAAGTTTCTCAGGTGATGTGTATTAAACAAAGGATTTATACCTCTTTTATCCTCTCAGTACGTTCCCAGCAGCTCTTCTGATCACCTAGAAAGTGCAAAAGCAGCAGGTTAATGGAAATTTTCATCATTCTCCAATAATAAATTTGATGAGCTACGACCATAAAACTGCAGAGCATACTCAGTTGTCTCAGTTATTAGCTGTAAACTGTTTACTCCAGCTTTATTTCATTTTTGCCTTTCTGGACTCCTGCATGCTGCCTTTATTCCACACAAGTGAATACTGGGGATATGATAAAATATAACATGACAGGTGAGCTTGTTTCCTGCTTTACAGGCAGATGTACTGTTTCTCATATAGAATTCAGATATATTAGTTCAGATAACTCAGGCTCCTGATGGTAATAAAATTGGCATCTAAGCTAACAATTATCTGTAGGTCAGCAGATGGATTGTTTGATCTTGTGAGTGTCCCAAAGCTTTCCAAAACTGCAATTAGTAGAAAAAGTTTTATGGATTTCAATTAAATTGGACAATACACGTGGGACCAAATTAATATAAACTGACTCCTCCATTTTCTACACTGGAAACTGCTAACTAGAATGCAAAGGGTTAGGGATGCCATTCTCATCCTTGACTTAACTGGGCAATAATTTCACCTTTGATGTTTTAAAAACATAATTAATTTTGCTCCTTAGCTGTGTACCTACTAAACCGCAGACAGCTTTGCCATTTGTACCAGGTTTGAAGTTCTTAAAGTTACCAATACTATTGCTGAGGGAACAAGAGCAGACTGCCAGCTGGGACAGCTGCCGGGCAGGGAGCACCAGAGGACACGTGCTAAGTTGCCCGGTGTTGTAGAAGGATGTTGACATTATGTGCTACAAAGCTTACTTGAATTTCACATTTCTAGTGCCGTGTTTATTTTCAGGGGAAAAAAAAAAGGCAGCAACTTTTTCCCCCCTGCCTTCCTGTCCACCAAACTCTGCCTTCATTCTCGTTAGTTTGAATTGTTTCACCAAAAGTTACATGTTGTCAAGCCACAGTCCGGTGAACTGTGCAATTCTATTGTCCTCAGTGAAATCCATGAAATAAAGTGAGCGATATTTATAAACCCCTCTGACTTCTGACGGCTTTGAGGAGGAGATGGCTCAGCGGTTCCATTGGTGCTGATGTTACTGATGATGCACCAGTTTTCGCTCTGTGTGGGTCCTGTTGCGTTAATAGATGCCCGAAAGACCATGAAGACCATCTGATTTCGGCTGGGCGCGGCGGCACACCCGGAGGGACAGCAAAGCTCCGCGGTGCCCCGCAGCGCACCTTCTCCCCGGTGCCATGCCGTGTTTTCCCTTGACCCGCGTACCGGGAGCAGGGCGGCAGCAGGCTGCCTTCCGAGGGGGCGCAGCAGCAGCGCCCGTCCCCCCCAGCGCACCAACTGAAGGACCAGGATTTTGGGGGGCTCCTTGTGCCGGTGCATCCCCGGGACCCGGCGGGGCACCCCCTCCACCTCCGGGGTCGGAGCACCGACGGGGCACCGGACAGGTCACGCTGCTACCCGGAGCCGAGCCCCATCCCGCTCCCCCCACTCCGTCCGCGCTGCCCGGCGCCCCGCGGAGCCGGGCGCTGCCCCCGCCCCGCCGCACCGCCCCACGCCTCCGGAGCGGGAGGGAGCCCCGCTGCCCCGCCCGCCGCCGCTGCGCGCCGGGGCAGGCGCCGAGCAGGTGGCCGCGGGCAGAGCCGCGGCATGTGAGCGGCCCCCGGCCCGCGGGAAGGCAGCACCGGCCCCCCGTCCTGCGCTGCCCTCCCTTCCCCTCCCCTGTCCTCGCCGGGGCGGAGGGAAGCAGCGCGCCCGCAGCGGCAGCCCGGCGGCGGCCGGGGGCTGAGCGCCGCGCCCCGCCGGGGGGCGGCCGTGGCGGAGGGCGGAGAGGAGGAGGAGGAGGAAGAAGGCTGCGCGGGGCCGGAGGGACGCGGGAGCCCCCCGGCCGCGCAGGATGAAAGTCACGGTGTGCTTCGGGAGGACGCGGGTGGTCGTGCCCTGCGGGGACGGGAACATGAAAGTTTTCAGCCTGATCCAGCAAGCGGTGACCCGGTACAAGAAGGCGATCGCCAAGGTGAGGGGCGCGGGGAGCGGCGCCCGCGATCAATATGGCGCTTCCCGGAGTGGGGAGGGAAGCGAGGGGGAAAGTCCGGGCTGCCCCGCCGGGGGGGCGGCGGGAGCAGGGCCGGGGCCGGGCGGCGACGGAGCCCGCGGGGAGCCCGTGTGTGCCCGGAGCCGCCGCGGGGAGGGGGGCGCGGGGGGTTCGGCACCTCCGCGGCCCCTCCGCGGCTCCCCGCGGGCGCCGGGCGGGCCTCGGCCCTTTGTTCGCCGGTGCCGGGCGGCCCCCGGGGGTGTCGGTGCGGGACCCGCCCGAACTCGGCCGGGAGCGCGGCGCGGGGGCCGGTGGTGCCGGGTCTGCCCCGGGGCGGGCGGTGGGGCCGAGGCGCCGCGGGCCGGGCGGGAGTGGCCGCGGAGGGCTGGAAATCCAGCCCCAGGCTTCCCGGCCCTCCAGGCCCGGCGGGGAGGGCGGTGCGAGGAGACCCCCGCGGGCCGCCCCCCGCGCTG